>NC_090272.1:41608750-41930000 GCF_040414725.1 Anabrus simplex | reverse complement strand
CTACAACCCGTAAATACCCTCATAACTATGTGGAGAGATCTGCAAGCTTTATTCACTACCTCTTCCGGCTCCCTAGCTAAATGGTTAGCGTGCTGGCCTTTGGTGCCGGGGTCCCGGGTTCGATTCCCGGCAGGGTCGGGAATTTTAACCATAATTGGATAATTCCCCTGGCACGGGGACTGGGTATAGGGGCCGACTTCATCATAATTTCATCCTCATCACGGTGCGCAGGTCTCCTACGGGGGTCAAATCAGAAGACCTGCACCAAGCCTCTCCAGATTCCACACACCATTACCTTTTTTATTTACTACCTCGGTAGTGTGATTATCTCGATGAAGATATTTCCTTATAACAACACCTAAGTGTCCGCCTCTGTGGTGTAGTGGTTAGCGTGATTAGCTGCCACCCCCGGAGGTCCGGGTTCGATTCCCGGCTCTGCCACGAAATTTGAAAAGTGGTACGAGGGCTGGAACGGGGTCCACTCAGCCTCGGGAGGTCAACTGAGTGGAGGTGGGTTCGATTCCCTCCTCAGCCATCCTGGAAGTGGTTTTCCGTGGTTTCCCACTTCTCCTCCAGGCAAATGCCGGGATGGTACCTAACTTAAGGTCACGGCCGCTTCCTTCCCTCTTCCTTGCCTATCCCCTCCAATCTTCCCATCCCTCCACAAGGCCCCTGTTCAGCATAGCAGGTGAGGCCGCCTGGGCGAGGTACTGGTCATACTCCCCAGTTGTATCCCCCGACCAAGAGTCTGAAGCTCCAGGACACTGCCCTTGAGGCGGTAGAGGTGGGATCCCTCGCTAAGTCCGAGGGAAAAACCGAACCTGGAGGGTAAACAGATGATGATGATGATGATGATGACAACACCTAAGTAATTATAGTGACCTCTATGAAGCACTGTCATCTCATGAACACAGTAATTAAAATTGAGACAACTTCTCCTTTTGCTGAAACTTACAGCCTGTTCATCCTACCATTGCCTGCTGTCAATCTTACCTCAGGAAACATAAATAAGACTGCTTATTGTAGAAATAAAAGTAATTCTTTCTTGTTTACTTCATTGCTCCCGTTTTCCATCAGTAACCATAAAAGTATATCGGTTACGTGAACGAATTGGATCCACGAAGTGTCACTGTAATATTTGTCCCGAATGGAAGATAATACTTGCTTTTACTCCAATAAAGTGTATAATCTGCGGTAAATTAAGAAATAGTTTACTTGTAGAGAATAATATGGATACATACTTTACTACTTTACAACGATTTTTCTGCCACGTCGCAGCGCTTCCGTATGCCTTTTATTCGTCTAACACTTTCGTGTGTGATGTCTTTGCTCACTGAAGTTGTTTGAATTAATTAGGTGTCGTTTCCTTCATGTTGCTCATTCGCTTTGTGCCCTAACTCATACATGTATTGATCCAGGGATCATGCTATTTTGCTTTTTAACTACCCGCGCTAGTCATATGGACAAAGATAATGAGAATTCACAGACATAGCACTCCCATTCGTCGGAGCTAGCCATGGACCTTAAGAAAGAAACAAAAGACGGCACGAGCAGTGGAATGCAACACAAGGGAGTCCTGTCTACAGCCCGTAAGTACGTATACATATTTCTCTAGTAACGACGATATTTCTTAATTTACCGCACATTTTACACTTTATTTGAGTGAAAGCAATTATTATCTTCCATTTGGGACAAATATTACAGTGCAATTTCGTGGATCAAATTCGTTCACATAACCAATCTATCAATAAACAACGAAATGTATTTATTTATTTATTTATTTATTTACTTATTCTTCCGCGCGAATGGATCACTTAGGACCACACAGAATCAACATTTGTGGAGCTTTTCTCTTCGCCCAATAGTTCTTAATTTTCATCGTTTGTTGTAATTTCTGTTCCTCAGACCAAGTACGTCATGTTGGTTTCTTCTCGTCTTCCTCAAATCTCCACGTGTGGACAATATTCCTGATTACATTCCTATCCTTTAGCTACGTTTTTACATATGTAGCCTACTGTTAAATTCTGACTGAACAGGTCTTTCTTTAAGTCGTAGAATTGTTGACTCTTGGTTTTTCCCTCGTGTAACCTTTTTTCGAAGAGCTACTTCATTTATTTAGCATATGCCACGTTATGATGTTATCAAACTAAAAGAAATTATACAAATATAAATGATTACAAGTCCCTATTAAAAAATAAAAATCTACAGCCTGTTTCCAGTCATTCGACCGGGTCAGGAATGGAATGAATGAAGCCCTCAACTAGAGGCGAGGATATGAATTGTGCCGGCTGTCGAAACCTGTCGCACTCATCTGGGGCAATGATTAATAAATGACAGACGAAGTGAAATTATACTGGAAAGTGTTGCTGGAATGAAATCTGACAGGCAAAACCGGAGTATCCGGAGAAAAACCTGCCCCGCCTTCCCTTTTGTCCAGCACAAATTTCACATGGAGTGACCGGGATTTGAACCACGGAACCCAGCGGTGAGAGGCCGGCGCGCTCCCGCCTGAGCCACGGAGGCTCTTTACAAGTCACTATTACTAATTGTCACAGATAAATATCCAGTCCACTCGGGGAATGAACATTGCACACGCCTGCAGATTTTACCTCCGCGTAATATTGCAGGTGTGCCCGCGGTGGTGCTAAGCTAGCAACAATCTTTGGCAACCGGATAATGCTATTGAAATCCTGTTATCTACATCACAATGTTTTAAAAGAGCTAGATGCAAGAAATGCATACACCTCTTGGATAAGAGCATTCTGGTGGACTTCGAAAGAACTATAACGTCCCTTCTTTCAAATGTCGCCTTCTATTACGCTAATGGCCAGGCAATGACCAGTTTCAACTAGAATCTTGGGAAGTAAGTATTATTTAGTAACTCTGTGTTCAAGAAATTGGGAATTCCCTTTGATGTTCTTCTCATTGTCAGCATCTTGTGTTTGTCAAAGAGATAGCAAGACGATTGGTGCGAAGTTCAGGCGGGAGTCCTGTGTTCATGAGCATTGACATTGAGAAACTTGTAGCAATCTTAAGACGAGACAAGAAGGGAATTCAATACACATGTGTTTGAGAACACCCTGTACCACCTGTGTCAGTGGCTCTGCTCTACCTTCGCTGAAATGAATATGCATATTTCAGCGATATATCCTTCAATGTTATTTTTTGTAGGGGTGGGCTTAGCGCGGTGACGTCACGCAGGGGGAGGGTACAAGTGGGCAGCGAGTCTAAGCACGAGATAAAGCTGGATTAGTGCGCATGACGCCCTAACTCCCCCAACCAACTTTTAAAACAATCCCAGCCGCCCAATTTATGCAAGCACATACCTCGCCGTCTTCATCCACTCCACAAGAACAAAATATGCTTTCCGTATTAGTTTTGTCTACATTTACAATTCCACTGGCTGCTTCCCCACGAAAGCGAATGTACTAACTTCCCTTTCTCATCGAGCTGAACATGGCTCTCTGCGGGCCTGAAATGGAGGCAACGTATTCGAGCCCAGAACTGTGGTCCCTCTGCTGATAAGTTAATAAGTGATAAATTACTACTACTACATTCACTGAGATAATTGAATCATGATAAGCAATACTGATCCAAGCTCCCTAATACCAAACTGAGATATTAATCAATTTGTAAACCTTCTCATTATACAATCTGTGTAACAGGATATCTTTTCCAAAAACTGAGAGAAAATTATGTAATTATGAACACTTTAGTAAGATTATGTCACTTCGTTCGTTCGTAATCTGTTTTCCCTCCAGGTTCGGTTTTTCCCTCGGACTCAGCGAGGGATCCCACCGCTACCGCCTCAAGGGCAGTGTCCTGGAGCTTCAGACTCTTGGCCGTGGAATACAACTGGGGAGAATGACCAGTACCTCGCCCAGGCGGCCTCACCTGCTATGCTGAACAGGTGCCTTGTGGGGGGATGGGAGTATTGGAAGGGATAAACAAGGAAGTGGGAAGGAAGCGGCCGTGGCCTTAAGTTAGGTACCATCCCGGCATTTGCCTGGAGGAGAAGGGGGAAACCACGGAAAACCACTTCCAGGATTGGCTGAGGTGAGAATCGAACCCACCTCTAGTCAGTTGACCTCCCGAGGCTGAGTGGACCCCGTTCCAGCCCTCGTACCACTTTTTTTTTCAAATTGCGTGGCTTAGCCGGGAATCGAACCCGGGCCTCCGGGGATGGCAGCTAATCGCACTAACCACTACTCCACAGAGGTGGACTTACGTCACTTCCTAAGAATAATATACCTTTATACCGTGGTATGTTGGAATGTCTCTTGGATCATTTACGCTTAACAAAAGAAACCTACTATCCTCAATTTAACAAAAAAGAATCAGACATTACAATTTGAACATTTTAATATTGGTTACATAATGTAACATATGCCTTTGCTGGCAGAACGTAGTGTTTACAGTGCACTATGTCTTCTGGTATGGACTAGAGCAATATTGTTACTTTCATTGATCTGTCTCAGCTTTATCCTTGGCTTTGACAAGATAAAAGTGACTGAGGTATGAGTGATGCTAGTAATGCCATTCCTTCTGCAGCCAGTCCCTGCTGTGAATGGTGTGAAAATGTTGCTCATAGAGTTGGTTGTTGCATGCATTTCAGTGGGCTTGGCAGACTGATATGTAATAGCAACTTCTGGCTCGGTGAGGAAAGCAACGGGACACCACCTCACTCCTCATTTCCCTAGTACGCCTCTTCAGTGATGCCTAGGCCATTTATGACAGCTAATGGCGGAGCTGTTGAGGATCCAACCAGCCTTCGGGCAGAGGACTAAACACACACACACACACACACACACACACACACACACACACACACACACACACACACACACACACACACACACACACACACACACACACACACACACACACACACACACACATTTCATCAGTATAGTTTTCATTTCACAAATGCAGTATGGAGATTGGAAACATGAAATATTTATTCAGTACAGATTCCTCTTTTGCACACTAGTCAGCATTTTTACTAAATATTTCCTCCTTCTTCACAATCGACTACACCATTAAACCCTTCAGTGTCATCGACGATTTCATCACCTGCAATAAGAGACTGATAAAAAGGGCTAGGCATCACAGCGAATCAAATGCAACATAGATTTCAGATCTTGAAGTTTCTGTCTAGATATGGCTTTCCCTTGATTGTACAGTAGTTCAAAGAGTGCATAAAAGTTGGAGTTAGAAGGCCTTCCTCGCTGTTTGTTATGGAGATCTAAAGTGACATAAGCATCACCATTATGATCTGTTACTCCGTACAGTTTGAATGTATCTTCTTTTTCAACGCTATTTCGCAAATTTGCGTAAATGCGTTTCTCCATTTGCAAACATCCTACAAAATTACTGGCCTTCATTAAAGTTGCAAGAAGATTTTATTTCCTACAGGTTCTCATAACATTCAGATAGTCATCTAGAAGGTGCAAGCGTTGCTGAATTTTCAAAGTCTGTTCACCATCATTAAAATCGGCATCATTTGGCAGAAATATATGATCTGGAATCAGAAACCTTAGAGAAACTGAAGTAAAGTATGGATATGGATGATTTTCAATAATAGCCTTCAGCATCAAGGTTAGTTTGATGTTTTTGGCCACAATACTAGCTCAGTAACATTGTCTTTTAAATTGTTCTAAATACAGTTCTTGAAACACGAACCTACTTCTTGGGCACCTGGACCTGCGGTGCCTTCGACCGAAACAAAGCAAACGACTTTCCCAGGTGGCGTCTGGACCACCTTTGCTAAACTGGAAATATGAAATGGCGAGTTGGCGCTTGGTTTAACTGCCGTAGATTGGAGGGACCTTGCAGCTATCGCGTGGATTCATTTTTAGAAACAACAATAGATATCTCTGGAAGCGCTGAAGTGGTAATTTCAATATTACAGTTTTGGCGCTTGGATCACTATTGCTTATCATGGTCCAGTTGTCGTCCTAATTCCCCCAGTCGCTAAAATTTTCCACATCATTCTTTAATTTACATGCTTAGCAGAAACTATGTTGCGAGCTATAGTTTTCTTGATGAGCATTCCCAACTTCGCACCAATCTGCGTATAAGTTAAGTATAGAATGTTCGTATTTGGATCACAACGATGTTCTGTAGGAAAGAAGCCAGCTCTGAATGCAATCTGTGGTACTATGGCAGAACCCGATATATCAGAAAAATGGAATGTCCGGTTTTAACGAAAATATGGTAGATTTTGTGACGAACAGTTTGGTGACAAAGCCCGGTATGATTCTGGTCCCCGTATAATACGCTGTTCCCGAAATAAAGGTTTCGATATGTTCACTGATATGTTCCCTGAGCTTGCTGATTAAATAAAAGAATAAACTAGTTCCTTCTTTCTATTACACTCAAAAATCCATGCCACTTTAATTTAGAGGCCACCGAGATCGATAGCTGCAGTCGCTTAAGTGTGGCCAGTATCCAGTAATCGAGAGATAGTGGGTTCGAGCCCCACTGTCGGCAGCTCTGAAGATGGTTTTCCGTGGTTTCCCATTTTCACACCAGGCAAATGCCGGGGATGTACCTTAATTAAGGCCACTGCCGCTTCCTTCTAATTCCTAGGCCTTTCTTATCTCATCGTCGCCACAAGACCTATCTGTGTCTGTGCCACATAAAGCAAATAGCAAAATAATAATAATTTAGAGGCCATTGAAATACAATATGAATTTCAGCGAGCTCCCATCTTTTAAAAGCGCCTCCTCAAAAGTCAAGTTCTTTGACATATCGGGTTCTGCCTTTTTTTAAACTACAGCCGTGAAGGGACTTAGTTTACCAAGCGACCGTTGCTCAGCCCGAAGGCCTGCAGATTACGAGGTGTCGTGTAGTCAGCACGACGGATCCTCTCGGCCGTTATTCTTGGCTTTCTAGACCGGGACCGATATCTCACCGTCAGGTAGCTCCTCAATTCTAATCACGTAGGCTGAGCGGACCTCGAACCACCCCTCATATCCAGGTAAAAATCCCTGACCTGGCCGGGAATCGAACGCGGGGCCTTCGGGTAAGAGGCAGGCATGCTACCCCTACACCACATGGTCGGCGGGTTCTGCCTCAGTACCATATAAATCATCTTTACACCGGTCTATCGTCAGGCCGAGTTTACTGTACGGCAGTGAAAGCTGGGTGGACTCAGGATGTCTTACTCGCAAGTTGGAGTTAATTGAAATTAAAGTAGTGAGAATGATTACTTGTAAAAACAGGTGGGAACAATGGCTAGACGGTTTTTGAAATGAGGAGATAGAGCTTAATTTAAGAACAAATTCGATGGATGAACCTGTGCGTGGTGGGGTCATGTGAGAAAAATGTAGCAGGATAGGTTACTCTAGGAAATTATGCCCTCGATGCTGGAGGGTAAGGAAAGTAGATGAGGGTCAAGACGACGATAATTCGACTCAGTTTTAGCGATTTGAAGATAAGAGGTTTGAATTCAGACGAGGCCACAGGGCTAGTTAGATGAAGAGTAATATAGAGGCCCTTAGGTAATTCACAGAGGCGTACAGACTGAACGCTGAAAGGTATGTCCGCTCTGACGCCAACCTCAGTTGAGGCGTTAATGAAGGTTAAATTAATAGTGGGTAATCAAACTGAGTAAGGTGGAAGGAATCGGTTGTTTGTGGCCTGTGAATAGGAACAGTCCCGGCATTTACCTGGAAGTGAAAAAGGAAAGCACAGAAAAACATTCTTAGTTCAGTTGGCATTGGGTTTCGGACCCACTGGTCTCCCGAATGCAATAACCGTAGTGCGGTCAGTCCGTTCTGTAACATATAGACTAATAGACTGTAGTGAAAATATATGTGCGTATATTATTATTATTATTATTATTATTATTATTATTATTATTATTATTATTATTATTATTATTATTATTATTATTATTAGCAGTTTCCTGCTGGCTCCGCCCGCAATGTACAAAGTATGGTGTTGTTCGTTACTATCCTCACGGATGTATTTGCGAAGTTTCGAGTTAGTGAAATAAAGCACATGATCTTCTGTGGTAATAGAATGTAATATTATGTCAACAAAACACTTGAAAATACATCACACAAAGAAATTGAATTAAACGTTCATTGGAACAACACTACGCACCGAACTGTTAAAAAGTCCTTCAAAGATCTTCCTCATGGAGACAAATGTACTCCTAACTTTTCTCAGAATCTACCAATTTGAATAGTTAAGAGCTGAGTGTTTTTAGGCCAAAACAAACTCCGTACTCCAATTAGAACCATATATATGACTGCTTCAAAGAGACAAAAAATTGAAAAAATCGAATAATTTGAGGAAGGCGGAAGTTAAGTGATTTATAGTATCTGATTGAAACTCTGTGCATGAATACATTTTAGTTAAAACATGAAGGAAATCGGCCGGATAGAATTGCCGTACTGACTGACTTTAGTTTTCATAATTTTTTTAAAAATATAGTCTAGATTATTATTATTATTATTATTATTATTATTATTATTATTATTATTATTATTATTATTATTATTATTATTATTATTATTATTATTGTTGTAGATTCCTTAGTGGGGCAATGGTAAAGTCTTGGCCCTTGGACAGCAATAACGTAGGTTCAAACTCGGCAGAGATAGTAGGAGGCAGAGGAAAGTTGGATATAATCTAATTAGAGATAGACTATTACTAGCCTACTATTATCACTGAAATAATTCTCAATAATTCTATTGGAGCAGATTACGTCAAACAGGAGTAGAACACATCGTCCCAATGCTCTTCCTATCAATTATTTCCATTAAGACTGATCTCGCCACCCAGCCTCATATTGATATACAGTTCCTTAGAACCATTTTTCTTCAATACACTTTGCTATGCGCGTATGTAAAGGTGAATGAACCTTACATACACCATGCTCTAGAACTGGGTAAATATGTCATGCAAACATACATTCCTACAGTAAAGTTCATTTTCAAAGATTTATCACGAGTTCACCTAATCACGGACAATACCTCCCTGCCTACCTGTTACCCTCTCCGGTTCGCATACATACTGACTTAAGCATGGTATGGCGGGTGGTATAAACCAAGGGGCAAACTAAATTACTGCCTACAGTACCTCATAAACTTCGCATTGCCGGCTCCATGGCTGGCCTTTGGTCACAGGGGTCCCGGGTTCGATTCCGGACAGGGTCGGGAATTTTAACCATGATTGGTTAATTTCCCTGGCGCGGAGGCTAGGTATATGTGTCGTCTTCATCATCATTTCATCCTCATCACGACGCGCAGGTCACCTACGGTTGTCAAATCAAAAGACCTGCACCTGGCGAGCCGAACCTCTCCTCGGACACTCCCGACACTAAAAACCATACGCCATTTCATTTCATTTCATTTCATTTCATTTCATTTCATTTCATTTCATTTCATTTCATTTCATGTCATTTCATTTCATTTCATTTCATTTCAACTTTGCACTCTACTTCAAGCTCCTCCCTCTGACAAAATATTCGCTAAATTGAAAGGAAAACCGTATTTTATGAACTGCGGGCATTCGTCTCTGCGTTCCGTAAAGTTTTTGTACTTATCTCCCAAACACCCTACATAATGTTATTTTAAACCTCGGTTTGTGTTACCATTTCCGCCACTATGAAATTTTTAGTGACTGACCGAATAAATGCCGCTGAAGCAGAGGATGATGTCGATGACAGTAATAATAATTTGCCATTACCCGAATTGCTCCAAAAATTAGACTGTTACATTCTGAATCAATTGACTATAAAACGTATACGACAGTTGTATCAGAATCAAAATTAAAAAGACAGTTTTATTAGTTTGGAGGTTCTAGATGGAAGCACAACATAAAAGTCATCCTGAGAATTTAGACAAGAATCAAGGCCTCAGCTAATGTCTGCGGGCATTTCGAGCTGACATAGGCTACTTCAGACCGCCTGCGTTCTACGGAGCTCTGCTGCGTGGTCTCCGTTACCTGCCGACGTTTCGAATGGTCTTTTCTCTGTCTTCGACTACCTCTGCCGGGTTTAAATCCGTGATCTCGGGATTCAGAAGCCGACACTCTACCACTGACCCACAAATGAATATATAATAATAATAATAATTGTACCGGGCGGTACACCTCCACACCGTTTATTTAAAAGTTGCGCCAGTTAATACTCCTCTTCTGGAGGAAGTCTGAACTTTATCTACGGTCTTAATTTCCAAATTTCTCAGAAGATGTCACTACCTGGAAAATTTTGAGTTTGTGAACTGTGTCATTTTCGACGTACTTTTGTTTTGCTTGTATTAAGAAGTGTGAACTTTCTCTTCTAGAGGACACTACTGAAGATCAACAACAGTGCGACCTAGTGCGGAGTCAAAGAACTATTTTGTTGGAGAAATTTTTATTTCAAGAGTTTGTTCTTTGTTAAATTTCCTTCTGTCATTGTTTAAGTTGGCTGTATACCCCTCTTTTTCCCCTTATTTTGGATCTAGCCAATCCCGAATTTCTTTAATTAATTTTCCACCAATAATGTGTTTCTTTTCCTCTATGTAGGGGTTTCTTTTCCCGAACCAATAAAAACTTTGAGGGAGGGTGTTTTATTTCCCCTAACGCCTAGAATCTTCCGCGAGAGGTTATAAACTGCTGATTTTGGGGTCTCCGGGCCACTTCTGTTCCATCTTTCAGTGTATTAAGTACATAGCAGGAGGCGGGAAGCGCCTCTTTCTTCTTCAGCCGTTCAACACCAGGTAATGGCCTATTAATTACTTCTTTTCTTGCTAGGTCGGCAGTTTAACACTCGCGGCTGGTTCGAAGCATTTCCATCATGTAACCTTTTCCTAAAATGTAATTACTCTTTTCATCTTTTTTTGTAAAGCTACATATTGGGATAGAGAGTGCTAACCCTCTCGAGCTCCCACTCACATTTGTTTTGAGGTGAACTTATTTTCTCAAACTATTCTTCGTTTATGTAATGTAAAGTGTTCTTCTCTAAGTCACCTCTGTAGTATGGGATTAGCCCCTGCGTTAGTGGCCCAGAGCCAGAATAGGTTTTAAAAACAAAGTGTATTAGGAGTGCAAGTTCGCCTCCTCTCAAGTTGTATTTTAGAGGTCATGTATTAATCTTTTCTCACCTAATAGACCTCAGTAGGTTGGGTATTTTACCCCTGTGTATATGTCCTTTGAGGACAACTTGAAAGTTGAGTTTGGTGTGGCCTGGGAGAGGCTTAACTTTAAGAGCGAGTGGCTCTTTTCTAAAACTGAGAGTTGTATGCCTCGAGCAGGCTTTGCTGTGTAATTTGGAGCAAGGGCTCCAGGGTTTGATTGGGGTCTTCTGCCCCTTTTGTTGAAATTGGTATATCGTAAAGTTGAGCTAGTTGCTCAAGAATTGTGTTTTCAGGGCTCGAAGCCCAAATTCTTTAATCCCTGTAATTGTACATTTCAAGTTGTATTTCGGCTACTAAGTACCTGTTCTATTTGTTGTTACCTAATTTTGAAAAGAAAATATAACCTTGTTAAATTTTAAAATTTAATTTCTCTTTAGTAGCTTGAGACCTATTCACCACCCAGCACCTTCTTTCATGCTTAACTACCACAAAAACTCGGTAACAAGTGGTAGCAGAGCGTGGTTGAATGGGTCTCAATTTAGCCCCTTTTGACGGCTAAACATTGCTTTGATTCGAACTCTAATAATTGTCTCAGTTGCTGGAATTTTTTGAGTTTTTCAAAATTGTTCTGTCATCATGCCCGGCCCTCGCGATGTTCTCCTCCTTAACTATTTGCGCAAAGAGGAGTTGATATACGAGTTAACTATCAGAAATGTGCAATCTGGAGGCACGGTTGCAATCGACACCAACAAGCTTAGAGAGTCCCTTGATTTGCCCATTTCCATCCCCAATTTGGGAGAGAAAGAAATTGATGAGTCTCTTTCCACGATCGTCGAGAATATTACTGGGCTAGCATCTGTAGTCAGCTTTTTTGATGAAAACGATCCGTCTCCTAATCAAATTAAGCGTGTGCAAGGCAGGCTATATCACTTTTCAAATAGAGTTAATGATCTGTTGTCTCTGAAGGTGAATGACGTTCAGAGGAAGCAAGCTAATACGCTCCTTGAAACTATCTCTGAATTGTCTAGTAAAGTCACTCAATTGTTAACTGGGGAAGTTCCTCCCAAATCTGATCAGCCCACCGTTGTGAATGTAAGTAGTGAGGAAGAACCTGCTAAGGGAGAAGGCAATAGGATAACCGTTGCTGCTCAAACTATCTCTGCCCCATTGGACAACGAGTCTGAACGCCGCACATCGTTGAACAATGTACGTGCTGAATTAACTTCCTTGCCATTGAAACCTTTACCTACTATGTCGCCCGGGTTTAGCAGCTTGCCTCATCCATTGGCAATGTTGCTCAGAGGTATATCCAAGTTTTCCGTTAATACCACCAGTGACGTAATTTCATTTTTAAGATTTCTAGTGGAATTTCAGGATCATGCTCTTGTTTTTTCTCTTTCGCCATGTCAAATTTTGCAAATTATCTATCCGTATGCTATTGGTATTCTCTCTGATAAAATCGTAAGAGCCATTGCCGAGCAATCATCTATTGAGGATTTCCATGCCCATTTGCTAGCTAACTTCATCCCGGCTAGGGCCAGGTCCTCCCTGATTCAGAAGTACTATTACCGTGTACAGCGCTTGGATGAAAACTTGGCTGACTTCATCCAAGATATTAAGTTTTATACTAGGGTGTTTGCTCTTCACTTCCCTGAGGATCAAATTGTACAAGCTATTGTGGAAGGTATTTCACCATCCTATAGGTCATATTTGTGTTTCGCGGCGTGCCCGCAAACGTTCTCGGAACTTGAAGCATTGGCAGTCTCAGCGGAAGGAGTTAGATACGCCGATTCTTTGCGTGTCGCGAAAGAACCCCCGCCTTCCTTTAGTAACACTCGGCCTCCACCTCGCCGACCAGTCAATCCCCGTAAATGTTATGCTTGCGGGTCGCCTGACCATCTGCGGAATAAGTGTCCTCTGATCAAGTCAAGTAGGACAAGGAATGGAGCAGGGTCATCACAAGGCTGCTTTAAATGTGGGGCTTTCTCACATATCGCCAAGAATTGCCCAAACTCAAATAGCACCCCCTCCTGCTCTGGTGCAAATTCCACCCATGCCAATAATAAAAAGTGACTAGCGGCTTCGGCTGAGTCGACTAATTCTGCTTTCCAAGGCTCAGCCCCGGGCAAAAGGGTCGAGAATTCAGGGAATGAGCAATCTTCAAATTCTTTTTTTGAATGCCCCAGAGAGTGTCTTAGGATTGCGGCGGATACCCCCGCACCTGTTCCTTTTCTTAAGATTGAGTTAAATAACGAGCCTATAACAGCTCTCTTAGATTCAGGCAGTGTTTGTTCCATTATTTCGGCTGATTGGTATTCTAAATTGAAATCTGTTTGTAAACTCCCTGACCTTGACTCATCTCCTGTTAAATATGTTTCGGCTAATTCATCTCCATTAGAAATTCTAGGTTCCTTGCATGTCAAAATTCGTGTTTTTAAATTTACATGGAAAATCAAATTGTTTGTGGCCAAGCATTTGTCTTGCCCCATCATATTGGGAGCGGACTTCATTTCTCACACTGGTCTTGTGCTCGATCTCCAGAGTAGGTCGTGCACATTCAAATTTGCGTCCAATTGTAGAATTCCCTTGTTAAAGTGTAATTCTGTATCATCTTCATCTATTTCGCCTACCCAGGATGAGATGTTGTTAGACCTTAGACATCTACCTGAGGAGCAGGCTGATAGTATTCGGAAATTGTGTCAGTCGTTTCCCGAGGTGTTCTCTGATACTCTTGGTGTTACTGACCTTATTGAATACAAAATTGAGGTCACGGATTCTATTCCTGTCCGTTTTCCACCGTATAGGCTATCTCCACCTAAAATGAAGGCTCTGAAAGAAATCATCGATCAGATGTTGAAGGATGGTATTATTAGGCCCTCTAAGTCAGCGTATTCTTCGCCTATTTTTCTAGTACCGAAACCTCAAGGAGGCTTCAGGCCTGTCATTGATTACAGGGCTCTCAATCGGAAGGTGGTGTTGCAATCTGTGCCCCTTCCCGACCTTCATTCTTGCTTTTCATGGTTTCGTAAGGCCAAGTTCTTCACCATCTTGGACTTGAATCAGGCCTATAATCAAATTCCCCTTGCCGAGGAGTCTAAACATCTTACAGCGTTTGCCACGGACTGGAACTTATACGAATACAACCGCGTGCCTTTCGGGCTCCCCACGGGGGCAGCTGTGCTCACTAGGCTACTAGATAGGGTCTTCTCCGACATCAAATTTGAGTACTTATATCACTACTTGGATGATGTCGTCGTATTTTCCGAAACCTTTGAAGAACATCTAGATCATTTGCGAGAAGTTCTCAATCGCCTTCGTAAGGCTGGGTTAACTGTTAAGTTGTCCAAGGTTGCCTTTGCTAAGCCCTCTATGTCATTCCTAGGGCATATTGTGTCACCTGATGGTGTAGCAGTCGATCATTCTAGAACACAGGCCATCCGTGATTTTAAACCTCCTAAGGACATCCAAGGTATCGCTAGATTCATTGGTATGGTGAATTTCTTCAGGAAGTTTATTCCTAACTTCGCTAATAGAGCGGCGCCCTTAAACCTTCTTCGTAGGAAAGGCATCAAATTCGAGTGGGGACCTTCTCAACAAGCCGCTTTCGAAGATCTTAAATTAGCTCTCTGTAATGCCCCTGTACTTGCTATGCCTGATTTCTCGAAGAAATTCATCGTCCAAACGGACGCGTCGTCGTCAGCGGTAGCTGCAGTCCTTCTTCAAGAGACTGAACTAGGGAGGCGCCCCATCGCCTATGCATCTAGGACTTTGTCGGCTCAAGAAGCCAAGTATTCCATCTATGAGCTCGAAGGTTTGGCAGTTTTATTTGCCTTAGAAAAGTTCCGTCTCTATCTGGAACATGTCAAATTCGACCTGGAGACAGATAACCAAGCCTTAAGCTGGGTCTTAGGTAGGCCGCGTCGTACTGGTCGTATAGCCCGTTGGGCCATCCGTATTTCTGCCTTCCAATTCGATGTACGGCATATCAGAGGTACTGAAAATGTTGTTGCCGATGGACTCAGCCGTATGTTTCATAACGACGTAGAGACCCACGAACCGGTCGACAGTTCATCACCTTCCGAGTCCATACTATCTGGTGCTAATGCCATCTTAACAGATGCTCCCATGCTTTTTAGGGATATTGAGAAATACCAACGTGAAGATCCGACGCTGGCTCCGATAATGGAAACCCTTTCTTCTGGGGAACATGCTGTCCCTTATGTTCTAAGGAATGGTGTTCTATGTTGCCCTTCGAGGCATGATAAGATGATGAAAGTTGTCGTTCCAGCTGTTCTTGTACCTATGATTTTCAAATACTATCATGAGACCCCATTGGGGGGGCATCTTGGAATCTTTAAAACTCGTGAAAAGATTCGTGAAATGTTCATCTGGAAAGGTATGGACGGTGAAATTCGGGAACTCGTAAAAGCTTGTAAATCTTGTTTGATCAGTAAACCCACCATGTCCACTAAAGTAGGCCTTTTGTCGTCTCATCAAGCGTCGCGCCCCATGGAACGCCTGTATATCGATTATGTGGGACCCTTCCCCCAGTCAAAGGGTAATGCCAACAAGTTCATCTTTGTGTGTGTAGATGGTTTTACAAGATTTTCCTGGTTATTTCCGACTAAGCTGGCTACCGCTCAGTCCACCATTACTTGCCTAAATTCTATTTTTGCTTCTTTTGGTCCGTGCCAATACATTGTATCTGATAATGCTAAAGCTTTTACATCAAATCTGTTTCGTAAATTCTGTTTTGACTTGTCCATCTCTCATGTAACTACATCTGCTTATTATCCTCAACCATCTCTGGCTGAACGGGTTAACCGTAATCTCAGGTCCGCACTCATTGCCTATCATCATGAAGATCCTTCCAGGTGGGACACGTCCCTGCATTGGATAGCTTTTGCTTTGAATTCGGCGGTTCATGAATCTCACAAGTTTACTCCAGCTTCCTTGATGTTCAAGTTTGTTCCCAACTCGCCGATCTCTAACCTCTGGTCTTTGAATGACATTCTACCCGAGACAATAGATCCGGATAACATTAAAGACCTTTGGAAGAAGGCTAAAGCCAATCTTAAAGTGTCTCATGAAAAGGTTAGGGAAAGGTATGATCGTGGACGGAGACCCACCACTTTGAAGGTAGGTGACCAGGTTATGGTCAAAAATTTTGTTCCCGCGGGCAAGCTTGCCCCCAGATTTCATGGGCCTTGTATCATTCTCGATTTTCTTACGCCGGTTACCTTATTGCTAAGTAATCCAGCCACCGAGAGGATATTTAGAGTTCACCTGTCCCAGGTGAAACCGGTGTAATTTCTGTGTTAACTTGCTTCATATTATTTTGAAAGGATATGAAGGTTATATTTTTTTTTTTTTTTTTTTTTTTTGAGTTTCACTTTAAGGCATTCTGCCCCTTCTGTAATATTTTGGTTTTAGATGTAAGCCTTGTGTAAAACCTGCCCCGACCCGTTAAACTGCCATCCTGTTCTTGCCACGGCCATTACCACGCTCCCGTCTCCTGCTTCACCTTACACTGTGGCTTCATAATAGTAAATGCCATGAATATCTGCACGCCGCTGGCCCCTCAACCTCTCCACAAGCCTGTACCCTCAAAGAAGATGATAGTCCAACACAATTCTGCCGCCTAGCTTTAATGTTTCAGCGCCCCCGCAGCCGCGCAGCGCCGTGCAGCGACTGGGGAGGGGGATGGGCCCCCTCCTCTCCAGCGAAGACGACATGTGCACGGCGAACCGGAGCTCTCCTCCCGGCCAAGGCTGATGTGCGGCGCACGTCCTGCTACATGCCCGCAGCCTGTATCTGTTCACCGCGGGCGCGGCGTACTTCAACACCTCTGCTCCCCTCATAGTGCGGGCGAGCGGTATCTCAGGGTACTTGAGGGGTCCGAGCGGCCTCCGTTGGACGCAAGCTGCAACGGCCGGTCTGGCCATCCTACTCAATCTACATCAACTACATGGACAGTCACCATAAGCAATAATTACATTTGGGAATTTAACAACAATATTTGGTGGACATTGCAAATTTTTCCTTCACTTTTAAGTATTAAAAGCTTATCTTCAGAAATTCAACTTCGATAAATATAAAAACCTTACGTTACCAACTACAACAAAAATTTTGGAACTGAATTATGAAATTTCTCAAAAACTTCTGCAAGTTATCTTAATATCAACATCAAAACTTGGAACTTATTTTCAAACAAACGTTTATGTTCTTCTGTGTTACCCCTTGGAGGAACTTTTGGGGGGGGGGGAGGTCTGTACCGGGCGGTACACCTCCACACCGTTTATTTAAAAGTTGCGCCAGTTAATACTCCTCTTCTGGAGGAAGTCTGAACTTTATCTACGGTCTTAATTTCCAAATTTCTCAGAAGATGTCACTACCTGGAAAATTTTGAGTTTGTGAACTGTGTCATTTTCGACGTACTTTTGTTTTGCTTGTATTAAGAAGTGTGAACTTTCTCTTCTAGAGGACACTACTGAAGATCAACAACAGTGCGACCTAGTGCGGAGTCAAAGAACTATTTTGTTGGAGAAATTTTTATTTCAAGAGTTTGTTCTTTGTTAAATTTCCTTCTGTCATTGTTTAAGTTGGCTGTATACCCCTCTTTTTCCCCTTATTTTGGATCTAGCCAATCCCGAATTTCTTTAATTAATTTTCCACCAATAATGTGTTTCTTTTCCTCTATGTAGGGGTTTCTTTTCCCGAACCAATAAAAACTTTGAGGGAGGGTGTTTTATTTCCCCTAACGCCTAGAATCTTCCGCGAGAGGTTATAAACTGCTGATTTTGGGGTCTCCGGGCCACTTCTGTTCCATCTTTCAGTGTATTAAGTACATAGCAGGAGGCGGGAAGCGCCTCTTTCTTCTTCAGCCGTTCAACACCAGGTAATGGCCTATTAATTACTTCTTTTCTTGCTAGGTCGGCAGTTTAACACTCGCGGCGGGTTCGAAGCATTTCCATCATGTAACCTTTTCCTAAAATGTAATTACTCTTTTCATCTTTTTTTGTAAAGCTACATATTGGGATAGAGAGTGCTAACCCTCTCGAGCTCCCACTCACATTTGTTTTGAGGTGAACTTATTTTCTCAAACTATTCTTCGTTTATGTAATGTAAAGTGTTCTTCTCTAAGTCACCTCTGTAGTATGGGATTAGCCCCTGCGTTAGTGGCCCAGAGCCAGAATAGGTTTTAAAAACAAAGTGTATTAGGAGTGCAAGTTCGCCTCCTCTCAAGTTGTATTTTAGAGGTCATGTATTAATCTTTTCTCACCTAATAGACCTCAGTAGGTTGGGTATTTTACCCCTGTGTATATGTCCTTTGAGGACAACTTGAAAGTTGAGTTTGGTGTGGCCTGGGAGAGGCTTAACTTTAAGAGCGAGTGGCTCTTTTCTAAAACTGAGAGTTGTATGCCTCGAGCAGGCTTTGCTGTGTAATTTGGAGCAAGGGCTCCAGGGTTTGATTGGGGTCTTCTGCCCCTTTTGTTGAAATTGGTATATCGTAAAGTTGAGCTAGTTGCTCAAGAATTGTGTTTTCAGGGCTCGAAGCCCAAATTCTTTAATCCCTGTAATTGTACATTTCAAGTTGTATTTCGGCTACTAAGTACCTGTTCTATTTGTTGTTACCTAATTTTGAAAAGAAAATATAACCTTGTTAAATTTTAAAATTTAATTTCTCTTTAGTAGCTTGAGACCTATTCACCACCCAGCACCTTCTTTCATGCTTAACTACCACAAAAACTCGGTAACAATAATAATAATAATAATAATAATAATAATAATAATAATAATAATAATAATAATAATAATAATCGGTTCTCTGTCTATCAGCAGGTTTTCGCATGCATTTTCCAAGCCGATCTGTCTTCTGGCATCCTTTTAGGGCCGGTTTCATCAACGTGGGTTAAACCTTAATCCGGAGTTATACAGTTTTAACTCTGAATTTCTATTCATTCTGTTTCATCAAGGAGAGTTAATTTTAACTCTAGGTTAAGGCCAGAGTTTAATTAACCCCTCCTTTCACCTGGGTTAAACTGTTAACTCGAGGATAAACGAAAAATGCCGCCTTAAATCATTCAGAAATAGGCCTATGATAAAAGGGAACGACTTTCAAAATCTATCTGAGGAACAATTTCTGAAGAGGTATAGACTGTAGAAAACGATCGTCAGTAAAGTCGTCGATGAAATTCGCTAGAGGTTAGAATACACAACTGACCACAACAGGCCTCTCTCTCCGGTACTAAAGGTATTGATTGCATTAAGGTTTTATACCACAGGGTCGTTCCATATAATGGTCGGCGACAACGAGGGTTATTTTTCTGTCCATTGTCAAGAAATCAGTGATTCTAGCCTCAAAATTTGTCATGTAGTGGCAAGATCACCTGTTACGTGGGCAGTTTTATTAAATTTCCCTGTTATTTTTTCCCATGTGTCCTTTTCTTTTAAATTTACACCGCCAGTCTTCTTGCATTTTATAATGCGTTGGTATTTGGCGGCTAATTCGATAAGTAATGTTTTTCTAAAGTACAAAAATTCGTGCCCCTATTTCCCTTCTGAACTTCTTCCATTTTTCGATCACTGCAATCAGTTCTAGCATTATCACAAAGGAATAGTATCTACCACGGAACTGAGAAAGAAATAAACAACAGAACCACGCGAGAAGTGTGTTGATAATGTCTGATTTTTAGTCGCTGCCTCCTTGGTCGGTACGGCAGCTGTTTCCGGCGATGTGTTAGTTAACGCTCTGCCGAAATAGCTTGGTGAAACGCGTGAGTCGTAAGAATGAGTTAAAATATTAACCGTAAGTTAACAAACCCAGGGTTAGAGCATATTTAACCGTAAGTTAACAAACCCAGGGTTAGAGTATATTTAACTGTAAGTTAACAAACCCAGGGTTAGAGTATATTTAATCGTAAGTTAACAAACCCAGGGTTAGAGTATATTTAACCGTAAGTTAACAAGCCCAGGGTTAGAGTATATTTAACTGTAAGTTAACAAACCCAGGGTTAGAGTATATTTAACCTTAAGTTAACAAACCCAGTGTTAGAGTATATTTAACCGTAAGTTAACAAACCCAGAGTTAGAGTATATTTTACCCACGTTGATGAAATCGGGCCGTAGTCTTCCAGTACCTTCCATTAATTTTCACACTGTCCGTAATATGACACCTATTTCTTCCTCTCAACTTTCTTCCTGGACCTTTTCCTTCCAATGCCTCTGTTAATAAACATTTCCCTAGTAAACAATGACCTAACCAATTATTCTTTCTCTTTTGAATGGTTTCCAGTACTGTCGTCTTTTCTTCATTTACTCTTTTCAATACCACTTCATTCTTTAATTTGTCTTGCACCGGGTGAGTTGGCCGTGCGGTCAGGGGCGCGCGGCTGTGAGGTTGTATCCGGGAGATAGTGGATTCGAATCCCACTGTCGGCAGCCCTGAAGATGGTTTTCCATGGTTTCCCATTTTCACACCAGGAAAATGCTGGAGCTGTACCTTAATTAAGCCCACGGCCGCTTCCTTCCCACTCCCAGCCCTTACCTGTCCCATCGTCGCCATAAGACCTGTCTGTGCAGTGCGACTTAAAGCAGCTCGTAAAAGGAAAACACATACGTACGCCCCACATCTTCACCGCCGATTGTCCTGAGAATCGTTTTCTGTGGTTTCCCTCTTATCTTACCAAGCAAATGCTGGGACAGTTCCTATTCATAGGCCACAGCTGATTTCTTCCACCTCCAATTTCATTGATCATCATTCATTTCTCCTTAATTAATTCCTCGACTGAGGTTGGCGTCAGGAAGGGCATTCCGCCATAAAAATATGCCAAGTAATTTCATCTCCCCTCATCTCCGAAAGGGGAGTAAGGGAAAGAAAGACAGTCTATACCTTTCAGTGTTCAGTCTGCAAGCCTCTGTCAACTAACTAAATGGGTCCTCATTTCCCTATTTCCAACTAGCTCTATGGTTTCATTTTGTTCCTCGCATTTTGTTCCTAGTTATTCACTCATCCTTTAATAATAATAATAATAATAATAATAATAATAATAATAATAATAATAATAATAATAATAATAATAATAATAATAATAATAATAATAATAATAATAATAATAATAATAACATAACAATCCACTAAAGATACCTACAATAAGAAGAATCACTCAAGGAAAACTAAAATAAAACACTACAACACTAATGAAACCAGAGAGTCTGTATGCCACAGAATGCATGTTCTCTATGAAAACTGGTGAAATAGAAGAGATCGAGAAAAATAAAGGAAAATATTGAGGAAGGAACGAGAGTTTAGACATAGGAGGAATAAAGATCTATACAAGGATGAAGAAAATGAAAGGCTGTTAGACACGATCAGAAAGAGGAGATTTTTTTTGGTCACATAATCAGGATGGATAACAGCAGATTGACAAAACAAGAGCAAGAATGGCAACCAGTGGATCCAAGAAATTTAAAAAAAGATATGAGAGATGTTGGAATAACAGACGATGTAATACAAGACAGAACAACTTTCGGAAGACTGATACCAAATTTCAAGGGTTTCCAGGAGAAGGAAGAGAGGAAAGGTAATAATAACATCTGGACGCAAGAGAGGAGGAAACAGCGAAGTGAAAGGCTGAAGAACTATTGGAAGTCAAGGAGAGAAGGATTAAGATTAATGCACAGGTTACTTTCCGTGGTCCTTATATGGCCAAAATAGAAGAAATAATAATAATAATAATAATAATAATAATAATAATAATAATAATACAACCTGCAGATCAATGTGAAATGTTATAGTTAGGTGGATATTATGGAACTCATTTCGTTAAGGAAATATATACACTTACCGGGTAGAAATGCGAGGGATACGTGCAGACCATCTTTTTTTAAAGTCCACTCAACGCTCATTAATTCGCAGACCTCTTAGTCGGTCCGCCAGCCATATTGTCTTCCCAGCATGCCGTGCGGCTCTCAGAGATTGATTGCTGCACAGTTGGCCCTTACGGCGTTCTCTCTCTCTCTCTCTCTCTCTCTCTCTCTCTCGTACATTCAGCACCAGTCAAAACATTTGAAGGTCTACTCTGCGCCCTATAGAACGCACGCCTGCTTTTAAAATATTGACATGGATCGCTCTTAATCCAAAACCGCGATCTGCAGGCGTGGCGTGGGAACTGTATTATTTCCTGTCTGCAGTGGTGAAGCAGTAGTAAGTGACCATTTCCTCTTGAGCTTATTTCTGGGATTTTAACTGCACAAAAACGGAGCGATATTGCCCAAGACCAGTCTCATATTCCACTTCCACTATCGTAAGAATACTTTTGCTGCATTATTTCTAGGACTGTTTTCCCTAAAATTCCAGACACCCCTCATTAGCCCCCTGTGCGTGGGGGCAGCAGAATATCATCCACGGTAACCCCTGCCTGTCGTAAGAGGCGACTAAAAAAGGCCCCAAGGGCTCTGAATTTTTTGGAACATGGCTGAGTCCTGGCATTGCTTCCACTTACTAGTGCCACGCTCCTCACTTTCATCTATCCTATCCAACCAACCTTGGTCTACTCTTGTTATTTTCTGACCCTGACGCTATTAAGTTCCCGAGCTCTCGGGGAATCTTTCGTTTTCACTCACTTCGTGGCGCTTGTCTTTCTTTGGACGATACCTTCATTTTTCGAAGTTTCGGACCCCTTCCATTTTTCTCTCTCTCTGAATAGTGTTATATACTTAGAGGATGGTCGCCTAGATGTATTTCTCTTTAAACAGTAATCACCACTACCACAGCCCTCATTTTGTAATTCCGCTTAAGTGGCATATCGATGGCCTAGTTCTAATACCACGTATTTGACAATGATCTTCCTGTCCACTTTTGATATAAATATGTCTCATGCCTGGGGTCATCCATAAATTATTGTAACGCGACAAAATGTGTGACGGAAGTGCAACCATAGAAACCGTGCAGGCAGTGATGTAAGGTGTAGATGGATGGTCTGACAGTGTTACCTAGCAACAGTGCAGGCAGTGATGTAAGGTGTAGATGGATGGTCAGACAGTGTTACCTAGCAACCGTGCAGGCAGTGATGTAAGGTGTAGATGGATGGTCAGACAGTGTTACCTAGCAACCGTGCAGGCAGTGATGTAAGGTGTAGATGGATAGTCAGACAGTGTTACCTAGCAACCGTGCAGGCAGTGATGTAAAGTATGGATGGATGGTCAGACATGTTACCTAGCAACGGTGCAGGCAGTGATGTAAGGTATGGATGGATGGTAGGCATGTTACCTAGCAACGGTGCAGGCTGTGATGTAAGGTATGGATGGATGGTCAGGCATGTTACCTAGCAACGGTGCAGGCTGTGATGTAAGGTATGGATGGATGGTCAGACAGTGTTATCTAGCAACCGTGCAGGCTGTGATGTAAGGTGTGGATGGATGGTCAGACAGTGTTATCTAGCAACCGTGCAGGCAGTGATGTAAGGTGTGGATGGATGGTCGGACATGTTACCTAGCAACCGTGCAGGCAGTGATGTAAGGTATGGATGGATGGTCAGACATGTTACCTAGCAACCGTGCAGGCAGTGATGTAAGGTGTGGATGGATGGTCAGACAGTGTTATCTAGCAACCGTGCAGGCAGTGATGTAAGGTGTGGATGGATGGTCGGACATGTTACCTAGCAACGGTGCAGGCTGTGATGTAAGGTATGGATGGATGGTCAGACATGTTACCTAGCAACGGTGCAGGCTGTGATGTAAGGTATGGATGGATGGTCAGACATGTTACCTAGCAACGGTGCAGGCTGTGATGTAAGGTATGGATGGATGGTCAGACATGTTACCTAGCAACGGTGCAGGCTGTGATGTAAGGTATGGATGGATGGTCAGACATGTTACCTAGCAACGGTGCGGGCAGTGATGTAAGGTATGGATGGATGGTCAGACATGTTACCTAGCAACGGTGCAGGCTGTGATGTAAGGTATGGATGGATGGTCAGACATGTTACCTAGCAACCGTGCAGGCTGTGATGTAAGGTATGGATGGATGGTCAGACATGTTACCTAGCAACGGTGCGGGCAGTGATGTAAGGTATGGATGGATGGTCAGACATGTTACCTAGCAACGGTGCAGGCTGTGTCTTATGGCTGAATGCTATCTGAAATTAGCATCCTTCGATGGATGGCCATGATCTGTAGACATTTATGATCATTTGATTTTCGAAAATAGAAAAGTGTTTTTTTTAAGACTGATCACCCCTTCGCAGCTATATATGGATATCGATGGCTTTCTTTTAACACATCGTTATGTGCCAACGCTCTTTCTACCCATTATATTCCTCAAGACTGATCACACGCCTCCCAGCCACATACTTATATACAGTCAATCAGAATAATTTTCATTTTATTCATGAGTTCTATTTTTGGGCTTATGCCGTGTAAATAATTATAAACACACTCAACGTTTCAAAAGGAACCTTGCCTTTCTTCATCAGGAGACAAAAGAGAAGAGAAACGACGTATTGATCGTTGCTAGGAGAAAGCAACAAGGAAGCTTCAAATGGTGCCCAAAGATGTAAAGGGGACGCCATTTTAGCCCAATGCTAGAGACAATGAATAGTAGCAGCAAAGCATTACTCTCTAATGGTTCTGATTATAGGTAGCCATGATTCACTGAGGTTGTAACCTGTATCGCGGTTGAAATTATCTGGATGTTTACGTATTTCAACCGCCTCCCTGATAATTCTTGGGCGATATTGCTTTATACGGGCAAGAACATCCACTTCTTGGAACAAGACATCATGACCAGGTGTTAGGGCATGGTCAGCAACAGCTGATTTATCAGGTTGGTTGAGTCTGATACATCTGGTATGTTCTTTGATGCGAGTACACACCGTTCTCGAAGTCTGCCCAATATAAACCTTGCCACAAGTACAGGGAACTCTGTAGATACCAGGTTGTTGTAATTTAGGCAAACTATCCTTAGTTGGTCGCAGGAGTTGCCTAATCTTAACTGATGTTCCAAAAACAGTTCGTACATGGTACCTACGTAAGATTTTAGCAATACGATCCGTCGTGTTATGTATGTAAGGTAGGTAAGCAGTTCCTTTTACATCTTTTTTCTTAACAGACGTCCGATTATGTGCCGATTTCAGAACCCTTGAGATCAAAACTCTGCTGTAACCGTTGCTCTCAAAGGTGGTTCTCAAGGTGTTAATTTCCTCTTGTAGATCTGACGCTTCACAAATCCTCCTGGCCCTGGTAGTCAGAGTTGTAAGGATACCATGTTTCTGGGCAGGGTGATGGTGAGAATCTGCGTGGAGATATCTATTGGTGTGTGTGGGCTTACGATACACGCTGTGTCCTAAAGATCCATCCTCTTTCTTGGTGACGAGAACATCCAAAAATGGTATCTTGCCGTCAGATTCCATTTCCAAGGTGAAACAAATGGAAGGGTGCTGGCGATTAAGGTGATCCAGAAAGTGACCTATAATCAGAACCATTAGAGAGTAATGCTTTGCTGCTACTATTCATTGTCTCTAGCATTGGGCTAAAATGGCGTCCCCTTTACATCTTTGGGCACCATTTGAAGCTTCCTTGTTGCTTTCTCCTAGCAACGATCAATACGTCGTTTCTCTTCCCTTTTGTCTCCTGATGAAGAAAGGCAAGGTTCCTTTTGAAACGTTGAGTGTGTTTATAATTATTTACACGGCATAAGCCCAAAAATAGAACTCATGAATAGTTACACGGGCCGTGAAAGTCTAAATGATAATTTTCATTTTGTTCATTTTCCTCTGCTGAAATGTGAAGGAAAATGAACCTTAAGTACATTATACTGTAGGAGTGACTGAAAACGTCATGCAAACATACATTAATAAGTGCGGTACGGTAAGACAACGCTCATTTTTCTTTACGCAGATGCATAGGAAAATGAAGACAATGAAAATTGTTCTGATGGACTGCACCTTCATGAGGTTGGTAGGCGTGACCAGTCTTACGGAAAATAATGGATAGGAAGAGCTTTGTGGGTTACGAGGTTTGGTTTTTTCAACGACTATATGATAATCATATTAACCTTGTGATTAACCATTTGAACGGCCAGAAGTCTTAGATGCATTACATGGAGAGGAAGGGGGAAGGTATTTGTCTGATCATCTTAACACTCAAGTTGCAAGTGCAAGGTAGCATGAAGAGACAAGAAAAATATCTCCTCCCTCTTTTGTCAGAAGTCAGCAGTCCATCTCCTTGTCTCAACATAGAGGACTTCGATTCAGAAGGCATCGGGTTCAGTTCCCAGCCAGGAAATGTTAATCTTAAATGGCTAATTCCTTGGCTCGGAGACTGGTTGTTTCTGCCGTAGTCAAACTCATGCAACACGCAGTGTCCCATACAAGGCAGATGCCGAACGATCAATGTGTTTCCAAACGAGAAGTAAAATCTAAAATTGAACAGGCCAGGAAACAATTCATCAGCATGAAGAAATTATTAATTTCAGATCTCAGTCTGCTGTTACGAATCCGCATCATCCGCTGCTGCATATTCCCTATTGTCCTATAAGGATGTAAAAGCTTCACTCTGGATCCAAGCACTGAAAAACTTAGACATGCATGTGAAATGTATCCGTATCGCCGTCTCTTGCGCATACCTTGGATCCTGAAAATTTCAAATGTCGAGGTCGATCATCGAAAAAAAAAGCAAAAACAACTGTTACTTATTATACAATAAAGAAAAACACAATACTTAGCAGGAGCCTACGTGGCTCAGGTGGCAGCGCGCCGGTCTCTCACCGCTGTGGGTCAAATCCCGGTCACTCCATGTGAGATTTGTGCTGGACAAAGCGGGGCGGGACAGGATTTTGTCCGGGTACTGCTGTTTCACTGTCATTTTTCATTCCAGCAACTACCTCCAATATCATTTTATTTCATTAATAATTTATTAATCATTGCCCCAGGAAGTGAGACAGGTCTCGGCAGCCGGCACAATTCCCATCCTCGCCGCTAGAAGGGGGCTTCATTCCATTCCTAACCCGGTCGAATTACTGGAAACATATTGTGTATTTTCATTTTTACAATACTTAGGACATGTTATGAGGGCCGAGCGGTATCAATTATTACAGCTAATTATTGAAGGAAAGATACAAGGGAAACGGTCCTTTGGTAGACAGAAATCCATGGCTAAAGGACATTCGAAGATGGCACAGCTGTACATCAGAAAAAAACTTTTCATGTTGTATTGTAAACATCAGATCTGACTACGTGGACCGCCAACCTCTGTATGGATATGGCGTCTTAAGAAGAAGAATATATTATTATAGCAAAGCTGACTCGCATCTGGAAGAACAACTCCATCACCGTCAAGAACAAACTAAGATGGTGCGAACTCTCACCTTCCCTATCGCAATATACTGCACGTGGCAGACACTTGGACTTTGTAGATGGCAGACTGCCGTGGAATCGATGTCTTGGAAATGTGGTCTTATAGACGGGTGCTACGAATACCACGGACGGAACACCGATAAACGAGTCGATTCTGAGACAAATCAGGTGAAAACGAGGCGGCTGTCTCTTGTGGGCCAAACTTTCTTTGAAATCGGACAGATTTTCATGGGTCGAGAGGCAATGGACCAACGGCTGTAGCCGTGTTGAAACACCGGATCCCGTGAGATCTCAGAAGTTAAGCAACATTGGGCGTGGTCAGGAGTTGGATAGGTTGCCACGCGCTGTTGGTGGGGGGTAAGGGAATGGAGGAGCGGAAAGGAACTGGCCACCCTACCGCACGTAAACTCCGGCTCAGGAACACCTCTGCGGAGGTTCGGACCTGCCTTCGGGCAGAATAACCCTTACCTTACCTAGAGGCAATGGAAAAACTGATCATCGAGGAAAATCTTCATGGCCAAGGATCCAGAGGATGTACAGACGAACTCAAGAGCCTAGAAGGTGTGAGCTACCTTCTCCAGATGGAGGAGAACCGTCAACATGTCATCACAACCTTACGTAGGGTTAGATCATAAGAGAGAGATTCGGGTGTTCAGAAATACAACCAATGTGGTCATTGCTCTGTCGAAGACCCACATTTAGACGATTTTGGTTTGATTCTTCAGTAAGCACTGATGTGTCTACATTTCCTCATGCATGTTAGCGGTTAATTTCGGGCATTGATGGTAAGAGAAGTAGAGGGAGACCAAGGTAACGATGGTGAGATTAGCTTTTATATCGTTTAAAGGTAAGAGGTATGTACCAAACGCAGCCATAGAGCTAAACTCCTTACCGACATGCTCTTTACGTAAATAGGAACATAAATAAAAATGGACGCTTTGCATCAGCAGAATCCTCTCCTAAATGTATTACAAAATTTCATCACAATCCACGTCAAAAACACTTCTCACAAGTGACCTCTTTACCCGAGGTGGTAATATGACCGAAGGTGGATAATTCTCTTTGCGCACTGTAAACACTTCAAACAGATGAACTAGGGTGTTAATTTTGTGATATCATCAACTATACTGTCGAAATAAGTTTCTGTAAACTTCTTAAATGTATTTAGCATAATGGTCTTCTCTCCACTTTTCATAGGTTTCTCTCTCTCCCCGCAGCTAGCAGGAAATAGGGGATTTCCGAGAGTAGATATAAGATGTTTAAGTTATTGACCAGAAGCATAGAACAGTAACATTATTTCCAATTGGTAAAACGCTTTCACATTCAGTACTTTATACTTCAAACGTTCAGAAAGAGCTCGTCACAATCGTACTTTCTTACTTTCTTTCTTTATTTCTTTTCTCAATCCGTTCACCCGCCACGGTTGGTTTTTCCCTCGGACTCAGCGAGGGATTCCACCTCTACCGCCTCAAGGGTAGTGTCCTGGAGCGTGAGACATTGGGTCGGGGATACAACTAGGAAGGAGGACCAGTTCCTCGCCCATGCAGCCTCACCTGCTATGTTGGACAGGGACTTGTGAGGGGATGGGAAGATTGGAAGGGATAGACAAGGAAGAGGGAAGGAAGTGGCCGAGGCCTTAAGTTAGGTACCATCCAGGCATTTGCCTTGAAGAGAAGTGGGGAAACCGCGGAAAACCACTTCGAGGATGGCCGAGGTGAGAATCGAACCCCCTCTACTAAGTTGACCTCCCGAGGGTGAATAGACCCCGATCCAGCCTTCGTAGCACTTTTCAAATTTCGTGGGAGAGCCGCGAATCGAACCCGGGTCTCCTGGGGTGGCAGCTAATCACACTAACCGCTACATCCGACATCGTATTTTTCAATTTGAAAAAAGGACTGTTAAAAAGGGCGGACGAAGAAGGAAGTGTGAAACAGTCAGCAGTTAATTGGGTTTGTTTACACCTCTGGCTGGTAAGCGTTTAGTTGCAAATAGACGGGGTGGAGGTTTGTAGCCTGGACACATCAGTCTGGAATGAAGATGTATGTAGGTTAATGTCGCACTAACATACCCAGTCTTGGCTGTACGGATATGCTGAGTGAGTTCTGAAAAATAGGGTTGGGCGCTACGTTCTTGTTTCGGCACACTGTGCCGGTGCACAGTCATGTTCCATTGTTCCGGAATACGGAGCGTCAGTTGTTCCGAAACATTCTCAAGCGAGACCGAGACAGTGACTCGCTGTCCCGTCAGAAGCGTCACTATGTACTGCCCTTCACCCACAGCTGACTGTCGATACCGGCAGTGTGCCGCCATGTGCTGGAGTGTTCAATGTTCCGTCGTATCCTCTTTGTTCTGTGAGTTCCGTTGCACCGGCAACTGGCCTTCAGTTACATGCGGATAACTTAATGCGTTATGTTTTGTAAGAGTGTTTTCATTGAAGCCTAGTAATATATATCGTACGAAACTTTGAATAATGTCGCACCGGAGCCCTGTTTACGACTTTTTACTAGAACAAAACCGGGCAGAGTGAAATGCAATTAATGTTCTTCTATTTTGTCTGCAAAGGGATCTTCAACCGTCACATTGACGAGACATTTCAAACTTAAACATCCCACAATTTTTATTTTCGTGTTGTGCTTCTATAGGCCTAGTTTTATTTAATTTCCTGTTCCGCTTGTATATAGTGCTTAATTTTTATCCTTGTTTTGCTTGTATGGGTTATTTTTTATTTTCGTTTTCCGCTTGTATATTGTCTACGTAATTAGAGTACTGACGAGTGTTTCTTTAACTGTGGGAGTATAATTGGTGAAAATAACATAATGACATTTTGTAAACACATCCACTGCCAGTGTAATTGTGACAGGTGTATTTCAGAATGAATGAAAACATTATTATCCTAAAAACAACATTTAGACATGATTTTCTGGGTGCCTATTGCACAGTCTCGACTGATTTTTCACATGCCGTGAAGTTTTATCCTGGCCGTAATTACTCGCAATATAGGCCGATACATTCAACGTGAATATATCCTTGAATTAGTTACTTTTACACACCTGTACTGCCGTTGTAACCGTGTTATGTGTATTTCATACTGACAAAAATCTTCATTTAAAACCAGCCTTTAAACTTTATTGTCGGGCACGAATTTCAGTGTTCCGACTGTTCCTTCACGTTCCGTGCAGCTTTACGCTGGCCGTAACTACACACAGCACGTCCGGTACAGCAGCAATTTCCCGCTGACAAGGAGCATGTCATGTTGCCTCACGAAGTTCTCTTTACTGCGCAGTTACAGTCCCGTGTGCCGTGTGCCGGCACACTGTACCGAAACACTCCACCTCAAGCTCCTAATGCTCTGGAACAACTGACTGCTCCGGTCTTCCCAACTCTACTGAGGAATAGGGAACACGTTGCAACAATAAAGGGCTGCGATAAGAAGATGACAGAGCAGGTGGAAGAGTAAAGATGAAAAGGGGAAGAAGATAAAAGATGTGAAAGAGGGGATACTGGCAGCGCTGCTTGTGGCAATGGTGGTGGCAGTGCTGCTAACAATAGGGGTTGTGGAGATGAATCCAGGTCCAGGCCGAGTGAGCTCTCTTGGATGGGAAGAAATCGAGGCATTGAAGGAGGTGGTGAAGGAGGCATGTCAAGCGTTATAAGTAAGGGAGCTGATAAAGGAGCAGTCGAAGAATATAAAGCAGTGCACCAAAGAGGAGATGAAAGAGCTAAAGGTGAAGATGCAGAGTAATAAAAAAGAGATAAAAAGACGGAGGAAGAAGACAAATATACTTGGATGAGGAGCTGGTTAAGGTGAAGAGGGAAGAAGCGAATGGTTATGAGGAAGGAAGAATATTTTTATTTATGGAGTACAAGAAGGTGTGAGAGAAAAGAAAGTGGACCTAGTGTATACGTGATTAGTAGCGGCGATTAGGGGGAGAGGGGGGCAGCCGCTCTTCCCCCCCCCCACTTTGTGGAGAAGTCATTACATTTTTATTCCATTTTAGCCGGCTGAAACTAGGAATTATTGAGAATAAAGCAATTTGTACAAGCCCTGTTGTCTTATCAGTTCATTCTTTCCTTTATTTTCTCTAATTCTTAGCGGAAATACAAAATGTCGTTCGTCGCGGCTAACCGCTTTGCATAGCGCCACAGCAAGCAGTGGGGACTTTGTATTTCTGTGAGAAATGGTAGCAGGGGTGTGTATATATGTATATTGTCAAGGTCATGGACACTGAGGTATGTTTCAGGCACTTGCAGCGCGCATTCGCCAGTCTGGCTATTTGCTTTACGTCGCACCGACACAGATAGGTCTTATGGCGACGATGGGATAGGAAATGCCTAGAAATTGGAAGGAAGCGGCCGTGGCTTTAATTAAGGTACAACCCCGGAATTTGCCTGGTGTGAAAATGGGAAACCACGGAAAACCATCTTCAGGGCTGCCGACAGGGGGGCTCGAACCCACTATCTCCCGATTACTGGATACTGGCCGCACTTAAGCGACTGCAGCTATCCAGCTCGACCGTCAGTCTGGCAATCTCTTTAGTTGTCTGTTCGTTTCTTAGTGTCTAGTCAAATATTAAATTATTTTTATTCGCATAATGATGCCTTACTTTTATTTAATTGTAATGCACGTGTATATTAGGGGCTGCCTGGCCGAGGCTGCAAAGGCGTGTTCGGTTCACCCGAAAGGACGTGGGTTCGATTCCCCGCCAAGAAGTCGTAAACTTTAAGAAAAGAGATTTCCACTTCCGGAGGTGCACATGGTCTTGAAGATCACTTAGCCTGCACAAAAAATGAGTACCGGGTTAATTCCTGGGAGCGAAGGCGGCCGGGCGTAGAGCTAACCACTCTACCCCGTCAAGTGCCTTTAGCTTCCAACCCTCCAGAGGCCTTCATGACCTGTACGGAGATGACTTTGCTTTGCTTCGCTTTTGCATGTCTATATTGCTCCTTTGGTGAAAGTTTTTATTATATAGTATAGTATTGACCCGCCTCTGTGGTGTAGTGGTTAGTGTGATTAGCTGCCACCTCCGGAGTCCCGGGTTCGATTCCAGTCTCTTCCACGAAATTTGAAAAGTGGTACGAGGGCTGGAACGGGGTCCAGTCAGCCTCGGGAGGTCGGGGGTTTCTATTCCCACCTCAGCCATCCTCGAAGTGGTTTTCCGTGGTTTCCCACTTCTCCTCCAGGCAAATGCCGGGATGGTACCTAACTTAAGGCCACGGCCGCTTCCTTCCCTCTTCCTTGTCTATCCCTTCCAATCTTCCCATCCCCACCGCAACGCCCCTGTTCACCATAGCAAGTGAGACCACATGGGCGAGATACTGGTCATCCTCCCCATGTTCATCCCCGACCCAGAGTCTGAAGCTCCAGGACACTGCCCTCGAGGCGGTAGAGGTGGGGTTCCTCGCTGAGCCCGAGGGAAAAACCGACACTGGAGGGAAAACAGACCAAGAAGAAGAAGAAGAAGAAGAAGAAGAAGAAGAAGAAGAAGTATAGTATAAAATCAAAAATTTAAAAACTATTATTACGGCACTTAAGTTGGTAAAACCCTTACCTCTCTGTGGAAAATCGCCCAGAGAGTATCAAACAATTTACCACATTGTAGCTGTTTGTTTCCAGTTTTCATGTATATACCCCGTCGTCCCTCCCCCCTCCCCCCACCGGCCGCTATATCCCACTAACACGGTTACGTTTTTTGTCTGTGCAATTCCCCCCTTCCCCACTTTATATCTCAATCGCCGCTACTGGATGTGATTCAGAACAAAATGAAGATTAACTTTAGTGAGGTGGACGTTGACAATGTGTTTAGAATCGGGAAAAGGAAGGGCAACCGGCCCATTAAAGTTCCGCTATTATCCACCTTGATGGCGGACATTATCCACTTGCATAGCAAGTGTTTTTGACGACGCAAGGATGGGAAAGAGCTATGATTAGGACGGTAGCGGCCATGACTTTGATTAAGGTGCTGTATCAGCATTTGCCTGGTGTGAAAATGGTAAACCACGGAAAACCATATTGTGCGCTACAGAAACCACTATCTCCCGAATGCAAGCTGTTAGCTACTTGCCCCAAACCGCACAGCCACTTACTCGATTATCAACTTGCTATTGTTATCATTATCACTCTGCTGGGTAGTCTGTGGCTGAGTTTTAATTAATCTCGTCGGATAAACACCAAAAGTGTCACCAGAGATCTTTTATATGGTGACATCGTACGATATGGAGTGTCAAGTGACAATCTCTGCCATATTTGAACCGCTGATCTTGGCATCCAGAGACCGTACAGTTATTGAAGAACGTAAGTATAAGCAAGACTAGACTCAGTAGGAACCCCATGGTTGCTCCTTTGTGACGAGCACCCCCACACTCTGTAATGCGAAATCCTCCATAAGGGGCCGATGACCTGCAATGTTAGGCCCCTTAAAACAACAAGTATCATCATCATCATAAATCCTCCAACATGAATCTGTCCTTGTATTTCAGGAGGGTGAAAAGCGAGATGTGGCATATAAAGCTGTCGGAAGAACTCGAGCGCTGGATGTTTTCAGAACGGACTGTACTCGACTGCCGTCTCTCTCTCCTCTTATATACGGCGCGTCATCTTGGGAGACACAATAGCAGCTTACTTGACATAAAATGGCGCATCAAATTTTCTTGTAAGATTAACTTTATGGACGTCGCTTTTATATAGTGTAGAGAGCGCCGCGGGCAATCTGAGTTACAGATAAATCTGAGGCATTAATTGACTAGGCGTCTCTAACCAAAGATGTCTCCGAGAAATATATGCAAAGCTCTAAGCAACAACAGGCAGTGAACTAGGAAGCTAGGAGATATTACGATAGTTATGATTTTCTTGTGTTAAGGAGAGTTCTGAACGCACGGCGTAACACAAGCATACAATAGAGAGTAGAAGGATGTGTCTGTAATTATTATTATTATTATTATTATTATTATTATTATTATTATGATTATTATTATTATTCCTTTCTTAATCCTTTTACCCTCCAGCGTTGGTTTTTTTCTCTCGGACTCAACAGAGGGATCCCACCTCTACCGCCTCAAGTGCAGTGTGCTGGAGCCTGAAACCTTTGGTCTGCGGATACAACTGGGAGCAGGACCACTACCTCGCCCACACGACCTAAGCTGCTCTGCTGAACAGGCCCCTTGTGGGCGGGGGGGGGGGGATGATGGGAAGATTGGAGAGGATAGACAAGGAAGAGGGGTGGAAGCGGCCATGGCCTTAAGTTAGGTACCATCCCGGCATTTGCCTGGAGGAGAAGTGGGAAAGCACGGAAAACCACTTCCAGGATGGCTGAGGGGAGAATCGAAACCACCCTTACTCAGTTGACCTCCCGAGGCTGAGTGGACCCCGTTCCAACCCTCGTACCACTTTTCAATTTTCGGCAGACCCGGGAATCGAACTCGGGCCTCGGAGAGTGACAGCTAATCATGCTAACCACTACACCACAGAGGCGGACATTATTGTTATTATTAGCCTGCCTCACGGTATAATTGTACCGTGCCTGTCTCTGACCCGGAGGCCCGGGTTCGATTCCCGAAGAGATCAGGGATTTTTTACCTGGACCTGAAGGCTGGTTAATGGTCCACTCAGGCTATCTGATTACAATTGAAGAGCTAAATGACGGTGAGATAGCGGACCCGGTCTAGAAATCCAAGATTAACGGTCGACATTTCATTTTAATTTTGTAGATAAAAAAAGAACAATTGCACAAACGATATTTTCATATTTCACAAAGCTCACTCCACAAGCCAACTGGTCGAGAAGGTTGCAGCGCCCCGCTCCTGCAATGTAGGATTAAATACTAAAAAGTGATATAGATATGTGTTAAGTAGATTACACTAAACTATTTCTATTATTCTGGTGCTATTTCCATAATTTTAAATGACAGTTTGTATTACTTTACTGCCTATTTCCTACACTTCAAGTGCTTAATTCCATGTTCATTTTAGCCAAAAATAAATGCCTGAACTAGATTATTATTATTATCATTTTATGTTCAAACGTTTTCTCATTTCTGTCTGGTGTCGGCGAGGATAGGAACTGTGCCGGCTGCCGATACCTGAAACACTCCTCTGGGGCAATGGTTAATGACTGACATTTGAAATGAAATGATATAGGAGAGTATTGCTGGAATGAAAGTTGGCAGGAAAAACCTGACCCAGAGAAACGCCTCTGCTTTGTCCAGCACAAATCTCGCATGGAGTGACCGGGATTTGAACCACTGAACCCAGCGGTGGTTGAGAGAGCAGACACATTCTTTTACAGAGCAAGATACTTGTGGCCAGAGCTGATTTGATTAACCACAACCACCTTATTTTAGTTCAGGAATTAAGTAGCCACTTTCTGTTACATCATGCTTCTAAAAGAAGAAATACTAGACCTAATACTGGCATATAATGCTCCACGCACTCAAGAAATTTATTTCAGCCATCCCAGTTTTAAGGATAAGATAATTTATGACGGCAAGCCAATGAAGACAATATATTATAGTTACGGAACAGGCCTCGTTCTATATCCACACAATCAATATCTAGAGCGCATACACTTCGTGAATCCAAGAAGAGTCCAGTGACCGGGCTGATTCCACAATAAGAAACTACTTTATTACAGCCTGCTATCACCGAAAGTTATTTAACAGGCCTTATTTGCGAGAATATAGAAAGGGAGTTTACGTATAAGGCACGGGTTTCCGATCATTTCATTAAAACAACATGTGAAATGCATAAAATGCTTACGAAGAACCAGTAGTCAGTGACTGCAACACGTCGACATTGAAGACAGAATTAGAAATCGGATTTGAACACTGACAGTAAATATAGCGAACAGTCCAATAATAACTCACCTGTCATATTTATTTATTTATTTATTTATTTATTTATTTATTTATTTATTTATTTATTATGTCAATTTTCCTCTGAACTAAAGCTCGTGTTTGGGACAGCACAATTTAGTTACAAAGCATAACGGAGATTTTAAATACGCATAAATTTAAACACATTCTCTAGTACTACAGTGAGTTCCTCTCATCGGTTGGCCGGCAGGCGCGCCCCGGTTATCTGCCTCCCGTTGACTCATCGCTCCCCGCTCCGCAGCATCGCAACAAGGACAACACTTCGCTCACTTTATCAGTGCATAACATGAGGTAACAATTGAAATTTAGAAAATAAGAATTATGAAGATTAATAATTAAGAAAATGAGCTCGTACCTTATGACAAGATGTTGAAAATGTTCTCCTTGTACGGTTTCAATTTTCACATTTTCGTAGTCCGCCATTCTGAGCTCTTGGAAACTCCGGCGTCTTGTCCAAGTCGTCTTAGGAATTTTGTAAGCGTATTTTCTAATCTTTCTGCGATTTCATTTACTTTTTCCTCGTTAAGTGCACGTTTTTTTTTAACACTTCGCTTCTTATCGAGTAAAGAACCAGTTCCTCTCAATTCGTTTACGAGTTTCCGCACGGTGGAGGGTGTACCCCTGGAAATTGTGTTACAAACCGCCTAACGACTTCCCAGTAACACTCTATTATCATATAATTATCGTACATAAATACCATTTCCTCTAGCGTGTATTTATTATGAGAATTATACCCCGAAGTAAGACTTCACAACTCGAGACCAGTTGGAGCCCTAAATACACTCTCTAAGCACGGACCTGAACTGCGAAGTGCGGGCATTGCTGCGCTGTGTAACGGCAGGTGATGAGTCAACGGGAGGCAGATAAGCTGGGCGCGCTGCCGGCCAACCGATGACAGAAACTTACTGTTCAATAAATAATGGTTGAGTGACATTGTATGTTCAGACCTACTAGGGAAATGAAGAGTGAGATGACTTTCCGTTGCTTTCCAAACTGAGCCAGAATTTGCCATTACATATCAGTTTACCAAGCCCACTGAAATGCATGCACAAATTGGGCTAAATATTCGTGTATAGGAAGGGATTGGGACAACTTACTAAAGGAGATGCTCAATAAATATCCAATTTCTTTGACATCGTTTATTTAAAGGCTAGGAAAACAACAGATAGGGAATCTGCCGCCTGGGCGACTGCCCTAAATGCAGACCAGTATTGCTTGATTGATTGATCCGACCCTACCAGTAACATTTTCACACCATTCGTAGCAGGGCTGACTGCATAATGAATGGCATTACTAGCTAAGGAAGAATGATTGAAAGAGAAGTGTAAGGATATTGAAGGTTGTATGGTGCATATAGGGAAATCAAGGAAATCTGTGGAGAAAGAAAAACCAGGGGTGTGAGTAATAAGAAGTCTATTTGATACCTTTCGGTGTCCCCAGGTCTCGTTCATGTATGCATCCCTCGCTCGTGGTGTTTGAATCAGGTATTAGCAAGGACTAATTTATGATCTGTGCAGAATTCTACTTGCCGACTTCCTCTTTCATTCTTTTGTCCCAGTTCGAATTCTCCTCCTTGGCTTACCACTGCATTCCAGTCGTCATCACTATTAAATTCTCATCTTCTATTTACTTATTCTTTCGATTTCTCCATCTTCTCCTGAACTAGTAGGCAGAATGTGGTGGGTATTGGTTTAGTGTCTATCTTAACAACAATAATCCATTCACTTTGCTGGTCGTAGTAATTTATTGGCTGTCCTATTATTCACCAACTTCTGCATTTCCCATATTTGACGTTTTGTTGATAATTTCGTAGTCGCCTGACTAAAAGTCTGCTCTTTCTGCCAACGCACTTCATTTATACCGACTACATCTAACTTTATTCCATCCACTTCCTTTTTCATATTCAGATTCAGACGAAAACGATTCAAATTTCAAACATTTCTCGCTCCGATTCACAGAATGTCAGTATTCATCTTCCTGATTCTTGCCCTCTCTCGTGTAGTCCCCACCAAGAGATTCGAATGAGGGACTATTTTACCTCCGGAATATTTCACTCGGGAGGATGCATTAATTCTCCGTGGGTGTTTGGACCACAAATTCATTGACTGGTTTAATGCAGCCTTCCATGCCATCCTATCCCTCGCTAACCTCATTTCCACTTAACCAGTACATCTTAAATATACTCTAATTTGTTGGTCATAATAATAATTATTGTATGGCCTCAGCTACCGTGTGCAGACATTTCAATTTGACGCCATCTGGCTGTCTGCTCGTCAGTTTCGACGTTCCGTTTTACTCAAGGCCCACTAGATGGGAGACCGAGTAAACAGAATCTCTCTTGGGCGTTTGTGGCTGAGGTTTAATGAATTGTGTCGGGTAAAGACCAAGTGTGTCACCAGAGATCTTTTACATGTCGATATCGTACGACATGGAGTGTCGAATGGACTTTTTTTCCGTCTTTCAAAAATCCGACTCCCTCTGACGGGTTGGAACCCGCTATCCTGGGATCCGTTCTTTCCGTCTACACTTCCCTCAACAACAAATGAACAAGTCCTGGCTGCCTTAAGATGTGTCCTGTCATTCTGTCCCTTCTTATGGTCAAATTCAGCCAAACTATTCAGCAATTTCTCAAGTTCATCTACAGGCTCAAATAAAATAACAACATCATTGGCAAATCTCGGTGTTTTGATTTTCTCTTCTTGGATTGTGATTCCATTTCCAAATTCCTCTTTGACTTCTTTTACCGGATGTTCTACCTATATATAAACATGGAAAAGAAGAGGGGAGAAACTTCAGCCTTTTCTCACTCCTTTATGGATTGATGCTTCTTTTTTCATAGCCCTGGATTCTCACCACTGCAGACATATTTTTTTTACAGATTGTAGATAATTCGTTTTTCTTAGTACCAGAATTCGATCACCTTCAGGATCTGAAATTGCTTGGTCAAATGAAAATTATCCAGTGTCTTTTCTAAATCTACGAGTGGCATGGACGTTGGCTTGTCCTTCTTAAATGGATACTCTAATATCAGACGTAAAGTCAGGATTGTTTCACATGTTCCGACATTTTTTCTTAAGCTAAACGGATCTTCCAACTCAGCTTGAACCAATTGTTGTCTTGGAATTAAGTATAACAACGTTCTGTCTAGAGTCGGATGGCACTTTCCCGTATCTTATACACTAAATGGAATAATTTCGCTATGCCGTTCTTTCCTGAGGCGGTGAGTAATTCTGAGGGTATGCCATCAGTTCCAGGTGCCTTGTACCTATTTAGATCTCTCAAAGCCCTGTCGAATTCTGACTTCAGAGCTGGATCTCCAATTCCATCAGCATCAACAGCCCCATCCTGTTCCAGATCCTTATCATCTGTTCAATTACCTCGATACAGATACCCAGCCGATGTGGTTGCGCCTACAGCTCGGCTACCAGCTTGACTGGGTCACACTAGCCTCCCCACCGCGCCAAGGCCACGTGCTTCACATAGGATTATTATTATTACCACTATTTTCATCATCTTGGTGATATACTCAGCGATCGAAATGCTGTTAACTCCGTTTATTTCTTTGGAACGTGTTTTTGTAACTTACAGTAGTTCTCATAAAATGCCAGAAATATGAGTTTTTTATACCTTGTAAATGTCACTATATTTCACAATAAGTTTGATCTTAGCTGTTCCCACATAAATCCAACCGGCAAGTCCTCGAGCATATCATGACAACTTGTCTCATTCATCATAAACTGCCTGTGCATGGCCTGTAAGATACTGTATATCGACGGTATTGAACAGCTGGGCCGATTCATGATTTACTTCTGCCAAGCGTTAAGAGAGAACTATTGCCCAGTTGTACTTGGTCTTAAACTAATAAACAGCACTATCTGCGTGTGGTCTCGTGCAGGTCTTTCGAATTAATAATAATCATGTTATTGGCTTTACTAACTACTTTGACGGTTTTCGGAGACGTCAAGGTGACGAAATTTAGTCCCACAGGAGTTCGTTTAAGTGGCAGTAAATCCACCGACAGAAGGCTGACGTATTTTAGCACTTTGAAATACAACAGGACTGACCCAGGATCGAACCTACCAAGTTGGGGTCTTTTGAACTGACACCTATAGGCTCCGTGCGCTTCTGGGGAAAATGCACCGCTGCGCTACGAGTGGCGAACATTGTAAGTTAATGCGATCACCGCGCACATCTCTCTATCGTTTCACAGAGTGTTGCCATGGCCGACTAAATAATAACAGTGGGATTTCAGAGTGTTTTAAGCAACAGCAATCGGCCAAATTATTCCAAACTTCCAGAAAGTGGTCATGTATTAAATTTACAAGAAAAACTGTTCGCAGGAAATAGCAACAGAGCGAATAACTGCAAATATGATAAGAGAAAAACGTTGGTTCACTAGACACTACCGTTTCACGATAGAGGCAACATAGTCATTTATGTATTATTTGTGGTGATAACAAGATTTTCATGAGCACATTCAACAATGTTGTCTTCAGAAAAATATATTTGGCCTATCTCTTATACGATATCATGTTAGCGTAGGTTAACTTTGCGAGGGAGGTCTTGGTAAAAGAATAAAAATATTTCCATGAATTGTAAGCATATTTCTGCTGTTATTTACACAGTTTTCTCAGAACATGTCACCTCGCGTACTGATGAACCCTGTGAATTGTCTGGACCTCGCATCTTAAAAGCGGGGAAAGAGAAATACAACAAGGAGAAGAGCTTAGAGAAACTCTCTCCGATAAAAAGGCACAGGTTTGATGTTGGAGCAATTGAAAATATCAGAATACCTTAACGTTGCCAATCAATTATTGTGTCTGTATTTATAATATGATCGCGACCACCTCTGTAATATAACGGTTAGCGCTTCTAATTACCTTCGTCGGGGACCCGGGCTTGATTCCCGATACAGCCAGAAATCAGAAATTTAAGATTGACGTGAGGGGTACATGCAGCTCATGTTCATTAGGGGCTGCTTGAAAAGAGTGGCACCACCTCGGGGCGAGAACAGAACTTTAGGTATGTAAAATGCGGTGTTTCTGTGTGCTATTTCTGTTATTAGCCTATATTTGTCTACTGCCTTTATAATCCATTTCGTGAGGTTGTAACAGAATGCTATAAAATTTCACATTGTGGTCTGTAGTACAGTACGGTATATTATTATTATTATTATTATTATTATTATTATTATTATTATTATTATTATTATTATTATTATTATTATTATTATTATTATTATTACTACCGGGCGAGTTGTCCGTGCGCGTAGAGGGGCGCGGCTGTGAGCTTGCATCCGGGAGATAGTAGGTTCGAATCCCACTATCGGCAGCCCTGAAAATGGTTTTCCGTGGTTTCCCATTTTCACACCAGGCAAATGCTGGGGCTGTACCTTAATTAAGGCCACGGCCGCTTCCTTCCAACTCCTAGGCCTTTCCTATCCCATCGTCGCCATAAGACCTATCTGTGTCGGTGCGACGTAAAGCCCCTAGAAAAAAATATTATTATTATTATTATTATTATTATTATTATTATTATTATTATTATTATTATTATTATTATTATTATTTATTTTGCACACTTTCGTGGTAATGATATTCAACCAATTGTTCAGATTTTAGGAAATCAAAGACAATACACCTTAATTTACACTACAGTTTTACGTAGAATTTGAACCCATAAATTTCCGTACAATTCCAGTCGTGGCAATGACCACCGTCTTCTGCATGGTCGTGTAGATGTTGGTGTTGACATCCAACTTCATTATTATTATTATTATTATTATTATTATTATTATTATTATTATTATTATTATTATTATTATTATTATTATTATTATTATTATTATTATTATTATTGTTATTATTATTTGCTAGTTGTTTTACGTCGCACCGACACAGATAGGTCTTACGGCGACGATGGGACAGGAAAGGGCTAGGAGTGGGAAGGAAGCGGCCGTGGCCTTAATTAAGGTACAGCCCCAGCATTTGCCTGGTGTGAAAATGGGAAACCACGGAAAACCATTTTCAGGGCTGCCGACAGTGGGGTTCGAACATACTATCTCCCGAATACTGGATACTGGCCGTACCTAAGCGACTGCAGCTATCGAGCTCGGTATATTATTATTATTATTATTATTATTATTATTATTATTATTATTATTATTATTATTATTATTATTATTGCTATCATTAAGATTATGTTAATAGAATGCAATGTATCTGTTACAGTATGATGTGTGTGCTTTAAAAAATGGCCTATTGTGGCTTACTTTGAAATTTAACGTTGCTATAATAATTTGTTTGTAACTGTTAACCTTTACACTGTGTAAAGAGTTGTTGTGTATTAAATAAATATACAAATTCTGAATCACTTCCTGCGATTGATTGCTGAGATCCACCGCCTTTTCAATTCCATCTGGTGAGGTCGTGAATGAAAGCTCTGTGCTACTTTATCTACAGTATTAATGCAGCCAAGAACAAGCACATCATTCTGTCGTAACGTTGTGACATTAAAATGTAATCATCTGAAGACAGCATTATAAAATAATTGAATAAATGCTTGTAAACGTCACACATATTCCAGCTTATGGTGAGCTGTTGATGAAAATGCCTCTAAGTAGTTCTCGTAGTATCCACCCGCAGCAGCACAGTGCTGTACGCACGGAGCCTATAGTAGGTGATCGCGCGTCTGTGACAATGGGGCCCTACCTGTGATGAACTCCAGTGTTGAAGATAGCACATACACAGTCCGCGAGCCGGAGCTATTAATCAATGAAGGATAAAAATCATTGACCGGAAATTGAACTGTAGACCATTTGTGTCATTTCGCCATGCAGCCGGGCCTAATCAAACGACACAACACAAAGAAAGCCTTTGCGAGACACGAAATGGAAACCTCTGATTTAAATTTCTCCAGCAGCAGTTCAAGGTTAATGGTGAACTACCATTTTGAACAAAGGAAATGAAAAACTTGTTATCAGTGACACTCTGTTTGGTTGGTCTTGCTCAACAAATAAATTGTGCCGATGACCTTCGATGTTAGGCCCCTTTAAACAACAAGCAACAAGCAACAAGTAAATCACTATGCGACGAAGACTTTAGTCTACTACTGAACGTTGTATTCCTCAAGAACACGCTGCTTTATTATAGTGATGACTAAGATTAGGACGTTGGGGAAAAGTCGTGTTTCTTCCTGAGGTGATTTTACCCGAAATCTGAAAAACTACTGAATGATGGCTCCCTGACACCTTTCATAGCAAGTTTATGTTGCATGTAAATGCACATTTTGTCCGTTTATATTGTTTTGTTCATTTTAGTTATGTAAGGTCATACTTGGCTATATTTTGAGCATTGGGGGGTCGTTTTTAACAAGGTTCATGTTATCTGCGTCGAGTTTCAAACACAGGATTTCAAAATTCTGTAGTAAATGTATTTTTCTTTCTTTTCCAGAAACATATAGGTAGTTATCTGTACGAACGTACGCCGACAGATAGCCTACTATATTCATATTACGAATAAACACAACTATTAACCTTGAACTATGTTCAAAACTATAACAGCATAATAAATCAGATATATCGCCACGTATTTTTTGTCAGGTGTACTGAGGCTAATGCCTTTGCTGGCAGGATGTAGTGTTTACAGTACACTATGTTTTCTGGTATGTGCTAGAATAAATTTGTTACTTTCATTGACCTGTCTCAGTCTCATCCTTGGCTTTGACAATATGAAAGTGACCAAGGTATGAGCGATTCTAGTAATGCCGTTCCTTATGCAGCCAGTCCTTGTTATGAATGGTGTAAAAATATCACTCATAGGGTCGGTTGGTGCATGCATTTCGGTGGGCTTGGCAGACCGATATGTAATAGCAACTTCTGGCTCAGTGAGGAAAGCAACGGGAAACTACCTCACTCCTCATTTCCCTAGTATGCCTCTTCAGTGACACCTAGGCTATCTATGACAGCTGTTGGTGGAGCTGTAGAGGATCGAACCAGCCTTTGGGCTGAATACCCAACACTCATATTGGGAGTAAGCTAAACTATGCCGTTGTAATCTCGGACAAAACACATGGTGGCACTTTGTTGGTTACTGAAGCATATGTGTCCTGAAATCAAATAATAATCATAATCACCTTACATAAACATTCAGTCGCAAACTGACTTGAACATCTGATCCTCGCTAGTATTATAATATCGATTGTCGATTGGAATGCGTGTTGTTACCCGCAGGCTTTGAAACAATTGACCAACGTCGTCGCAGGCTTTTCATCAAGGTGTTGGTTGTTCGTATCCAAACTGACATGTGGGATGATACTCTGTTGTTTTGTTTTGTTTTGTTTTGTTTTGTTTTGTTTTGTTTTGTTTTGTTTTGTTTTGTTTTGTTTTGTTTTGTTTTGTTTTGTTTTGTTTTGTTTTGTTTTGTTTTGTTTTGTTTTGTTTTGTTTTGTTTTGTTTTGTTTTGTTTTGTTTTGTTTTGTTTTGTTTTGTTTTGTTTTGTTTTGTTTTGTTTTGTTTTGTTTTGTTTTGTTTTGTTTTGTTTTGTTTTGTTTTGTTTTGTTTTGTTTTGTTTTGTTTTGTTTTGTTTTGTTTTGTTTTGTTTTAGGAAAACAGAGTGTGAACTGCATCTCAGGGCTATGATACTGAATTAATGTACACACTTTTAACGTACCTATTCTAGCTCTGTCAGTTTGCATGATTAAACTTGTCTGCCGTGTTATCGCTAATCACTTTTAGGCACGTTTAATGTAAGTAATACTCTAATACTTGCTGCTTATCCCTAAAAGACATATTTTACCTTTCCTTTAGGTCAAATTTAGCTAGTTGTTTAGGTCATAATTGCTTGCATAATTTGTACTTCTTTAGGTCACAAACTTCCGAACCCTAGTGATGGCCGTTGGTAACGTGATCAGAGCCAGAGAATCTCCCCACTTCCCAGCCATAGAGATGTGAATGTTCTTAAAAGTCATCCCACATGATGAGAAGCCTGCGACGACGTTGGTCAATTGTTTCAAAGCCTGCGGGTAACAACACGCGTTCCAATCGACAATCGATATTATAATACTAGCGAGGATCAGATGTTCAAGTCAGTTTGCGCTGAATGTTTATGTAAGGTGATTATAATTATTACTTGATTTCAGGACACATATGCTTCAGTAACCAGCAAAGTGCCACCATGTGTTTTGTCCGTGATCAAAACGGCATAGCTTACCTTAGTCCGAGTATACCTGACAAAAAATACGCGGCGATATATCGGATTTATTATGCTGTTATAGTTCTGAAAAATATATCAAGGTTAATAGTTGTGTTTGTTCATAATATGCTATGTCAAGATTTTAACTAATTTACAGACGAATGGAAAGACAAGTTGAAGCTGAGTTAGGAGAAGGTCAGTTTGGATTCTGAAGGAATGTAGCAACATGCGAAGCAATTCCGACTTTACGCCTGGTCTTAGAGGATGGAATCAAGAAGGACAAGCCCACGTATATGGCATTCGTAGATTTAGAAATGACGCGTCGATAATGTTCATTGGACCAAGATGTTTGAGATTCTGAAGGTGATTTGGGATCAGATGAAAAGAAATAATAATTGTCTACAAACTGTATTAAAATCAGTCCGCAGTGATAAGAATCCACGGCTATAAAAAAGAAGCACCAGTCCAGAAAGGAGTCAGATAAGGCTGCAGTTTACCCCTCTACTTTTCAGTATTTATATAAAACAGGCTGTAAAGGAAATCAAAGATGAATTTGAAAAATGAATCACAATCCAAGGAGAGAAAACCAACACTCTGAGATTTGCCGATTATATTATTTTATCTGAGACTGCAGGAGATATGGAAAAATTGCTGAATGGTATGGACATAGTCTTGAAGAAAATAAATAACTCAAAAAGAAAAGTAATGGAGTGCGGTCGAACGAAGTCAGGTGATGTAGGAAATATTAGATTAGGAAAATAATTCTTAAAGTAAGTAGATGAATATTGTTTCTTGGGTAGTGGAATAACTATTGATGACAGAAGTAAGGACGACATGAAATGTAGATTAACAAGCAAGGGAGGCCTTTCTTAAGAAAATAAATTTGCTAACTTCGAACATTGATACACGAATTAGAAAGAAGTTTTTGAAGATTTTCGAATGGAGCGTGGAATTGCACAGAAGTGAAACATGGACGATAACCAGCTCAGAAAGAAAGAGAATAGAATTTTTTCAAATGTGATGTTAGAGAAAAATGCTGAAGGTGAGATCGAATCACGAATTAAGAGGTACCGAATTGCATTGGTGAGAGGGAAAAGTTTTGGCTAAATTTGACGGGAAGAAGAGATAAAATAATTGGACATATCTTAAGACAGCCAGGACTTATTTAGCTTTTGAGGGAAGTGTAGGCGATAAGAACGGTAGGGGTAGACCAAAGTATGAAATATGACGAACAGATTAGTGTAGATGTAGTGTGTAGAAATGAAAATACCAGCACATGATAGAGTGGCATGGAGAGCTGCATCAGACCAGTTTAAGGACTGATGATAACAACAAGAACCGGAATTAAGGGGACTTAAGTTGAGCTTGATATACAGCTGATAACTCCATGTGTGGGATCACAGGAACTGTAAAGTGCATCTCCCTCACTCCACCTTACAGTGGCTTGCTATCCAAAGCCAAATCTTCGCAGATGCAGTGCTGTTATGCGGGAATTTCGTTAGATACTTCACAATGGACAACTGCCTATTCACGAAAATCTCAACGGCTTTCATGTTGGAAAACTATGTTCAAGGCACCCTCCACTTCGACTGGCTTGATACCTGATCGCCAGCAATTTCGACCTGAAAAAAGAGTGATCCCTATGGTCCCGGAACTTTGAGATGTACCTTGCATTACACAACATGTTCCAGGTTTTGATCTACCTAGAAGAGCCTGGTGAAAGGATGCGCGGACCTCCTGTTCAAAGTTTCTTCCCCGCAGTGTGAATGTGGGACTGATAGACAGACTGTTCAACACATCACTCAGGAGGGTTCTATATCGACATTGCGCGTGGATATTCTGTTATTTGAAAATGTTGAGGGGATAAATACTGACCAGAAGCACATGTAAGTTATCACTTAGAACGAAAATTGTTTGATACAGTTCATGCTTTCGTGATATACAGACCGTACTGTAGCTCTGATGACGTCACGGATTGGGGGGGACTTGGAGGCGATACGCATCCGCTCCGCTTGAATAACACACTCGTTTAAATTACTTGAGAAGCTGTTAACACTTTATAAAACCTAAAACTATTCATAAATATTTGTTAGTTCTGGCATACAATACATATCCTTCCCCGTAACATTCTATTTCTAGCGTATATCCGTTCGCTTCCGTGAGTACAGGCTAACACTTCTTGCGACTTCTATCCATTTTCTAGTCAACTGGAACATTCACATCATACACACTGATAGAAAACAAGCAACCAGTTACCAATACAATATACTACAAATATAAATTATTTCTGTACCATCGATTCAGTACCTACAAGAAAGATTACGAGTAAGCTAATCTCCAACAATAACAAAACATTTACTGTCACTGTCATGAAATTCAGTTATTGTTTTAAAAATGTAGATTTTTAAACAACAAATAATGCCTATACAATTATTTTAATGTTCAACGTTTATGGAATAACCCTGTTCCATTGCCTATGATATGAAATTTGATAGGAAAAATCTCTGCAGTGTTATTTCACAATACATTTTTACCTAAAATGGCAAAACGCATAAATAGGGTTTGAATTTTCAGATACATCGAATTCAAATAAGCCGTAAGTCTGATTACATAAAATATATCTAATGTTTATATATTTATTTACTAATACATCCATAACAGGGTATATCCCCAATTACAATGGATGGTACAAAATACATTCAATATATAAATGGTACCTATATGTACAAAATAATATATAACAATTAAAAAACCAAGATTGCCATGACCAAATTAAGAATAATTTAAACACATTTTCAATAAAACATACAAACATATAAAATATTAAAGAAGATAAAACAAATTAGCAAAGAAAAAAGAAAAATATTCATAAGAATAGCAAATACACAAACACATATACATTGGAAAAATAATAGTGGCATTACATACGTCATATTTCAGTGCTGAATTAATTTCCTCCAATAAATTATTCATTATAATGTAAATATTGTTTTAACATTTTTGAAAATAAAGGAAGGGATAAAGCAAAATCTATTTGTCTGCTCTCTGAAGATATTCTGTTATATACTTCATACATTTTTACAACAGGTGAATTTTTATGATGTGAGGTGCTTGAGAAGGGGTAGTAAAATGTTTGTCCCAAACGGAGAGTTACCCTCTTGGTACTGAAGATGATTCTTTTAAGAAACTCTTGGTTATCTAATATTCCATTAACTGTCTTGTAAAGAAATATCTGTTGAGCTAATATTCTACGTGTACTGAGCTGCATTAAACCAAATTCATTTAATAGAGACCTATAAGAAAGGGATGTATTTTGTATGATATGATGATCGGTTGTATTTTTTGAAATATAAATATCGCAAAACCTTCTTTTGTATTTTTTCTATTTCGTTAATTGTAAACATGTACTGAGGAGCCCACATTACACATGCGTATTCAAGTTTACTTCTAACAAGATAACTGAATAAGATTTTTAAAGTATATTCATCCCTAAGTTCCCAAGTATTTCTAATAATAAACCCTAATTGTTTAAATCCATCATTTGTAATTTTGTGAATATGACTGTTGAATGAAAGTTTTGAATGAAGTATAACCCAAGCATTACCCATGTTTTTGACATAATAAGAAATTGGGCGAAACACTCTTATTTCCCTCAGGATTTAGTCTTCAGGAAATTGGTTTATACAACTGTGTAGTGATTAACTATTAATAGGAATAGCCTTCTTCCATAACCTAACTCCTTCTTCATCAGAAGGTAACACAAATACTGGAGTGTACCCTCCTCCCTTATAATTTGCTTTGCAGCCAGGCACACAGCAACTCCTAGCATGGTGATTTCTCTCACTTATAACCTTAATTCAATTACATACACATTGTGCTTGATAATAAAACGCTGAATGTACTAACTCAATTCATTTTACAGTATGGATATAACATTACACAAATAAACTACAAAATTAAAATACTGCAGTGGGATATTCTTAACCTATAGCCTCACATGAATACACGCTCACACTAATTGAGGACTTTGCACTTAATAATGCAGGCGATAACGACTCAGTCTGATATATACACTGACTGACAGAGCAAATGCAACACCAAGAAGGAGTGGTTCGAAAGGGATGAAAGTTGGGGAAAAAACAGAGACGGCACGGACGAATAATTGATGTTTATTTCAAACCGATATGCAGGTTACACAATGCGCACGGCATCGACTCAGTAGGATGTAGGACCACCGCGAGCGGCGATGCACGCAGAAACACGTCGAGGTACAGAGTCAATAAGAGTGCGGATGGTGTCCTGAGGGATGGTTCTCCATTCTCTGTCAACCATTTGCTACAGTTGGTCGTCCGTACGAGGCTGGGGCAGAGTTTGCAAACGGCGTCCAATGAGATCCCACACGTGTTCGATTGGTGAGAGATCCGGAGAGTACGCTGGCCACGGAAGCATCTGTACACCTCGTAGAGCCTGTTGGGAGATGCGAGCAGTGTGTGGGCGGGCATTATCCTGCTGAAACAGAGCATTGGGCAGCCCCTGAAGGTACGGGAGTGCCACCGGCCGCAGCAACGCAGCACATGCTGCACGTAGCGGTGGGCATTTAACGTGCCTTGAATACGCACTAGAGGTGACGTGGAATCATACGCAATAGCGCCCCAAACCATGATGCCGCGTTGTCTAGCGGTAGGGCGCTCCACAGTTACTGCCGGATTTGACCTTTCTCCACGCCGACGCCACACTCGTCTGCGGTGACTATCACTGACAGAACAGAAGCGTGACTCATCGGAGAACACGACGTTCCGCCATTCCCTCATCCAAGTCGCTCTAGCCCGGCACCATGCCAGGCGTGCACGTCTATTCTGTGGAGTCAATGGTAGTCTTCTGAGCGGACGCGGGGAGTGCAGGCCTCCTTCAACCAATCGACGGGAAATTGTTCTGGTCGATATTGCAACAGCCAGGGTGTCTTGCACATGCTGAAGAATGGCGGTTGACGTGGCGTGCGGGGCTGCCACCGCTTGGCGGCGGATGCGCCGATCCTCGCGTGCTGACGTCACTCGGGCTGGGCCTGGACCCCTCGCACGTGCCACATGTCCCTGCGCCAACCATCTTCGCCACAGGCGCTGCACCGTGGACACATCCCTATGGGTATCGGCTGCGATTTGACGAAGCGACCAACCTGCCCTTCTCAGCCCGATCACCATACCCCTCGTAAAGTCGTCTGTCTGCTGGAAATGCCTCCGTTGACGGCGGCCTGGCATTCTTAGCTATACACGTGCCCTGTGGCACACGACAACACGTTCTACAATGACTGTCGGCTGAGGAATCACGGTACGAAGTGGGCCATTCGCCAACGCCGTGTCCCATTTATCGTTCGCTACGTGCGCAGCACAGCGGCGCATTTCACATCATGAGCATACCTTAGTGACGTCAGTCTACCCTGCAGTTGGCATTAAGTTCTGACCACTCCTTCTTGGTGTTGCATTTGCTCTGTCAGTCAGTGTATATCTGAGTAAAAACGTGGCCAACGTTAACATTTTCAATAAAACAGCGAAGAATGCACATGTAACTCAACTAATTAACGTGTTAAATTTTCCCCCCTAACGATCAGCTGATAGCTTTCCCTCGCTTGCTACAGTACGGCCTGTATTTCACGAAAGCAGTGGCAGTACTGAACCTTACATGATAGAACCTTTCTGGTCAGAGTTCTAAGCTGAAATATTATCACTTTTATTTTTTCTAAGCTCAGCGATGATACGTGGTACTTAAATAAAAAGTCAAAATTTTAAAGGAGAAAAGAAAAATGCTCAGAGTGAAGATATCAATTGAAAATTCATTACAGGTCGAACCCTACTGTCAGGAGCCCTGGACGTGTTTTCCCGTGGTTTCCCATTTTCACACCAGGCAAATGCTGGAGCTGTACATTAACTAAGGCCACGGCGTCTTCCTTCCCACTACTAACCGTTTCCTATCCCATCGTAGCCATAAGATCTATGTGTGTCGGCGCGACGTAAAGCCAGTTGTAAAGCAAAAATCATTTCAGCACTTTCATTATGTTCAGATAGAATAAATACATCATTATACAAATAATTTTTGTTAAAACTCTTGCAGTGCAAGAAAATTTAAAAAGGGATGGATTTTGTATGTTTTGGCACTGAAACTCTGAATAGTTCCATCTGAAAGTCATAAATTTCACTGCAGTATTAGGAAACTGGCTGTATTTAAATACACAATGATCGAAATTAATTTACAGTGAAGGCACAGGTGAGTTAAATCATATTTTACTGTAAATGATATCATACCTAGTGAGTTGGCCGTGCGGTTAGGGGCGCGCCGCTGTGATCTTGCCTTCGGGAGATAGTGCATTCGATAGTAGGCAGCCCTGAAAATAGTTTTCCGTAGTTTTCCATTTTGGCACCACACAAATATTGGGGCTGTACCTTAATGAAGGCCACGGCCGCTTCCTTCCCATTCCTAGGCCTTTCCTGTCCCATCGTCGCCATAAGACGTATCTGTGTCGGTGCGACGTAAAGCAACTAGCAAAAACAATAATAGTACTAATAATAATAATAATATACAGGAACATAGAAAACATAAGAGAAAACATAAGAAAAAGAAGATAGCAATTTTTGGACATATTTACAAGAATGGATGATTACAGATTAACAAAAAAGGATTTTCAAGTACCTTTGGGATAAAAAGGCAAAAACTAGTTGGATTCAAGAAGTAAATGAAAATTTAGAAAGAAATAATATAAGAGAAGAATAAACTATGGACAGAGAGTTTTTGACGGTAGTAAGCATGGAAGTATTCCAAGGCTGAACAAGAAACCTCGTGCGAAGTGGTCCGAGGACAGAAGAAACACCTTAGCAAAAGGATGAAAGAATATTGGAAAGAACGGAAGAGAAAACAACAAAGTATGAAGAATTGAATTGAAATTGGCACGGGGTCCTTAGCAGGCCTCATGGGAAATAATAATAATAATAATAATAATAATAATAATAATAATAATAATAATAATAATAATAATAATAATAATAACTCAGCATGTGGTGAAGTTGAGGTGCTTTAATCAACTGCCTGATGGAGATGTAGGTGATCTGTAGACGAAACACCTACGGCTACTTCTGCTGGTCAAAATATCTAATCAGAATTAGTAACGTGCAGGGATGCTGTTAGTAGGGTGTGGATTGACAGGAGGGATGGCACACCCCTCTCGTGGGGAGAGCGTTACCCCCCTGTTGGTAGTGATTGTTGTTTTAAGGGGGCAAGATAACAAGATTACCAGCCCCGTTTATCTCCCCCACCCCCTCCAATAAACCTCTGACAACATTCTGTTTTCATTCGATTAGCACATTAGCTGCTGGTCCCGGGTTTCACTCCCGCCTCTGGCTACAATTTTAAGGTTCGTTTGAGGGACTACAGAGATATAATCTCTCTTTCAGCGAATGCTAGGACATAACGGCTCCCTCCCCAGATCAATGGCAGTGTCAGTCACTGTATCATAAGATCGCGTGTTTAAACCCGGAAGAGTTTGTCCGTTCTTAAAAGGACATCCAACACTCCGTGTCGTACAATGTCGTCACATTCAGTGTTTAACAAACACAGTCAATTAAAACTTAGCTATAGATCACCCAAAAGAAATCCGCTTCTCTGTTATGTGGTAGAGTAAAGGAAAGCGTGGAAACTGGCACGAAGGCAAGCTAGATCGAAACGTCAGCACCCGGTAGATGAGAACAGATTTCTTTTAGACGTTTACGGCTCGGATGTTTAAGACCTAAAAATAGCCCAAATAAACAAACAAATATGACCTCAAAAGTGACGAAATATGACGTAAAATTACAAAATATGACTCGAAAATAATTGGCGAGAGTGTTTTAACAATTCCGTTTTACACTCTCGCCAACTATTCCATGTGATTGTTGTACTGGATTTCAATACTTGCATGAATTTCTGAGCTAGCAGTTTCTAAAAGAGTAATTGCGCTCGATATAATTCCAAAGTTCGACTATATACCGTATATATGCCAGACTTTCTGACAAACTGTTCGAAAACAATTCCTACCCAATCTTGATAGAAGAGGCAGAGTATTCCGCTTGTATTAACTGCGATGTGATACGAAGAAGCAGTTTTATGAACACTACTTCTGATTCGGTACGTTGTAGTGATGGGACATTCGATTCATTTTACTGAATCGATTCATTTGATTCCGTTCACGTTACTGAATCGATACAGTGATCCGATTCACGGCTCATTGGTCACCGCTCCTACTGCATCTGTGTAGTATGTGCTGGTAAGACAGCAGCAACAGCATTCAGTGCTCGCAGCTGCCATCTGGTCTTCATACTATGAACTCCTTTCTTAGAAAAAATGCTAGTTACTCTAATACATCGAAGGTTTCCGGCGACGCAGGGTGGGAAATGTTAGGATTAGGAAGGTAGCAGCCATGGCCTGAATTAAGGTACAGTCCGAGCATTTCCTGGTGTGAAAAAGGGGAAAACTAAGGAAAACCATCTTAACGGCTGCCGACGGTGGGATTCGAACCCACCATCCCCCGAATGCAAGCGCATAGCCACGCGATATTAACCGCACGACAACTTGCTCATTCATTTTTGAAAATATGTATTTTTCTATCAGCTGAGGATTTTTTAAATCGTCATATTTTGTATAGGCTACCCGAGATGTACAGTAGCCCGCTGGTTTTCTGATTCAACATACTGTTGGTTAAGTTATTGCGTCTGTCCACATATGATTGAAGTCTTGTGCAACGATGTGACATATGAACTGAGAGAATACTGAGCCGTTCTTCCCAATATAAAACGGGTACTTTTGAGTGGTCATGAGCATGACTCATAGTCATAGGGCAGGCTAGTGTCGAGTTTAATTGTCAAAAGTCAACAAAGTTATAATACTAAGATTCATTTAACTAATAAATAGTATAACCTAATAGCCTACCTACTTACTAGCTACTTCAGAATTATGTTGTGACTACCCTTTTAACACTGCAAATAAATCCATCTATTATTTAAACCTACCTGTAAGAAGAGGACAGTGAATGCAAATGGGTATTATTTTCAAATGAGCTGAGCTCGAGAGTCCATTATAGCATACGATTCTTTCAGTGTAGCATGGCTCACTGTATGTCTCGCTGCAGTGAGCCGATAAGGAGCCGTGTGTATCATGTGTCTCACTGAGCCGCGCTCGTTCACGATTCTTTCGATGTGCCATGATTCACTGTCTCGCTGCAGCGGTAGCTCGGCTCTCCGCGTGTCCAGTGAGCCGATAAGGAGCCGTGTGTATCATGTGTCTCACTGAGCCGCGCTCGTTCACGATTCTTTCCGTGTGCCATGGCTCACTGTATGTCTAGCTGCAGCGGAAGTTCGGCTCTCCGCGTGTCCAGTGAGCCGATAAGGAGCCGTATGTATCATGTGTCTCACTGAGCCGCGCTCGTTCACGATTCTTTCGGTGTGCCATGATTCACTGTCTCGCTGCAGCGGAAGCTCGGCTCTTCGCGTGTCCAGTGAGCCGATAAGGAGCCGTGTGTATCATGTGTCTCACTGAGCCGCGCTCGTTCACGATTCTTTCGGTGTGCCATGATTCACTGTCTCGCTGCAGCGGAAGCTCGGCTCTCCGTCAACGTCCAGTGAGTGCGCCACTCAGCACTGTCCGCTGGGAGTAAGCTAAATCGTGTGCCGTGAGCTCGCCGTTCCTGTGAATCGATTCACTCGGACACTTGAATGAATCGATACACTGCTTCGAATCATGCATTCAGTAGCCAACACTAGTACGTTGAAGATGATTTTGCACAGCTACAGCTGTCGTCAAGCCGCCAAAATATGACCGAAATATGACGCATCTGCGAAAATAGCTCAAAATATGACCTTATGACAAAAATAGCCAAAATATGCATTTATATGACAAATAAAAATCACTTAATTGTGACGATAATCACCTGATATGCACCAAAATCCAACAGGCAAGGAAATAGAGGCAAAGAAAAAGTTATGACTTTTCCTAAACATCCGAGCCCTAATAATAAACAATATTTACACATTTTTAGAAGCTTTCTTTGCAGCCCAGTGTCGTTACATTCTCCGACTGGCAGCCTGTCTCCTTTCTGCTGTCCACCTGCTGTTTTTCAGTTCTTCTTCATGAAAGAACTTGAAGTTATTGTTCTGGTATCGGTACTTAGTTCTGTTAGTAATGTCATCACGATTTAGTCCAATTTTTTTAGATCCTTTCTGACCTCCCTGAACCACTTAGGCTACTATCGAGTATGATAAAAAAATGTTCATAATCAACCGGATGTCTTCCGCTCTAAAAAGGTGGTCATATAACTTAAGTCTCACTTCTTGATGGATTCCATCAGTCGCTTAGTTTTCTGATAAAGTTCCTCTCATCCTCGTAATCGATATTGTCCAGCCACGATCTTTGGGCCCATTATCTTTCGAAGGATCTTCCTCTCAAACTTCTCAGCTTTCCTCAGACCAGTTTTTCCAGTAATTCGGAGGCATTCACTTGCATAGAGAGATTCGGCTTTAATCACCGTGTTGTAATGGCTGGGTTTAGCTTACATTTAAATTGCCCTTGTCTTGTGTTCTGCGATACGCTGCGTCCCTCAGGCTAGGAGATGTGCGGAGAAGGTGAGGGGGTTGGCGGCCGTGGCCTATACTAGGAACTGTCCCGGCAATCGCCTTAGTGCAAGAGAATGGGAAACCACGGAAAACCATTCTCAGGACAGCCGACGGTTGGGGCCAGCCCTGTCCCGTCTCCCGAATGCAAAAGCGTAGAGCCACGGTAGAACCGTGGTCACCCCTCCTCTGCTCGGTTGGCCGGTCAGAGTGCAGAGCTGCTGTACCACGCATCTACCGACGTACAACTTCGGCAGAGGAGAACCAGTAAGACCTTCGAAGGTGACTGCGGCATGCATGTACAGTATTTGCAGCGAGCTGGCTGCTGATTGGGTGCAGGTAGCGACAACTTATGAAAAATAGGTGTACCAACACCAAAAACACAATACTCTCCTAAAAGTCGAACCCTAGTTCCGAGGTGACTCTAGGGTCTGTGTACAAAGGGTAGCCTATTAGAACGCTGAATAACAGAACCACGGCCGACTTGATGCTTCACTCTAGCTAGCTCCTTACCGGCTCTGACAATTGGGTCCACGCACTGTAATCGGAGTAGTTCCATAGCTCGACACGTGGCGCTGGCGGCCTAAGTTTTTGCGGTAGAAATACTTACTCCTCTATGGAAAAGATATTCACTTTGATTATCGATTTATCGTAATTTGGAGGTATAGAGAATGTTACATAGGTTAATGTTGTTAAAATTATTAATCATAAAGGTCGCTTTCGTTGATATTTGCCAAAATAATATCGTGAAATGAAACTGCGGAGAGATTGAGTAATCCAACTGACATTTCTTAACCGTGAGGAATAATAGTCAATCACTTATTTTATCCATAACATTTAGATACACAGCAGACCTTACCACAATACTTTTGTCGTCTGATGTTAATCTTGAGATTAAGAGTCATTGTTCAATTAGAGTTTTAAAATTCTTCAAGTGCTGCTGTAAGGAAGGGGCGGGGGGTGGACAAAACATAAAAGTCTTACTTTTTTCTATATTCGGTGTATGGATAACATAAATATTTTGACTCAAACATCCTTACGTTTTTATTTCAATATATATTTTAAGATTACATTTTATTCATACCTTGCACTAGAATTTTAAATAACAGGCGAGTTGGCCGTGCGGTTAGGAGCGCTCAGGTGTGAGCTTGCATCCGGGAGATAGTGGATTCGAACCTCACTGTCGTCTTCCCTGAAGATGGTTTTCCGTGGTTTCCCATTTTCACACCAGGCTGTACCTTAATTAAGGCCACGGCCGATTCCTTCTCACTCCCAGCCCTTTCCTATCCCACCGTCGCCATAAGACCTACCTGTGTCGGTGCGACGTAAAACAAATAGCATAAAGAGAAGAATTTTAAATAAAAATTCGGTGAGAGAAAAGTATTTTGAGTAAATACATTGTTAAACTGTTCTTTGCACAGGTAACATTTCATACGTTGGCCTTACTGTCATAATAGTGATGGTTCCTAGTTGTCAGTGTTTGAATGTGAGACAGATAAATCCCATCTGTCAGATTATTCGGGTGCTTCATTGGTTGATCTGAAACCATCTCAAAGGGGAATCACAACATTCAAAGTTTGGGAGTCCCCTGAAGAAATGAAGGCCACGTGATGCATGCCTAGCAAATACTGTAAGGTATGTTCAGACAGGAGAAAAAGTAATGTTGCATACAAATTCTGGGCATTTAAATAGTAAAAAAAATATTCATTTAAAAATGTCGCCGAACCGTATATAACGCGTACAGTTTGACATTCGAACTGTACACCGTGCATAGAAGGTTGAAAACCGTAAATGTGCGGTTCAGTTCATACGGTTGGCAACGCTGATTGGGTCATACCATTCCTTAGATAGTTCTACATACGCTCCTTTGCCGAAAATGTTCGTTCCAGGGAAGAAACGGTAACAGGAAGAGTTAGAAACAGATAAAGCACCATGCAAAAGACTTGAAATAATGATTATGTTATCTACTTCGCAAGGTTTGTCAAGGTTACATTTTTACAGTCGAGCTAGAAAATTGAAACTTGAAAAAAATGATAGGTTTTAGCCTCCAACTGACGAAAAATAGCAAGATGTTCACATTTTTCACTTTTTACCCCCAAAAATATCGAAATGTGGAGGCAATTTTAATGACTATACAGATATTCCTTTTGAAATAAACGGTAAGTCGTATCACAAAACGGATGGCAAATCTCCGTTCAATTTCGAGTAATCTACAACTTTGGTCCTACGACTTTTTGTCGTATCTCTCTCCCTTATACGTTAGATTTGGCTGTGTTTCTAGATTGTTCGTAAATTTGGTGATTTTTACACGTAGATTTCATTGTTTGATACACTTATACGAAAGATAGAGTCATCAAGTTTGGTGCGCACATTGGCACGATCGAAGGCCATGTCTGTTGGGTCATCAGCCCAGAGGCTGGTTGGATCCTCAAATAGCACCACCAAAGGCTATGCAGTTACAGGGAAACTGCAAAAACCAATGGCAGCACCAAAATGAGGCGTACCAGGTAAGATGAGGAGTGAGGTAGTTTGCCATTGCTTTCCTCACTGTCCAAGGCCATATGTGAACCAAAATTCATGATTCTAGCTTATACTTAAGTGTGCAAAAAGTAATGTAAAGTGTTAAAAATGTACTTAATTTTCACCCTATCCGAAGTTTCGAACTCAATTTAACCCATAAATATGGGAGATACGAGAAAATGTTTTAGAACCAAGCATACACAAGGATAAAAAGGGCATGTAATGGCGCAAACCGTTTGTTAATATGATGTACCGTGTAGGAGTAGTGAATCTCGAAATGGAGGTCTGCATTTCAATAAATTGAATGAAATCTCAAATACGGCGTGTAAATTAATTTATTTAGAATTCCGTATACGATGTAAAAAACCGTAGCGAAGCACGGGCATATTTGCTAGTACAATAATAATAACTGCAGCTAGAAGCAACCACCTGACAATTCCTCTACTTGCGAATTAACATTTAAAATACTTTATTAAATCCATTCAGCAATAACATCGTGATATCACCTTTCCTGTGGGGAATGACATTCAGTTATAATAATTTATAATTTCGTGTGGCTTTTTCTAGCCGAGTGCAGCCCTTGTAAGGCAGACCCTCCGATGAGGGTGGGCGGCATCTGCCATGTGTAGGTAACTGCGTGTTGTTGTGGTGGAGGATAGTGTTCCGCGTGGTGTGTGAGTTGCAGGGGTGTTGAGGACAACACCCAGCCCTCGGGCCATTGGAAATAACCAATGAAGGTTAAAATCCTCGACCCGGCCAGGAATCGAACACGGGATCCTCTGAACCGAAGGCCAGTACGCTGACCATTCAGCCAACGAGTCGGACATGACATTCGGTTGAAATGATTTAATGAATTATATTTTTGCGTGGAAGTCCCGGACCTATATGCATTGCACGTTACACCACAACTCTTGCTGTCTTCGGACGCGATGGTCATTGTTTAGCCGATACCTTGTACTCGAGTTTACTTACATCACGTCTAATTGTCCGCCCTGACTTGTGTTGCAGACAATTTACTTGAGGACGCAGCCATAAACAATGTTTTCTTGTGTTAAATCCCCGCGAGAGGCGGTAATCAAACCTATTCATATTCTACTAATGCTTTTCTCATTTGGTGCAGTGCCGCTGCTTGCGGCGCGCCCTTTAAAGACTCCTTTAATACCCTCCCCCATCCTACTTCCCCCGGGTATAAAGACACGCGTACACTCCGCACCGCAACGAAATAGACTCCTCCTCGCTCTACGGAAGGAGACTCAGTTCCGATCATTCCAATTCAAACACAGAGACATTTTTTCACAAATCATCGTCATCTTTCTTTCTTTCTTTCTTTCTTTCTTTCTTTCTTTCTTTCTTTCTTAATTCGTTTACCGTCCAGGGTTGTTCTTTTCGTCGGACTGAAGGGCAGTATCTGGATCGTGAGATTTTGGGTAGTGGAATACCACCAGTAGGACTACTTCGCCCAGGCGGCGTCACCTACTGTGCTGAACAGGGGCCTTATGAGGAGGGGAGTGAGAAGATCGGGAGGGATAGATAAGGAAGAGAGAAGGAAGCGGCCGTAGGCTTAAGTTAGGTACCATCCCAGCATTTGCCTGGAGGATAAGTGGAAAATCACAGAAAACCACTTCGAGGATGGTTGAGGTGGGAATCAAGCCCCCACCTCTACTCAGTTGACCTTCCGAGGCTGATTGGACCCCGTTCCAGCCCTCATACAGCTTTTCAAATTTCGTGGCGGAGCCTGGAAACGAATCTGGGGCTCCGAGGGGGTGAAGGGTTGCAGATAATAACACTAACCACTACACTACAGAGGCGGGCATCTGCGTCATCACAAAGTATATACACACCTAGTAGAACAGTGAAATGAGCGATCATACCATCAGATTATATAAACCAAACCAATCCCCATGGTGCAAGAGCCCCGAAGGGCCATGGCCTACCAAGCGACCATGCTCAAGCCGAAGGCCTGCAGATTGCGAGGTGTCGTGTTGTCAGCATGACGAATCCTCACGGCCGTTGTTTTTGGATTTCTAACCGTCAGATAGCTTCTCGATTTTTAATTACGTAGGCTGATGGACTTCGAACCAGAACTCAGATCCAGTAAAAATCCATGAACTGCCTTATGGTGAAAATTAATGAGACTTGAAGTAAATGATCGAGAATGAGCTTGGTGTATGTTTATGTTCAGAATGTAAAAGTAAGAAAAGCAAATTTGTACAAAAAAAAAAAAAAAAATAGACGTACACAAAGCCTTTCTTAAATATTATTCATCATGAGGACGATTTCGTAATTTCAGCCAAAAATTTTACTTTTGGTATAGTATATGTCAGGGTTTCACGGATTAGGTTTGCCAATTTTGTTTTATCTCCGAACTCTCGGATTATTTTATTTAGAGTGTCCCTATCAACGGAGTCAGAAGCATTTTTAAAATCTGTGAATATTGCTGTCCGCCTCTGTGGTGTAGTGGTTAGTGTGGTTAGCTGCCACCCCCGGAGGCACGGGTTCGATTTCCAGCTCTCGTTCTGAAATCTTAGATAATCGATCACACATAAGAGAAAAATATATGCACTAACGTTCAAAATATGCATTTGCATATGCGCTTATGCATTTGTAAATAATCCGGGCCCTACTTATAAGATATTTTCAACAATATTTCTGAACAGGATAGAAGCAGCTATTGACATTCATTTGGGTGAATATAAGAGTGGGTTTAGAAAGGGCCTAACTACACAGCACCTAGTTTTACGACAAGGTGCCCTTCCCGACACTACGTTAGATGGGCCTAGTTTTCAGGCTAGCTGCCCTTCTCGACATAGCCCTTCCCCGACACCATCTCTTACTTGACGGGTTATAACCAGGGGCCTAACTACAAAGGAATATAGTTTTAAGGCTAGCTGCTAGCTCTTTTAAGCACGTGGGCGCTGCTAACCTCACTGCTGCCATCTTGACGGGGCCTAAGCTCATTGTTGCCATCTTAACCACGTAGGAGGCGCGGAATTTAAAAACACCGTGATTTTGACAGCTGACAAGATGACAGGTCCTAACCACGTGAGCACGGAATTTAAACAAGTGAACGTGGCTAACCTCACTGCTACCATCTTGACAAATCATAGCCTCACTGCTGCCATCTTAACTAACTAGGTGGGAGCGGAATTTAAACAGCTGTTAAAATGACAGCTGTCATCTTGACAGGTCCTAACCTCGTGCACTTATTGAACAAGTGAACATGGCTATCTCACACTGCTGTTATCTTAACAGGGCCTAACTTCACTTTTACCATCTTAACTACGTGGGGGCGCGGAATATTTGAAAAGGGAACGAACTGTTATGGACTTAAGCACGTGCAGGTGCGGAACGACTAGGGGCCTAACTACACAGAACCTAGTTTTACGACGAGGTGCGCTTCCCGACACTACGTTAGATGGGCCTAGATTTCAGGCTAGCTTCCCTTCTCGACATACCCCTTCCCCGACACCATCTCTTACTTGACGGGTTATAACCAGGGGCCTAACTACAGAGGAATATAATTTTAAGGCTAGCTGCCTTTCTCAACATCTCCCTTCACCGACACTATCTTAACGTTACGGAGGTTTGCTCAATCCCTCCTCCTCCTCCTCCATTTACAGTTACAGAGGTCAGCAAAATCAATCCTACTCCTCGCAGTTACGGAGGTCAGTTCAATCCCCTTCTCCTTCTTACAGTTTTACGAACAGATGCCCTTCCCCTTGGAGGAAACCTAACTACACCGTCGCTAAGGCTTTATATCTCCATCCGACGCGTCACCTACCTCCTGAAGAAGATAAAGCATGTTGTTAATCAGAGGAAGCCCAAAAAATACACGCTAAGGCTTTATGTCTCTATCCAACGAGTGACCTCCCTTCCTAAACAAGATAAAACATGTTGTTAATCAGAGGAAGCCCAAAAAATACACGCTAAGGCTTAACAACTCCATCCGACGGGTTACCTTCTGAACAAGATAAAACATGTTGTTACAGAGAACTGGTAATGATATGCCCTCTACTAAGAGCAACAATATTTTTGTGTTTAGAATATAGCCTGTGTCTGCCTCTGTGGTGTAGTGGTTAGCGTGATTAGCTGCCATCCCCGGAGGTCCGAGTTTGATTCCCGGATCTGCCACGAAAATTTGAAAAGTGGTACGAGGGCTGGAACGGGGTCCACTCAGCCTCGGGAGGTCAACGGAGTAGAGGTGGGTTCGATTCCCAACTCAGCCATTCTCGAAGTGGTTTTCCGTGGTTTCCCACTTCTCCTCCAGGCGAATGCTGGGATGGTACCTAACTTAAGACCACGGCCGCTTCCTTCCCTCTTCCTTGTCTATCCCTTCCAATCTTCCCATCCCTCCAAAAGGACCCTGTTCAGCATAGCAGGTGAGGCCGCCTGGGCGAGGTACTGGTCATTCTCCCTAGTTGTATCCCCCGACCAAGAGAGTCTGAATCTCCCTTGAGGCGGTAGAGGTGGGATCCCTCGCTGAGTCTGAGGAAAAACCGAACCTGGAGGGTAAAGAGATGATGATGATGATGATGATGATGATGATGATGATGATGATATAGCCTGTTATTATCTTACAGTAAATATTGGAATAGTCAGCATACATTCCCCACCGGGTTTTGAACAGAAAAACTTACCTTGATTATAGAAAGAGGGCGCGCGGTATCTTAAAACAAGAGCAATTTATTTGCAAGCAGATGATGATGATGACTGCATGGAATAAAACTACCTCTCCCTCCTTATTTCGCTAATATAACATCAAATTTTTGACGCAAACATTATAGTCACCGTAAACAGAATAAAAAACATGGATTCGAACTCTGTTCAGCATTAGAATAAAAGAATCTCTAATACATGGACTTCGAACCTTGAAAAAATCAAGGATTCAAGCCCTGTTCTCTTAGTTCATCGTCAGAATAAAAAACTCTCTAATATATCGAATCGAACCCTCCTTATTTGGTATGCTGTCTACACAGTTACCGTAAAAATTTCACATACATGGAACCGAAACTCTGATGTATGATAACAACAGTCTATACATGATAACAAACTCATTACTTCTTTTAATGTTATACGCACACAACACTTTCTATCGTAAAACTGAACACACGCAAAAATACAGAGAAGGAAATGCCGTGAGGTAGCCCTTACACACATACTTTCTTTCACTAAGCGCAAACACACACACTTTATTTAGCAATCAAATTTTGATTAACTGAGATACTTCTATCGATTAGCATTGTGAGGTTAGCATAAGGTTTTCGTCCCCATCCGACAAAAAATAACAATAAACAGTGTCCCCTCGCTACGGAGAGGATTTTTCTGCACAGAATAGTATATATTTAGGCTGAATGGCTTGGAGGGCGCTGTCCTTGATAATACTTACCATCTTCTAACGCAAGATAATAAATAGTAAATAGTATCTTCTGCTGGCCCATAGTAAATACCAAGCAAATGCTGCGACTAAATCTTCTGTAGATATTCGTCCCACTGTTCTCGATTTTTCCTTCAGATTTTATTAAACTAGGTCTCTTGGCTACATTGTCCAAGAGATTGAGAGACAAGCCATTGCATTGTCTTACATCTTCTTCATGCTTTTCTTCTTCCTTTTCTTCTTCTTCTCAAACTGTTTAGCCTCCAGAGTTGGTTTCTCCCTTGGACTCATCGAGATATCCCACCTCTAACGCCGGACATGGAGGATCAGACTTCTGCTCAGGGGATAAAAATGGAGACGAGGAACAGTACCTCGCCCAGGTGGCTTCACCTTCTATGCTCAACCGGTGCCTTGTGTGGGATGGGAAGATGGGATGGCTGAGGGGGAACTGAACCCCCCACCTCTAATCAGATGACGTTCCGACGCTGAGTGGAGTCCGTCTCGCCCTCGTACCACTTTTCAAGTTTCGTGGCAGAGCCCGGAATCGAACACGGGCCTCAGGGAACGGCTGATAATCACACTAACCACCACAGCACAGAGGCGGACACGGAAAACTACTACCATCCGCTAATTCTAGACAGTTTTTTTTCAACACCAATGTTCTCTTCTTCCCGTGTTATTGATGATCGCTTGTGTTATTTCAGTTACTCATTCCAAAATCTTACTCTTTCCTCCAGGACCGAATTGAATAGGAGTGGAGGTAAGGCATTACCTTGCCTTACTTTTTCTTCTATTTCTTCCTTGATTTGTCCTCCAGGGTTGCTTTTTCCCTCTGACTCAGCCAGTGATCCAACTCTAACGCCCGACCTACTACGTCAGACATTGGGCCAGGGGATAAAACTGTAGAGGAGGACCAGTACCTCGCCCAATTGGCTTCACCCTCTATGCTGAACGGGTGCCTTGTTGGGGGATGGGAATGTTGGAAGTTATAGACAAAGAAGAGGGAAGGATGCGGCCGTGGCCTTAAGTTAGATAACAAAACAGCATTTGCCTGTAAGAGAAGTACAAAACCACAGAAAATCTTGAGCAGCATGCATATTTTAGCCACGTTCTCACCCATTTTGAAAGCGATAAACAGAAAAGAAAATGTTAGGCACCACCCGGGTTTAAACCGGGGACCTCTCGATCTGCAGTCGAAAGCTTTACCACTGAGCTATACCCCCACAGAGTACCCTCCTTCCTACAGAAATTACTAAACTACTTCTTTTGGCTACATTGTCCAAGAGATTGAGAGATAAGCCATTACCTTGCCTTACTTCTTCTTCTTCACAAACTGTTTAGCCTCCAGAGTTGGTTATTGCCTCGGACTCATCGAGTGATCCCACCTCTGATGCCCGACCTGGAGTGTCAGACTCCTTGTCAGGGGAAGAAACTGGAGAATAGGACCAGTACCTCGACAAATTGGCCTCACCCTCTATGCTGAACCGGGGCCTAGTTGGGGGATGGGAATATTGGAAGTTATAGACAAGGGAGAGGAAAGGATGCGGCCGCGGCCTTATGTTTGATACCAAAACGTCATTTGCCTGTAAGAGACGTACAAAACCACAGAAAATCTTGAGCAGCATGCATATTTTAGCTATGTTTTCACGCATTTTTAAAGCGATAACCAGAGAAGAAAATGTTAGGCGGTACCCGGGTTTAAACCGGGGACTTCCCGATCTTCAGTCGAATGCTCTACCACCGGGATAACCCCCCGAGGATACCCTTTTTCCTGAAGAAATTATTAAACATATCTTTTGGCTAATTTGTGCAAGAGATTCACATTTACTGCTGCATTTTGCAGCTGTATGATAGTATGAAAAACAGCAAATTCTAAGCAGTATTTTCTAACACCAATGTTCTCTTCATCCAGTGTTATAGATGATAGCGCATGTTCTTTTAGTTTCTCATTCCAAAATCTTATTCTTGCTCCAGGACGCAATTGAATAGGAGTGGAAGTGAGCCATTACATTGCCTTTCTTGTAATCCTTCTTGTTCCTCGATTTGTCCTCCAGGGTTGCTTTTTCCCTCCGACTCAGCGACCTGGAAAGTCAGACATCGGGTGAGGGGATAAAACTGCACAGGAGTACCAGTACCTCGCCGAATTAGCCTCACCCTGTATGCCGAACCGGTGCCTTGTTGGGGGATGGGAATATTGGAAGTTATAGAGAAAGAAGAGAGAAGGATGCGGCCGTGGTCTTAAGTTAGATACCAAAACGGCATTTGCCTGGAGGGGAAGTGGAAAACCACGGAGAATCTAGAGCAGCATGCATATTTTTGCTATGTTTTCACACATTTTGAAAGCGATAACCAAAGAAGAAAATGTTAGAGAGCTCTCGGGTTTGAACCTTGGACCTATCGATCTGCAGTCGAATGCTCCATCACTGAAGTATACCCCTACTGATTTCGCCTCTCCCACCAGAAATTATTAAACTGGTGTCCCCTGACTACTTTTTCCCAGTTGGTACGCGAGCTCTTTTGGACCTCCGTCAGGCGCTGGAATGAAAGTGGGCTAAACGTTCAATAATGATGTGTTATGGTGAAGGTGGCGGGCAGCGTTCATACTTTAGCTACCTTTTCACGCACTTTGAAAGATACATACATACATACATACATACATAATTACATACATACATTATCATTATAGACTGTTATGGCGTTCAGCTTTCTATCTGCAAGCCTCTGTCAATTTACTAAACGTCGCCCAATCCTCGATTTGCAACTAGTGTTGTGGCCTCATTTAGTTTTATACCTCTTATCTTTAAATCGTTAGAAACCGAGTATAACCATCGTCGTCTTGGTCTACCTCTACTTCTCTTACCCTCCATAACAGAGACCATTATTCTCCTGGGTAACCTATCCTCCTCCATTCGCCTCACATGACTCCACCACCAAAGCTGGCTTATGCGTACAGCTTCATCCATCGAGTTCATTCCTAAATTAGCCTTTATCTCCTCATTCCGAGTGCCCTCCTGCCATTGTTCCCCCTGTTTGTACCAGCAACATTCTTGCTACTTTCATGTCTCTTACTTCTAATTTATGAATAAGATATCCTGAGTCCGCCTGTAATGGAGTGGTATTACTCCATTACCTTAGAACTACATATATTGGATTCCATTTATATAGTTTAATATTATGGTGTGCGTGTCCACGAATTAAGAGTTCGAGATACCATGGTCCCTTCTTGGATTTGCGCATGGGGAGCCATCTTGCGGTGGACTTGGTTATAGAAACACGAGGTGGCTAGTGGTGCTGCGATCTGTCTGCGAAATGTGAAGTTTACCTGGCGAGGCTCCGTCCTCGACAATGATGTCTGAGCGTTTTTGTTTTTAATTCTTGGGACTGAATTGAAGAGACGCTCTGAAGCTAAGCTCTTGGTTGTGGTTTAACAACAAGTTATTTATTCAAGAAAGAAGATGTTGGTGAATTTTGATCCGGGTTAAAGGACTTCCACCTGAGCCTTAGGCTCGTTGTTTGGTTTGTCATTTAAAAAAAATATTCTCTTCTAACTAGCCGACCTCGTAAGTAGATTCATATGTACTTCTGAATTGGGTTGATATCGCCGAAGAAACTACTAATAATGACGTTTGAAGACATGAAGAAAATTTATGGCTATGAAATCTGAGAAATGGAATATTTGATGTTTCGGACATTTCTTTTGCGTATTTAAAGTGAAGGACTTTTCCTACTGGTCTTGTTATGAGCTTGTAAAATTCAATCTAGGTTTGGGGTTTCAAGGTTCAATGGTAACTATGATATTAATTTTAACTTTTGGTTCTGTCACTTAAGGTTTCATGCGCATGAAACAAGATTTTTATATTTGGGGAGCTCCTCATTGGTAAATATGTATGTAGTATCGGTGTAACCTAATTCATTTTTCTTATTTCCCTTTTAATAATAATAATAATTATTTGATTACTAAATTTTTCAAACCTATTCGAGGGTGTTTGGTAATATTGGAATATTGTTAAGATGAAAACTTTTCTTTTGAGCTACTCGGTACTGGCGTAGCCATTTTGAATTACGGTGACTCTGTTTTGTTTCTGTACGATGTAATAGAATGCACACGTGGGTGGGCGTTGTCCTGTTGCCTGTGACAGGCGAGGATCTGAGTTGATTATTGACGGCTAGAACCGTGTGATGTAATGGTCTTGATTTGGTCGCCTTGTGGTGGACCGGTTGCTGTTTGATGATATTCAAGTGATTTAAGTTTCGGTCTCTGATGTAATGTTCTCTTAGTTATCCTTCTTGTGGATCATGTACCTTCATTTGGGTTATTTCTTGAAGATTACCGAGGTAATATGGGTTGGTAGGGTATGACCGAGATTGTCATTGGAGAAGTTTTCACCTTCGAGACTGTAACTGTGAATTTATAGATTTTAATTGTGATTTGATTCTTTAAATTAATGCATCGACCTTGATGGTTTAATTTTCAGTTAATTTTGCCTTTTAATTGATCCAGTTGCAACCTTTAAATTTTAAAACAATTGTAGTTTGAGAGGTCGGTTATTTTTTCTTTAGAGGTTAATATTAATTAAAGTTTTCTTTTCTTCAAATTTTATTCAGTGGTTATTATTCCAGCCTTTAGCTAATTTTATTTTTTTATTGATTCGCCTGGCCTCTTGGCCCCGGTTGCTTCTACACATTGCGACGACCTTACTATTGGGATTGCACCGTAAGTTATCTGGTTCATGTTATTCTTGTTTTCTTGGTTCAATCCCTGGTCGTGCTATACGCTCTACCTTAGTATTTTATGTCGTGAGAGTGTATTTGGTAGCAGAGCGTGGTTTGTCGATTATCCGTGCAGTGCGATTTCCCTTTTCTACAATACCAATAATCCATGCCTGATATCCTTCCTGCTTCTCTATATCCTTGCAATAAGCTGCAGCCTGCTCTCTAGGTAAGCAAATAAGCAAGCCACCAGACGTTTCGGGAGAATGTCCCTGAAGTAACTGGAACATATTACCACAAGCTTTAGCGACAGCTGCCATTTTAGCAATGACAGGCAAATTGTGAATCACAAATGATACTTCATTTTTCTGATGTCGAGCCAAATTTTGAGCATGTCCCAATAAACCAAAACCTGTAACATCAGTAGCCCCATGAGCATTATACTTGTGCATTAAGCGTGCAGCTATTCTGTTCAACCTTGCCATGGAATCCATCGACCGCTGATATGCCTTTCGAACATCATCTTCAGACACAACCAATTTAATTCTATTCCAGCGCTCAGGTTGTTCAAGCCACTGGTGAGCATTGACAGCGACCTGAGTACCCAATGGTTTAGTAAGAACCAAGACATCACCCACTACAGCATTATCGGGCACAATGTATTCATTAGGTTGGCAAACTGTTGAAGCAACACCTCCAATGGTACACCAAGGATTAACCACAGTTTGCCCTCCTGTCACCGTGGTACCAGCCTCCCACGCTGAATCTTTGAATCCTCTCATAATCAGTGGCACAACTACATCCCTCTCTTTCTCTGTCATCTTCGTAGAAACACCCAAAAGCATTAACATGTTATCACATTCTGTAACACCCATAGCATACAAGTCACTTAGCACATTTGCACAAGCTATTTTACCCATCATGTAAGGGTCATCCACGATAGGATAAAAGAAGTCGGTAGTTTGAACTAAACAAAGACCGCCATGCCGCAGTGGTGTCACGGAGGAATCCATTCCGATACCAATTCGAGGAATATGCATATGCATGAAATGAGCATGTTCATCCTGTGCATTGTTATCATCTTGCTGAAGTCCCTCAAGGAGTTTCCAGAGAACCTCCTGAGGGGCTTTACACCCTCATCCTTTTAAGTCAGCAAAACGCGTGAGTCGGAAAGTAGCGTCCAACTCATGTGCTACAGGATCGAACGGCCTTCTCAACGCAAATGCATTTGGATTACCTCCTAACTCCAGCTGGGCAACAGACAAAGCCTCTTGTGAAACTGTTGTTGCTTGAAGCTCAGCCATGGTGAATTGATATGAAGAAAAATTCGTCAAAATGATAAAGACACTTCCAAACTAACACAGACGCTCAATGCTTCCATGAAACATAATTATTAATTGTGGATTGATTTCTTGTCCTTATTCTTATTCTACTAGGTGATGTAGTTGTGGAGGAGAGTTGAATCTGTGTTAGTTGAAAAATTATTTTATGTTCTGGCCTGTAAATGATGTTCTAGTGTTTAAAAGTTGTTTTCTGCTCATGGAAACCTGGTTGGGGTTATGGGTGGTATAGTCTACTGTTAGGTGTTCTTGCCATTTTCAAAAGGGGAAGTGTAAGGATAGTTGTGTTGAGTGATTTCTTCCTGTTGAAGTATTGTATATCCGGTAGGACTTCACGTTGTAAGGTGCTCTGGTACCCTGCTTATTCATCGCCGTTATCATCAATTTCTAAGGTGTTTTGGGGAAAATTACGAATTGTTTTATTGAAAATGTTGTTCAATTTGAGTTGTAGGTTCATGTAATGTACTTAGAGTTTTACTTCTTCCGTCCGTTAGTGTGAAGTGATGTTGAGATAGTTAAAGGATTCATGACCTAAGGAGTGTACCTCCTTTTGACCTTAGGGTATGGTTTCTGATCCTTGTGTATTGGTGAAGTTTTGGTATTATGGGTTTGATTTTGGGAATTATATTTGGGAGGCATTATGGTTTCGTTGAGAGGTGACTGTGTTCCTCTGAAGTCATGATGGTTATTGCGGTTGTTGTGATGATATTGGGTGGGCACTCTGTGATTTGTGAGATGCTGTCGAGGATTTGTATGTCCTTTACCTTCGTGGCTGACACATCGGCACTGGTGGTCATTTGAGTGGTGATGTATTGTTGTTATTTGAGTTACTTATTATGTGGGTTGTTGTAGTATGGACACCTTGAGGAGGTTGTACATTGCCTTTTTATTTTTCTCTGGGTGTCAAAGGTGGATTTGGTGAAAACTCATTTTATGTATCTACAACTCATTTTGGGAAAAATTCTTAAGTAGGTGTTTATTTCGGGTCTGTCACCTGACTTGTGTTTCAACTTCTTATATTCTCTGCCATGTCTTGTTCACCTGTGGTCATCTTGCTTATGCTTGTGGATTTAAACGTTCATTTTAAGTAACCTGCCTATCTAAGGCCTTTTATAATGGGAGTTACATCTGAATGATGTCGTTGGTATAGTAAATTATCGTTCTGTCATTAAGAAGAATAAGTATGGGATTATTCTGCTCATTCTGACCGTATTGCAGTCATCGATCCTCTACCTGCATATGGGGGCTTGTAGAAGGAATATGTGATTTCAGAATTGTGTTGTCTCCCGTGTTTCTCCTGGTCATTTTCTGTCCCGGTGTAGGTGTTCATATTGTATGTTAATTGTCTGGTAATTGCTGCTAGTTCGGTTGTTGATGACCCACCTTACGCGTACCCTGCATCTGAATTGTGCATATGTCTCCAACTGTAATTAACCTTTTACCATGGCTCTGAACATTGATATCTTCTACTCTAGTTTAATTTTTCTATACTAAGCATGTTTGTTCCGTGTCCTTCTATTGATTCTTGTTCTAGTCATTCAGCTTCTCTTTGGAATGAGATTATGTGTACTGGGGTATGGAAGTTGATCCTGAGTTAGTGTTGAGTAATTGTTGATTTCTGAACTAGATATGATTTTAAAAGAAATTTTTGTGGGGGACTATGTAATTCTACTTGTTTGCTGGCCCTTGATTTCACGGAGATGTATATGTGTGTTAAATTTAACTGTATTGTAATGTTATTTCCTCCTAATTCTTGCTGTTGGCATGATTATTGATTGTGTGGTCTAGTTATTTATGTAATATTCCTTGATCTGGAGTACGTGCCTCTATGGTAAAGGAAACTGATGATAAGGAGATTAGTGTGGAAACGTCACTTAAGGATTATGTAGAATTCGGTGCACTGACTTATGTCTTGAAGATGTTTGTGTTTCCTAGTTATCTTATTTTTTCTTTTCTTTTCTTCTCCTTGTATTTTATCTTATTACTTAATGTGGTAATACCTTACCATTCAGAAAGTCATGCCTTTTTCCTACGTAAGAGAAAACCCCAAAACAAGTTCCAGAGAATTTTTTATGCTACTCTTAAAATTATTGTAAGACCAGTCTTCTCAGCGTAGTGTGTTCCTGAGGTTTAATTGTGTTACAACGAACTTGAGCACTCATGTACTACTCGTATTTGGTCAATCGCTTCGGAATTAAGTGAACATTTCAAGGAAGATTGTAATATAAAAAAAAAAAGAACTTAATGGAATCTTAAAGAACTGTGGGCGAGCTGTAGCACTTGGTTTGGCATGTGTGTTCATGTGCCTCTACTCGCTTCGTGACATGTTAGTGTTGGTTGTTGGAGGAAACCAAATTTTCATATATATAATTGTAATTTTCATCGGACCTGCTCGTCATGCCCCACCCCTTGCAGACCTTTTCGAGGGGGAGGCTGTAATGGAGTGGTATTACTCCATTACCTTAGAACTACATATATTGGATTCCATTTATATAGTTTAATATTATGGTGTGCGTGTCCACGAATTAAGAGTTCGAGATACCATGGTCCCTTCTTGGATTTGCGCATGGGGAGCCATCTTGCGGTGGACTTGGTTATAGAAACACGAGGTGGCTAGTGGTGCTGCGATCTGTCTGCGAAATGTGAAGTTCACCTGGCGAGGCTCCGTCCTCGACAATGATGTCTGAGCGTTTTTGTTTTTAATTCTTGGGACTGAATTGAAGAGACGCTCTGAAGCTAAGCTCTTGGTTGTGGTTTAACAACAAGTTATTTATTCAAGAAAGAAGATGTTGGTGAATTTTGATCCGGGTTAAAGGACTTCCACCTGAGCCTTAGGCTCGTTGTTTGGTTTGTCATTTAAAAAAAATATTCTCTTCTAACTAGCCGACCTCGTAAGTAGATTCATATGTACTTCTGAATTGGGTTGATATCGCCGAAGAAACTACTAATAATGACGTTTGAAGACATGAAGAAAATTTATGGCTATGAAATCTGAGAAATGGAATATTTGATGTTTCGGACATTTCTTTTGCGTATTTAAAGTGAAGGACTTTTCCTACTGGTCTTGTTATGAGCTTGTAAAATTCAATCTAGGTTTGGGGTTTCAAGGTTCAATGGTAACTATGATATTAATTTTAACTTTTGGTTCTGTCACTTAAGGTTTCATGCGCATGAAACAAGATTTTTATATTTGGGGAGCTCCTCATTGGTAAATATGTATGTAGTATCGGTGTAACCTAATTCATTTTTCTTATTTCCCTTTTAATAATAATAATAATTATTTGATTACTAAATTTTTCAAACCTATTCGAGGGTGTTTGGTAATATTGGAATATTGTTAAGATGAAAACTTTTCTTTTGAGCTACTCGGTACTGGCGTAGCCATTTTGAATTACGGTGACTCTGTTTTGTTTCTGTACGATGTAATAGAATGCACACGTGGGTGGGCGTTGTCCTGTTGCCTGTGACAGGCGAGGATCTGAGTTGATTATTGACGGCTAGAACCGTGTGATGTAATGGTCTTGATTTGGTCGCCTTGTGGTGGACCGGTTGCTGTTTGATGATATTCAAGTGATTTAAGTTTCGGTCTCTGATGTAATGTTCTCTTAGTTATCCTTCTTGTGGATCATGTACCTTCATTTGGGTTATTTCTTGAAGATTACCGAGGTAATATGGGTTGGTAGGGTATGACCGAGATTGTCATTGGAGAAGTTTTCACCTTCGAGACTGTAACTGTGAATTTATAGATTTTAATTGTGATTTGATTCTTTAAATTAATGCATCGACCTTGATGGTTTAATTTTCAGTTAATTTTGCCTTTTAATTGATCCAGTTGCAACCTTTAAATTTTAAAACAATTGTAGTTTGAGAGGTCGGTTATTTTTTCTTTAGAGGTTAATATTAATTAAAGTTTTCTTTTCTTCAAATTTTATTCAGTGGTTATTATTCCAGCCTTTAGCTAATTTTATTTTTTTATTGATTCGCCTGGCCTCTTGGCCCCGGTTGCTTCTACACATTGCGACGACCTTACTATTGGGATTGCACCGTAAGTTATCTGGTTCATGTTATTCTTGTTTTCTTGGTTCAATCCCTGGTCGTGCTATACGCTCTACCTTAGTATTTTATGTCGTGAGACGCCCAGCTTTCGCTCCCGTAAAGGGAAGTTGGTCTGAAAACAGACCGATGTAAAGATTGTTTCGTCTGGTAGCTGACTTCCTTCTTACAGAATACAGTTGACCGCAACTGCGAGGTCACTGCATGAGCTTTACGACACCTTGATTCAATCTCACTTACTATATTACCATCCTGGGAAAACACACAACCTAAATACTTGAAATTATCGACCTGTTGCAGATTTGTATCACCAATCTGACATTCAATTCTGTTGAATTTCTTACCTACTGACATCAATTTAGTCTTCGAAAGGCTAATTTTCACGCCATACTCATTGCACCTATTTTCCAAGTTCAAAGATGTTAGACTGAAGGCTTTCGGCACAGTCTGCCATTAAGACCAAGTCGTCAGCATAGGCTAGACTGCTTACTACCTTTCCACCTAACTGAATCCCTCCCTGCCATTTTATACCTTTCAGCAGATGATCCATGTAAACTACGAACAGCAAAGGGGAAAGATTACAGCCTTGTGTAACCCCTGTAAGTACCCTGAACCAGGAATTCATTCTACCATCAATTCTCACTGAAGCCCAGTTGTCAACATAAAAGCCTTTGATTGATTTTAATAATCTACCTTTAATTCCATAGTCCCATAGTATAGCGAACATCTTTTCCCTCGGTACCCTGTCATATGCTTTCTCTAGATCTACGAAACACAAACACAACTGCCTATTCCTCTGGTAGCATTTTTCAATTACCTGGGACATACTGAAAATCTGATACTGACAGCCACTCTGTGGTCTGAAACCACACTGGTTTTCATCCAACTTCCTCTCAACGACTGATCGCACCCTCCCTTCCAAGATGCCAGTGAATACTTTGCCTGGTATACTAATCAATGAGATACCTCGATAGTTGTTGCAATCCTTCCTGTTCCCTTGCTTATAGATAGGTGCAATTACTGCTTTTGTCCAATTTGAAGGTACCTTACCAAAACTCCACGCTAATCTTACTACTCTATGAAGCCATTTCATTCCTGTCTTCCCACTATACTTCACCATTTCAGGTCTAATTTCATCTATTTCTGCTGCTGTATGACAATGGAGTTTATTTACCATCCTTTCCACTTCCTCAAGCGTAATTTCATCAACATCATTTTCCTCCTCCCCATGAGCTTGGATGTTCGCAACGCCACCAGGATGATTTCCTTTTACATTGAGAAGATTTTCAAAATATTCCCTCCATCTCTCCAGTGATTCCTTGGGATCTATTATGAGTACACCTGAGTTACTCAAAAACTGCTCATTTCCTTTTCCCCTCCCTTCCTAAGATTCTTTACTACTGTCCAGAAAGGTTTCCCCGCCGATTGACCTAGCCTTTCCAGGTTATTGCCAAAATCTTCCCACGACTTCTTTGTGGATTCAACAACTGTTTGTTTCTCTCTCTTTCTTTCATCTACATACAAATCCCTGTCTGTCTCGGCACTTGTTTGGAGCCATTTCTGATAAGCCTTCTTTTTACGTTTACAAGCTGCTCTCACTTCATCATTCCACCAAGATGTTAGCCTTTTACCAGCTTTACACACAGTTGTTCCTAGGCAGAAGCTATATATTATCTAATTGTGAGTGTGTAGAATACAGAAGAAATGCCTGAAGACTAGCGCAAAGGCATCATATGCCCAATATACAAGAAAGGGTATAAGTTGGTATGTAGCAGTTATAGAGGGATCACACTGCTGTGTACAGTATATAAGCTGTTCACCTCCATCCTGAAGAAGAGACTAGAACCCCTGGCGGAAGAAATTCTAGTAGAATGCCAGGCAGGGTTCCTGAAGGGAAGATCCACTACTGATCAGAAATTTACTGTGAAACAAGTGTTGGAGAAGTGTTGGGAACGGGGCATAGATGTGATACAGATGTTTATCAACTTTCAACAAGCATACGACTCTATTGACAGGGATAAATTAATGGAAATGTTAAGAGAGTTCAAGATACCAGAAAAGCTGGTGCGACTGGTGGAATTAACTATGAGAAATACGATGGTGGGAGTGAAAATTCAGACTGAAGTAGGCAGCTTCTTCGAAGTGAATCAGGGATTGATGCAAGGATATGGCTTAGCATCAATTCTATTTAACCTGGCACTAGAATCAGTGATTAGAAAGTTAAGTGTGGACACCAGTGGAGAATTCTATACAACTAGTGGGATATGCTGATGACATAAACTTGATGGGAAGAACAACAAGGACAGTTAAAGAAGCATTTGGAGACTTGAGTAGAGAAGGCAAAGATATTGGACTTAAGATCAATGAACAAAAGACGAAGGTAATGGTGCAGGCTTGGAGAAGGAAGTATACAAATTACTGACTTGTCCCTGAAGGATCCAAAGTGGAGGTGGAGGATGAATATAAATATCTTGGTGTACATCTAAAGAACAAGAATGAGGAAATGGTGGAAATACAGGCAAGAATTCAAGCTGCCAACAGAGCATACTTCGCAGTACCTGTACTACTACTATGGAAGTGATACGTGGACCCTCTCAAAGAAAGCCGTGGAGAAGATAGATTCCTTCGAAAGGAAAATGCTGAAGAGAATTTATGGACCCATATGCGTACAAGGGGAATGGAGAGTAAGATATAACAATGAACTATATTCCCTGTATGAGGAGGCACCCCAGTCGCATGCCATTCGAATGAAGAGACATGGGAAGGTCATCTAATTATGATGGAAGAACACCGAATCCCAAAGAAAGTATTCTTACGAGACTTTGGAGGAGGAAGGCCTGTGGCAAGGCCACGTAACAGATGGTAAGATGATGTACATCAAGACACAGTACATATCCTCAAGATCCGGAATTGGAGAGTAGCTGCACGAGATCGACAAATTTGGCGGAGAGCAACTGGGGAGGCCATGACCCGAAAACGGGCCGTCGCGCCATAGGCTGAAGGCTGAAGGCTGTTCCTAGGCAATCCCTTGCTGTTTCTACTACAGCATCCCTGTATGCCACCCATTCAATTTCTACATCCTAAACCTGCTTACTGTCTACTGTTCGAAACTTCTCACTAATCATATCCATGTACTTCTGTCTAATTTCCTCGTCCTGGAGATATTCTACCCTTATTCGTTTGCAGAAAGATTTCACTTTCTCTACCCTAGGCCTAGAGATACATAGTACCTACAGATCAGATAATGGTCTGTATCAGAGAAAAATCCCCGGAAAACCTCGTACATTCCTAACAGATTTCCTGAATTCGAAGTTGAAATATACAACCAATGAAAAATATTAGGCGGCAACCGGGTTTGTACCGGGGACCTCTCGGTCTGCAGTCGAATGCTCTACCACTGAGCTATAACTCATGCAGAAATTATTAAACATGTCTTTTGGCTATTTGGTCCAAGATTTATTTATTTATTTATTTATTTATTTATTTATTTGCTAGTTGCCTTGCGTCGCATCGACACAGATATGTCTTATGGCGACGATGGGACGGGGAAGGGCTAGGAGTGGGAAGGAAGCGGCCGTGGCCTAAATAAAGTACAGCACCTGCATTTGCCTGGTGTGAAAATGGCTATCCACGGAAAATAATTTTCGGGGCTGCCGATGGTGTGGTTCGAACCCACTATCTCCCGAATATTGGATACTAGCCGCATTTAAGCGACTGCAGCTATTGAGCTCGGTGTCCAAGAAATTCACTTGTACTGCTGCATTTTGCAGCTTTATGATAGTATGAAAAGAAATCCGCCAATACTAGACAGCTTTTTTCAACACCAATAACCACTTCTCCCCGTGTTATTGATGATAGCTTGTGTTCTTTCAGATTCTCATTCCAAAATTTTACTCTTTTCTCCAGGACGCAAGTGAATAGGAGTGGAGGTAAGGCATTACCTTGCCTTCCTTTTTCTTCTTTTTGCTCTTCTTCTTCTTCTCCTTCTATTTGGCCTCCAGTGTTGCTTTTTCCCTCGGACTCGGCGAGTGATCCAACTGTAACGCCCGACTTGGAGTGTCAGACTTCGTGTCAGGGGATAAAACTGGAGATTAGGACCAGTACCTCAACCAATTGGCCTCACCCGCTATGCTGAACCGGGGCCTAGTTGGGGGATGGGAATATTGGATGACTGAGATGGAATTGATCTCCCCTCTCTACACAGATGACGTTCCGTGGCTGAGTGGACCCCGTCTCAGCACTCGTACCACTTTTCAAATTTCGTGGCAGAGCCGGGAGACTTACGAGGGCCTCCAGGAGTGGCAGCTAATCATACTAACCACTACACCACAGAGGCGGACACGGAATAATTACTACCATCCGCAAGTACCAGACAGTTCTTTTTCAACACCAATATTCTCTTCTCCCAGTGTTATTGATGATAGTTGGGTTCTTCCAATTCCTCATTCCAAAATCTTACTCTTTTCTACAGGACGCAATTGAATAGGAGTAGAGGTATGGCATTACCTTGCCTTACTTTTTGTTCTTCTTCTTCTGTCTCTTCTTCTTCTTAATCTATATTGCCTCCAGTGACGCTTTTTCCCTAGGACTCAGCCAGAGATCCCACATCTAACGCCCGACCTGGAGTGTCAGACTACAGGTCAAGCGATAAACATAGAGAGTGGGACCAGTACCTCGCCCAATTTGCCTCTCCCTCTCTGCTGAACCAGTACCCTGTGGGGGGGATGGGAATATTGGAATTTATAGACAAGGACTAGAGAAGGATGCTGCCGTGTCCTAAAGTTAGATACACAAACGGGATTTGCCTGGAGGAGAAGTAGTACACCACGGAAGGCCTTGAGCAGCATACATACCTTAGCTATGTTTTCCCTCCTTTTGAAAGCGATAAGGAGAAAAGAAAATGTTAGGAGCTACCCGGGTTTCAACCGGGGACCTCTCGATCTGCAGTCGAATGCTCTACCACTGAGCTATACCCCCACAGTGTTCGCTCCTTCCTACAGATGTTACTAAACTAGATCTTTTGGCAGCATTGTCCAAGAGATTGAGAGACAAACCAGTAACATGCCTTACATCTTCTCCTTCTCGTTTTTCTTCTTCTCCTTCTTCTCAAACTGTTTCGCCTCCAGAGTTGGCTTTTCCCTCGGACTCATCGAGTGATCCCATATCTAACGCCCGACCTGGAGTGTCAGACTACGTGTCAAGGGATAAACATGGAGAGGGGGACCAGTACTTCGATCAATCGGCCTCACCCTCTATACTGACCCGGGGCCTTTTTGGGGGGGTGGGAATATTGGAGGTTACAAACAAGGAAGAGGGGAGGATGCAGCCGTGGACTTTAGGCAACAAAACGGCATTTGTCTGGAGGAGAAGCAGAAAACCACGGAAAGTCTTGAGCAGCATGCATGTTTCTGCTACGTTTTCACGCATTTTGGGAGCGATAACCAAAGAAGTACATTTTAGTGGGCACCGGGTTTGAACCGGGGACCTCTCGATTTGCAGTCGAATGATCTACCACTGAGCCATACCCCCCGTGGTTTCTATCTTTCCTGCAGAAATTATTAAACATGCCTATTGGCTATTTTGCCCAAGAGATTCGCTTGTACTGCGGTATTTTGTAGCTTTATGATAGTATGAAAAAAATCCGAAAATTCTAGGCAGTTTTTTCCAACATAAATGTTCTCTTCATCCAGTGTTATAGATGATAGCGCGTGTTTCTTCAGTTTCTCATTCCAAAGTCTTACTATTTTCACCAGGACGCAATTGAATAGGAGTAGGGGTAAGGTATTACCTTGCCTTACTTCTTTTTCTTTTTCATCTTCTTGCTGTTCATCTGTATAACCTCCAGAGTTGGTTTTTTCTTCGGACTCAGCGAGGCATCTCTCCTACAATGCCTATCGTGGAGCGTCAGACATCGTGTCAAGGGATGAAAATGGTGGGGATGTCCAGGATCTCCCAAGGCGGCCTCACCTTCTATGCTGAACGGGCGGTGTCGGGGGACGAGAAAATTGGGAGGCTTAGATACGGAAGACGGAAGTATGCATCCGTGGCCTTAAGTTAGATACCAGAATGGCATTTGCCTGGAGGAGAAGCAAAAATCCACGGATAGTCCTGAGCAGCAAGCATGCTTTTGCTACGTTTTCACGCATTTTGAAAGCGATAACCAAAGAAGAAAACGTTAGGGGGCACACGGGTTTTAACCGGGGACCTCTCGATCTGCAGTCGAATGATCTCCCACTAATCTCGCCTATCAGCACAGAAATTATTAAACTGGTTCCCTTGGCAACATTTTCCCAGCTGGTACGCGAGCTCCTTTGACCCACCGTCAGGCGTTGGAATGAAAGTGGGCAAAACGTTCAATAATTATGTGTTTTGGTGAACGTGGCGGGCAGCGTAAGTAGATTACCTACCTTTTCACGCACCTTGATAGATATATGCAAAGAAAAAATATTACGGGGCACCCGGGTTTGAACCGGGAACCACGAGATCTGTAGTCGAATGCTTTACCACTGCCCTATACCCCCGTGGTTCCCACCATTCCTGCAGAAATTATTCAACATTCCTATTGGCTACTTTATCCAAGAGATTCACTTGTACTGCGGTATTATGTAGCTTTGTGATACTATGAAATAAATCCGCAAATTCTAAGCAGTTATTTCCAACATCACTGAGCTATACCCCTACAGTTTTCGCACTTTCCTACAGATTGTATAAAAACTAGGTGTCTTGGGTACATTGTCCAAGAGATTGAGAGACACACCATTACCTTGCCATACATTTTCTCCCTCTTCTTCCTCCTCTTCTCCTTCTTCCTCTTCTTATCCTTCTCAAACTGTTTAGCCTCCAGAGTTGTTTTTTCCCTCGGGCTCATCGAGTGATCCCACCTCTTACTCCGGACCTGGAGGGTCAAACCTCGGAACAGGGGATAAAACTGGAGACGAGGAAGATCACTTCGCCCAGGTGGCTTCACGTTCTGTGCTGTACCGGGGCCTTGTGGGGAATGGGAAGATTGGATGGCTGAGATGGAATTGATCTCCCCTTCTCTACACAGATGACGTTCCGTGGATGAGTGGACCCCGTCTCAGCCCTCGTACCACTTTTCAAATTTCGTGGGAGAGCCGGGAGTCTTACGCGGGCCTCCAGGAGTGGCAGCTAATCACACTAACCACTACACCACAGAGGCGGACACGGAGTAACTACTACCATCCGCAAGTTCTAAACAGTTCCTTTTCAACACCAATATTCTCTTCACCCAGTGTTATTGATGGTAGTTGGGTTCTTCCAGTTCCTCATTCAAAAATCTTACTCTTTTCTACAGGACGCAATTGAATAGGAGTAGCGGTATGGCATTACCTTGCCCTACTTTTTGCTCTTCTTCTTCGGTCCCTTCTTCTTCTTAATCTATTTAGCCTCCAGTGAAGCTTTTTCCCTAGGACTCAGCGAGTGATCCCACATCTAACGCCCGACCTGGAGTGTCAGAATACGGGTCAAGAGATAAACATGCAGAGTGGGACCAGTACCCCGCCCAATTGACCTCACACTCTATGCTGAACCGGAGCCTTGTTGGCGGATGGGAATATTGGAATATATAGACAAGGAAGAGGGAAGGATGCGGCCGTGTCCTAATTTAGATACACAAACGGCATTTGCCTGGAGGAGAAGTAGTAAACCACGGAATGTCATGAGCAGCACACATATCTTAGCTATGTTTTCACTCATTTTGAAAGCGATAAGGAAAAAAGAAAATGTTACGGGGCACCCGGGTTTGAACCGGGGGCCTCTCGATCTGCAGTCGAATGCTCTACCACTGAGCTATACCCCCACAGTGTTCAGTTCTTCCTACAGAAGTTACTAAACTAGAACTTTTGGCAGCATACTTCCCTCTACCACTGAGCGATAACCCCACTGAATTATCCTCTCCCTACAGAAATTATTAAACTGGTTCCCTTGGCTACATCTCCCAGTTGGTACGCGAGGTCTTTTGGACCCCCGTCAGGCGTTGGAATGAAAGTCGGCAAAACGTTCAACAATGATGTGTTTTGGTGAAGATATAACCAAAGAAGAAGTAATAGGGGGCACCCGCGTTTGAACCGGGGACCTCTTGATCTGCAGTCGACTGTTGTACCACTGAGCTAAACCCACACACCTTTAGCTCTTTCCTACAGATTTTATAGAGACTACGTGTCTTGGCTACATTGTCCAAGAGATTGAGAGACAAACCATTAACTTGCCTTACATCTTCTCCTTCTCGTTCTTCTTCTTCTCAAACTGTTTAGTCTCCAGAGTTGGCTTTTCCCTCGTACTCATCGAGTGATCCCACATCTAACGCCCGACCTGGAATGTCACACTACGTGTCAAGGGATAAACATGGAGAGGAGGAGCAGTACCTGGACCATTCGGCCTCACCCTCTATACCGACCCGGGGCCTTTTTGGGGGGGTGGGAATATTGGAGGTTATAAACAAGGGAACGATGCAGTCGTGGTCTTTAGACAACAAAACGGCATTTGTCTGGAGAAGGAGGAGAAAACCACGGAGAGTCTTGAGCAGCATGAATGCTTTCGCTATGTTTTCACGCATTTTGGGAGCGATAAACAAAGTAGAACATTTTAGTGGGCACCGGGTTTGAACCAGGGACCTCTCGATCTGCAGTCTAATGCTCTAACACTGAGCTATACCCCCACAGATTACGCACTTTCCTACAGATTTTTAAAAAACTAGGTGTCTTGGCTACATTGTCCAAGAGATTGGGAGACAGACCATTACCTTGCCTTACATTTTCTCCTTCTGCTTCCTCTTCTTCACCTTCTTCTTGTTCTACTTCACAAACTGTTTAGCCTCCAGAGTTGTTTTTTCCCTCGGACTCATCGAGTGATCCCACCTCTAACTCCGGACCTGGAAGGTCAGAACTCGGATCAGGGGATAAAACTGGAGACGAGGAAGAGCACCTCGCCCAGGTGGCTTCACTTTCTGTGCTGTACCGGGGCCTTATGGGGAATGGGAAGATTGGATGGCTGAGATGGAATTGATCTCCCCTTCTCTACACAGATGACGTTCCGTGGCTTAGTGGACCCCGTCTCAGCCCTCGTACCACTATTCAAATTTCGTGGTAGAGCCGGGAGTCTTACGCGGGACTCCAGGAGTGGCAGCTAATCACACTAACCACTACACCACAGAGGCGGACACGGAATAACTACTACCATCAGCAAGTTCTAGACAGTTCCTTTTCAACACCAATATTCCCGTCTCCCAGTGTTATCGATGATAGTTGGGTCCTTCCAATTCCTCATTCAAAAATCTTACTCTTTTCTACAGGACGCAATTGAATAGGAGTAGAGGTATGGCATTACCTTGCCTTACTTTTTGCTCTTCCTCTTCTTCTCCTCCTTCTTGTTCTACTTCTCAAACTGTTTAGCCTCCAGAGTTGTTTTTTCCCTAGGACTCAGCGAGTGATCCCACATCTAACGCCCGACGTGGAGTGTCAGAATACGGGTCAAGGGATAAACATGGAGAGTGGGACCAGTACCTCGCCCAATTTGCCTCACCCTCTCTGCTGATGCGGAGCCTTGTTGGGGGATGGGAAATTTGGAATTTATAGACAAGGACCAGGGAAGGATGCGGCCGTGTCCTAAAGTTAGATACACAAACAGCATTTGCCTGGAGGTGAAGTAGTAAACCACGGAATGTCATGAGCAGCACACATATCCTAGCTATGTTTTCACTCATTTCGAAAGCGATAAGAAAAAAAGATAATGTTAGGAGGCACCAGGGTTTGAACCGGGGACCTCTCGATCTGCAGTCGAATGCTCTACCACTGAGCTATACCCCCCCAGTGTTCGGTTCTTCCTACAGAAGTTACTAAACTAGATCTCTTGGCAGAATCCTTCCCTCATTTTGAAAGCGATAAGGAAAAAAGGAAATGTTAGGGGCACCCGGGTTTGAACCGGGGAGCTCTAGATCTGCAGTCGAATGCTCTACCACTGAGCTATACCCCCACAGTCCTCGCTTCTTCCTACAGAAGTTACTAAACTAGAATTTTTGGCAGCATTGTCCAAGAGATTGAGAGATAAGCCATAATTTTGCCTTTCAACATATTCTTATCCTTCTCAAACGGACTGGCCTGCGGGGTTGGATTTTCCCTCGGACTCATCGAGTGATCCCGCCTCTAACGCTCGACCTGGAGTGTCAGACTTCGGGTCAGGGGATATAATTGGAGAACAGGACCAGTCCTCGACCAATCGGTCTCACCCTCTATACTGACCCGCGACCTTTTTGGAGGATGGGAAGATTGGAGGTTACAAACAAGGAAGAGGGAAGGATGCAGCCGTGGTCTTCAATTAGATAACAAAACGGCAATTGTCTGGAGGAGAAGGAGAAAACCAAGGAAAGTCTTGAGCAGCATGCATATTTTGGTATGTTTTCACGCATTTTGGAAGCGATAACTAAGGAAGTAAATTTTATGGCTCACTGGGTTTGAACCAGTGACATCTCGATCTGTAGTCGATGCTCTACCACTGAGCTATAACCCCACTGAATTCGCCTCTCCCTACAGAAATTATAAAACTGGTTCCCTTGGCAAATTTTCCCATTTGGTACGCGAGCTCTTTTGGGCCTCCGTCAGGCGTTGGCATGAAAGTGGGCAAAACGTTCAATAATTATTTGTTTTAGTGAAGGTGGCGGGCAGCATGCATACACGGAATGTCATGAGCAGCACATATATCTTAGCTATGTTTTCACTCATTTCGAAAGCGATAAGGAAAAAAGAAAATGTTAGGGGGCACCCGGGTTTGAACCGGGGACCTCTCGATCTGCAGTCGAATGCTCTACCACTGAGCTATACCCCCACAGTGTTCGCTTCTTCCTACAGAAGTTACTAAACTAGATCTTTTGGCAGCATCCTTCCCTCATTTTGAAAGCGATAAGGAAGAAAGAAAATGTTAGGGGGCACCCGGGTTTGAACCGAATGCTCTACCACTGAGCGATAACCCCACTGAATTATCCTCTCCCTCCAGAAATTATTAAACTGGTTCCCTTGGCTACATTTCCCAGTTCTTACGCGAGGTCTTTTGGACCTCCGTCAGGCGTTGGAATGAAAGTGGGCAAAACGTTCAATAATGATGTGTTTTGGTGAAGGTGGGGGGGCAGCGTGCATACTTTAGCTACCTTTTCACGCACTTTCACAGATATAACCAAAGAAGAAGTAATAGCGGGCACCCGGGTTTGAACCGGGGACCTCTTGATCTGCAGTCGACTGTTGTACCACTGAGCTAAACCCCCACACCTTTAGCTCTTTTCTACAGATTTTATAGAGACTACGTGTCTTGGCTACATTGTCCAAGAGATTGAGAGCAAACCATTAACTTGCCTTACATCTTCTCCTTCTCCTTCTCCTGCTTCTTCTTCTCAAACTGTTTAGCCTCCAGGTTCGGTTTCTCCCTCGGACTCAGCGAGGGATACCACCTCTACCGCCTCAAGGGCAGTGTCCTGGAGCTTCAGACTGTTGGTCGGGGGATACAACTGGGGAGAATGACCAGTACCTCACCCAGGCGGCCTCACCTGCTATGCTGAACAGGGGCCTTGCGATGGATGGGGAAGATTGGAAGGGATAGACAAGGAAGCGGGAAGGAAGTGGCCGTGGCCTTAAGTTAGGTACCATCCCGGCATTTGCCTGGAGGAGAAGTGGGAAACCACGGAAAACCACTTCCAGGATGGCTGAGGTAGGAATCGAACCCACCTCTACTCAGTTGACCTCCCGAGGCTGAGTGGACCCGGTTCAAGCCCTCGTACCACGTTTCAAATTTCGTGGCAGAGCCGGGAATCGAACCCGGACCTCCGGGGGTGGCAGCTAATCACGCTAACCACTACACCACAGAGGCGGAGCATGCATATTTTGGTATGTTTTCACGCATTTTGGAAGCGATAACTAAGGAAGTATATTTTATGTCTCACTGGGTTTGAACCAGTGACATCTCGATCTGTAGTCGATGCTCTACCACTGAGCTATAACCCCACTGAATTCGCCTCTCCCTACAGAAATTATTAAACTGGTTCCCTTGGCAATATTTTCCCAATTGGTACGCGAGCTCTTTTGGGCCTCCGTCAGGCGTTGGCATGAAAGTGGGCAAAACGTTCAATAATTATTTGTTTTGGTGAAGGTGGCGGGCAGCATGCATACACGGAATGTCATGAGCAGCACACATATCTTAGCTATGTTTTCACTCATTTCGAAAGCGATAAGGAAAAAAGAAAATGTTAGGGGGCACCCGGGTTTGAAACGGGGACCTCTCCATCTGCAGTCGAATGCTCTACCACTGAGCTATATCCCCACAGTGTTCGCTTCTTCCTACAGAAGTTACTAAACTAGATCTTTTGGCAGCATCCTCCCTCATTTTGAAAGCGATAAGGAAGAAAGAAAATGTTAGGGGGCACCCGGGTTTGAACCGAATGCTCTACCACTGAGCGATAACGCCACTGCATTATCCTCTCCCTACAGAAATTATTAAACTGGTTCCCTTCGCTACATTTCCCAGTTGGTACGCGAGGTCTTTTGGACCTCCGTCAGGCGTTGTAATGAAAGTGGGCAAAACGTTCAATAATGATGTGTTTTGGTGAAGGTGGGGGGCAGCGTGCATACTTTAGCTAACTTTTCACGCACTTTCACAGATATAACCAAAGAAGAAGTAATAGGGGGCACCCGGGTTTGAACCGGGGACCTCTTGATCTGCAGTCGACTGTTGTACCACTGAGCTAAACCCCCACACCTTTAGCTCTTTCCTACAGATTTTATAGAGACTACGTGTCTTGGCTACATTGTCCAAGAGATTGAGAGCAAACCATTAACTTGCCTTACATCTTCTCCTTCTCCTTCTCCTGCTTCTTCTTCTCAAACTGTTTAGCCTCCAGGTTTGGGTTTTTCCTCGGACTCATCGAGTGATCCCACATCTAACGCCCGACCTGGAATGTCAGACTACGTGTCAAGGGATAAACATGGAGAGGGGGACCAGTACCTCGAACAATCGGCCTCACCATCTATACTGACCCGGGGCCTTTTTGGGGGATGGGTATATTGGAGGTTATAAACAAGGGAAGGATGCAGCAGTGGTCTTTAGACAACAAAACGGCATTTGTCTGGAGGACAAGCAGAAAACCACGGAAAGTCTTGAGCAGCATGAATGTTTTGCTATGTTTTCACGCATTTTGGAAGCGATAACTAAAGAAGTAAATTTTACGGCGCACCGGGTTTGAACCGGGGACCTCTCGATCTGCAATCGAATGCTCTATCACTGAGCTAAACACCCACACCTTTATCTCTTTCCTACAGATTTTATAGAGACTACGAGTCTTGGCTACATTGTCCAAGAGATTGAGAGACAAACCATTAACTTGCCTTACATCTTCTCCTTCTCGTTCTTCTTCTTCTCAAACAGCTTAGCCTCCAGAGTTGGCTTTTCCCTCGTACTCATCGAGTGATCCCACATCTAACGCCCGACCTGGAATGTCAGATTACGTGTCAAGGGATAAACATGGAGAGGAGGAGCAGTACCTGGACCATTCGGCCTCACCCTCTATACTGACCCGGGGCCTTTTTGGGGGGGTGGGAATATTGGAGGTTATAAACAAGGGAACGATGCAGTCGTGGTCTTTAGACAACAAAACGGCATTTGTCTGGAGGAGAAGGAGAAAACCACGGAGAGTCTTGTGCAGCATGGATGCTTTCGCCATGTTTTCACGCATTTTGGGAGCGATAAACAAAGTAGCACATTTTAGTGGGCACCGGGTTTGAACCAGGGACCTCTCGATCTGCAGTCTAATGCTCTAACACTGAGCTATACCCCCACAGATTACGCACTTTCCTACAGATTTTTAAAAAACTAGGTGTCTTGGCTACATTGTCCAAGAGATTGGGAGACAGACCATTACCTTGCCTTACATTTTCTCCTTCTGCTTCCTCTTTTTCACCTTCTTCTTGTTCTACTTCTCAAACTGTTTAGCCTCCAGAGTTGTTTTTTCCCTCGGACTCAACGAGTGATACCACCTCTAACTCCGGACCTGGAAGGTCAGAACTTGGATCAGGGGATAAAACTGGAGACGAGGAAGAGCACCTCGCCCATTTGGCTTCACTTTCTGTGCTGTACCGGGGCCTTGTGGGGAATGGGAAGATTGGATGGCTGAGATGGAATTGATCTCCCCTTCTCTACACAGATGACGTTCCGTGGCTGAGTGGACCCCGTCTCAGCCCTCGTACCACTATTCAAATTTCGTGGTAGAGCCGGGAGTCTTACGCGGGACTCCAGGAGTGGCAGCTAATCACACTAACCACTACACCACAGAGGCGGACACGGAATAACTACTACCATCAGCAAGTTCTAGACAGTTCCTTTTCAACACCAATATTCCCTTCTCCCAGTGTTATTGATGATAGTTGGGTTCTTCCAATTCCTCATTCAAAAATCTTACTCTTTTCTACAGGACGCAATTGAATAGGAGTAGAGGTATGGCAATACCTTGCCTTACTTTTTCCTCTTCCTCTTCTTCTCCTCCTTCTTGTTCTACTTCTCAAACTGTTTAGCCTCCAGAGTTGTTTTTTCCCTAGGACTCAGCGAGTGATCCCACATCTAACGCCCGACGTGGAGTGTCAGAATGCGGGTCAAGGGATAAACATGGAGAGTAAGACCAGTACCTCGCCCAATTGGCCTCACCCTCTCTGCTGAACCGGAGCCTTGTTGGGGGATGGGAAATTCGAATTTATAGACAAGAACGAAGGAAGGGTGCGGCCGTGTCCTAAAGTTAGATACACAAACAGCATTTGCCTGGAGGAGAAGTAGTAAACCACGGAATGTCATGAGCAGCACACATATCTTAGCTATGTTTTCACTCATTTCGAAAGCGATAAGAAAAAAAGATAATGTTAGGAGGCACCAGGGTTTGAACCGGGGACCTCTCGATCTGCAGTCGAATGCTCTATCACTGAGCTATACCCCACAGTGTTCGGTTCTTCCTACAGAAGTTACTAAACTAGATCTCTTGGCAGCATCCTTCCCTCATTTTGAAAGCGATAAGGAAAAAAGAAAATGTTAGGGGCACCCGGGTTTGAACCGGGGAGCTCTAGATCTGCAGTCGAATGCTCTACCACTGAGCTATACCCCCACAGTCCTCGCTTCTTCCTACAGAAGTTACTAAACTAGAATTTTTGGCAGCATTGTCCAAGAGATTGAGAGATAAGCCATAATTTTGCCTTTCAACATATTCTTATCCTTCTCAAACGGAATGGCCTGCGGGGTTGGATTTTCCCTCGGACTCATCGAGTGATCCCGCCTCTAACGCTCGACCTGGAGTGTCAGACTTCGGGTCAGGGATATAATTGGAGAACAGGACCAGTCCTCGACCAATCGGTCTCACCCTCTATACTGACCCGCGACCTTTTTGGAGGATGGGAAGATTGGAGGTTACAAACAAGGAAGAGGGAAGGATGCAGCCGTGGTCTTCAATTAGATAACAAAACGGCAATTGTCTGGAGGAGAAGGAGAAAACCAAGGAAGGTCTTGAGCAGCATGCATATTTTGGTATGTTTTCACGCATTTTGGAAGCGATAACTAAGGAAGTAAATTTTATGGCTCACTGGGTTTGAACCAGTGACATCTCGATCTGTAGTCGATGCTCTAGCACTGAGCTATAACCCCACTGAATTCGCCTCTCCCTACAGAAATTATTAAACTGGTTCCCTTGGCAAAATTTTCCCAATTGGTACGCGAGCTCTTTTGGGCCTCCGTCAGTCGTTGGCATGAAAGTGGGCAAAACGTTCAATAATTATTTGTTTTGGTGAAGGTGGCGGGCAGCATGCATACACGGAATGTCATGAGCAGCACACATATCCTAGCTATGTTTTCACCCATTTCGAAAGCGATAAGGAAAAAAGAAAATGTTCGGGGGCACCCGGGTTTGAACCGGGGACCTCTCGATCTGCAGTCGAATGCTCTACCACTGAGCTATACCCCCACAGCGTTCGATTCCTCCTACAGAAGTTGCTAAACTAGATCTTTTGGCAGCATTGTCCAAGAGATTGAGAGATAAGCCATAATTTGGCTTTCAACATATTCTTATCCTTCTCAAACGGACTGGCCTGCGGGGTTGGATTTTCCCTCGGACTCATCGAGTGATCCCGCCTCTAACGCTCGACCTGGAGTGTCAGACTTCGGGTCAGGGAATATAATTGGAGAACAGGACCAGTACCTCGACCAATCGGTCTCACCCTCTATACTGACCCGCGACCTTTTTGGAGGATGGGATGATTGGAGGTTACAAACAAGAAAGAGGGAAGGATGCAGCCGTGGTCTTCAATTAGATAACAAAACGGCAATTGTCTGGAGGAGAAGGAGAAAACCAAGGAAAGTCTTGAGCAGTTGCATATTTTGGTATGTTTTCACGCATTTTGGAAGCGATAACTAAAGAAGTAAATTTTACGTCGCACCGGGTTTGAACCGGGGACCTCTCGATCTGCAATCGAATGCTCTATCACTGAGCTAAACCCCCACACCTTTAGCTCTTTCCTACAGATTTTATAGAGTCTACGTGTCTTGGCTACATTGTCCAAGAGATTGAGAGACAAACCATTAACTTGCCTTACATCTTCTCCTTCTCGTTCTTCTTCTTCTCAAACAGTTTAGCCTCCAGAGTTGGCTTTTCCCTCGTACTCAAAGAGTGATCCCACATCTAACGCCCGACCTGGAGAGTCAGACTACCTGTCAAGGGATAAACATGGAGAGGAGGAGCAGTACCTGGACCATTCGGCCTCACCCTCTATACTGACCCGGGGCCTTTTTGGGGGGGTGGGAATATTGGAGGTTATAAACAAGGGAACGATGCAGTCGTGGTCTTTAGACAACAAAACGGCATTTGTCTGGAGGAGAAGGAGAAAACCACGGAGAGTCTTGAGCAACATGAATGCTTTCGCTATGTTTTCACGCATTTTGGGAGCGATAAACAAAGTAGCACATTTTAGTGGGCACCGGGTTTGAACCAGGGACCTCTCGATCTGCAGTCTAATGCTCTAACACTGAGCTATACCCCCACAGATTACGCACTTTCCTACAGATTTTTAAAAAACTAGGTGTCTTGGCTACATTGTCCAAGAGATTGGGAGACAGACCATTACCTTGCCTTACATTTTCTCCTTCTGCTTCCTCTTCTTCACCTTCTTCTTGTTCTACTTCTCAAACAGTTTAGCCTCCAGAGTTGTTTTTTCCCTCGGACTCAACGAGTGATACCACCTCTAACTCCGGACCTGGAAGGTCAGAACTCGGATCAAGGGGTAAAACTGGAGACGAGGAAGAGCACCTCGCCCAGGTGGCTTCACTTTCTGTGCTGTACCGGGGCCTTGTGGGTAATGGGAAAATTGGATGGCTGAGATGGAATTGATCTCCCCTTCTCTACACAGATGACGTTCCGTGGCTGAGTGGACCCCGTCTCAGCCCTCGTACCACTATTCAAATTTCGTGGTAGAGCCGGGAGTCTTACGCGGGACTCCAGGAGTGGCAGCTAATCACACTAACCACTACACCACAGAGGCGGACACGGAATAACTACTACCATCAGCAAGTTCTAGACAGTTCCTTTTCAACACCAATATTCCCTTCTCCCAGTTTTATTGATGATAGTTGGGTTCTTCCAATTCCTCATTCAAAAATCTTACTCTTTTCTACAGGACGCAATTGAATAGGAGTAGAGGTATGGCATTACCTTGCCTTACTTTTTGCTCTTCCTCTTCTTCTCCTTCTTCTTGTTCTACTTCTCAAACTGTTTAGCCTCCAGAGTTGTTTTTTCCCTAGGACACAGCGAGTGATCCCACATCTAACGCCCGACGTGGAGTGTCAGAATACGGGTCAAGGGATAAACATGGAGAGTGGGACCAGTTCCTCGCCCAATTGGCCTCACCCTCTCTGCTGAACCGGAGCCTTGTTGGGGGATGGGAAATTCGGAATTTATAGACAAGGACGAGGGAAGGATGCGGCCGTGTCCTAAAGTTAGATACACAAACAGCATTTGTCTGGAGGAGAAGTAGTAAACCACGGAATGTCATGAGCAGCACACATATCTTAGCTATGTTTTCACTCATTTCGAAAGCGATAAGGAAAAAAGATAATGTTAGGGGGCACCAGGGCTTGAACCGGGGACCTCTCGATCTGCAGTCGAATGCTCTACCACTGAGCTATACCCCCACAGTGTTCGGTTCTTCCTACAGAAGTTACTAAACTAGATCTCTTGGCAGCATCCTTCCCTCATTTTGAAAGCGATAAGGAAAAAAGAAAATGTTAGGGGGCAACCGGGTTTGAACCGGGGACCTATCGATCTCCAGTCGAATGCTCTACCACTGAGCTATACCCCACAGTGTCCGGTTCTTCCTACAGAAGTTACTAAACTAGATCTCTTGGCAGCATCCTTCCCTCATTTTGAAAGCGATAAGGAAAAAAGAAAATGTTAGGGGGCACCCGGGTTTGAACCGGGGACTTCTAAATCTGCAGTCGAATACTCTACCACTGAGCTATACCCCCACAGTCCTCGCTTCTTCCTACAGAAATTACTAAACTATAATTTTTGGCAGCATTGTCCAAGAGATTGAGAGATAGGCCATAATTTTGCCTTTCAACATATTCTTATCCTTCTCAAACGGACTGGCCTGCGGGGTTGGATTTTCCCTCGGACTCATCGAGTGATCCCGCCTCTAACGCTCGACCAGGAGTGTCAGACTTCGGGTCAGGGGATATAATTGGAGAACAGGACCAGTACCTCGACCAATCGGTCTCACCCTCTATACTGACCCGCGACCTTTTTGGAGGATGGGAAGATTGGAGGTTACAAACAAGGAAGAGGGAAGGATGCAGCCGTGGTCTTCAATTAGATAACAAAACGGCAATTGTCTGGAGGAGAAGGAGAAAATCAACGAAAGTCTTGAGCAGCATGCATATTTTGGTATGTTTTCACGCATTTTGGAAGCGATAACTAAGGAAGTAAATTTTATGGCTCACTGGGTTTGAACCAGTGACATCTCGATCTGTAGTCGATGCTCTACCACTGAGCTAACCCCACTGAATTCGCCTCTCCCTACAGAAATTATTAAACTGGTTCCCTTGGCAAAGTTTTCCCAATTGGTACGCGAGCTCTTTTGGGCCTCCGTCAGGCGTTGGCATGAAAGTGGGCAAAACGTTCAATAATTATTTGTTTTGGTGAAGGTGGCGGGCAGCATGCATACACGGAATGTCATGAGCAGCACACATATCTTAGCTATGTTTTCACTCATTTCGAAAGCGATAAGGAAAAAAGAAAATGTTAGGGGGCACCCGGGTTTGAACCGGGGACCTCTCGATCTGCAGTCGAATGCTCTACCACTGAGCTATACCCCCACAGTGTTCGCTTCTTCCTACAGAAGTTACTAAACTAGATCTTTTGGCAGCATCCTTCCCTCATTTTGAAAGCGATAAGGAAGAAAGAAAATGTTAGGGGGCACCCGGGTTTGAACCGAATGCTCTGCCACTGAGCGATAACCCCACTGCATTATCCTCTCCCTACAGAAATTATTAAACTGGTTCCCTTCGCTACATTTCCCAGTTGGTACGCGAGGTCTTTTGGACCTCCGTCAGGCTTTGGAATGAAAGTGGGCAAAACGTTCAATAATGATGTGTTTTGGTGAAGGTGGGGGGCAGCGTGCATACTTTAGCTACCTTTTCACGCACTTTCACAGATATAACCAAAGAAGAAGTAATAGGGGGCACCCGGGTTTGAACCGGGGACCTCTTGATCTGCAGTCGACTGTTGTACCACTGAGCTAAACACCCACACCTTTAGCTCTTTCCTACAGATTTTATAGAGACTACGTGTCTTGGCTACATTGTCCAAGAGATTGAGAGACAAACCATTAACTTGCCTTACATCTTCTCCTTCTCGTTCTTCTTCTTCTCAAACAGTTTAGCCTCCAGAGTTGGCTTTTCCCTCGTACTCATCGAGTGATCCCACATCTAACGCCCGACCTGGAATGTCAGACTTCGTGTCAAGGGATAAACATGGAGAGGAGGAGCAGTACCTGGACCATTCGGCCTCACCCTCTATACTGAACCCATGACCTTTGTGCCCTAAGAACATTATGCATAGTGTAACAAAATAATTAAAAGTTGGATTCTTGATAGCATGGATTTGACACGTGACGAGGGGGTGATTACCTTCGGTCCCACGCTCTGGGGTACGTGACGTCAACCACACGTGTCGACGGCGGAAGAATCTCAAGTAATTTTTATGAACTATTTCAAAGCGCGTGTACATGGCGTGACCACGCCAAGTCAAAAAAATATTGTGCCTATCAAAGGAGGTCAATCATCTCACAAATCGAACCCGTAAAATTTTTAAATGTCCACGAACACTACCGCCAGAAATGTAGCAAGCATGTAGTCACTTTCAAAACTTTTGAAATTGCAGTTTAGGTAAGTCAGAAAATTTATAGAAATTTTCTTGGCGGCAAAGGGAGAGATCCGAAGAGAGGGGGTAACTGCTATAAATATGAAGGGACGCCATGACGAAGCTTCCTTCTCCGGCATTTGTGATACAAAGCGGACGAAAAATTGTTGAGCTGCTCTGCGAAATCAAACCAACGAAAGTAGACTGAGTTCGACTGCAGATTTTAGCCATTGCGGCTAAGTCTTGACTCCATGGGGAGATTAGTTTCTTGAGTGAAATAACTGTACCAGATAGGACGGTCAAAGTACTGAAATATTCTAATGTGATTAAGTAATTCGTGTGCGGGAATAATTACAATCCATCGTGTGCGCTCCGCAAACAAGTGAAGGGTATTTCTTTTTTTTTTATGCTTTATTCCAGGAAACCTGAAGAAACGTAATGAGATGTACAGCCATGAATGTAAAGATGGCTAAATAAAATGCCAGGGTCACAGGTGAGCCCTAAGACGAATACTGGCGTGACGACATGAGGTAGGTGGCTTTCCATCTTACTACCTCTTATATCTCGTCTCGTGACTTCTAAAAGTGTATTTTGAATGGGGATATACGACGCAGTGGTCGCCCTACTAAGTTTTGTAAATGTGAGAGTACGACTAAAAGAGTCATTTGTTTTATTTCCACTTGGATAAAATTTTTGAAGTTTTGCGAGGGCCGTATAATGTTGTAAAAAGTTATTGAATAAGGTTCTGAAGTGATATCACGTCCAATGTAGATCGTCATCCGTGTGAGTGTACTGCCTGTATTTTGTGATGTCAATGTAAGATGTTCATTCGATGTAAAATTCTTCTGTCTGCAATTTGACGTTAATAATAATAATCCATGGTCACTCATTTTCAATCGAGTGGAAGCGCGCTGTCGGGTGAGAGCCAAGGGAGATGAATTTGGTCACGGAGAGAAACGTTCTTTTTTTCAATGCCCATTTTAAACTATGTCTGACTGACAATAAAAAGATCTAGTAGAATGTTTCAGTCATTTCTCGTAAAAATCAAGTTATTAAATACGATATCATTTATGCAAAGTTATTCATGAGTAATGCATTGTGCGATATTAGATGTCGGAATTTCTAGTGAGGATTTTATTCCAGTTCTTTGTCGATGATAATTGTGGAGCTGGGAAACAGAGGTTAGTTTTGTGGATCAGGTTGGACCTGTCATTGAAGCCGGGACACGGAAGTCCGAGGAGTGTTTTATATGAGTTGAGATGAGATGTGCGAATCAGGTTAGAGTCCTGTCATTGAAGCTGGGACATGATAGCCCGAGGAATATTTTATAATGTTGGGAATGGAAAGAAATTCATAGAAATCTATAGCGGTATCAATTGGCGACGCGTATAATTAGTGTGGGCATCTTGAAGCATAATCTGTGCATTTTGTTGGTTAGAATATCGTATTTGTTTAATTATGTCGGCAGAGTTTTAAAGGGAACATTTTGAGAAGTCAGTCAACTGTGAATAAACCAGGTGGTTCCTGTAACTGCCAAGCGAGCGAGGGGGGTGAGACAGCTCAGCTATCTAACGGGACAGGCTTGGTATTGAGACTGTATTCTCGGCCAGGAAAACGTTAAAATGCTGGATTTAGTTGAAAATTCATAGCCGGTAATGATCTAAGTATTGTGAAATACTGTAATTGGGGACGTAATGAACATTTGAAATCACGAACTTTGAGTATAAGGAACAGAGTAACCCAATTTCAGGGTTGTCCAAAATATAGAGCGATGGTCGTGATGATCGATTTGTCTGTGAGGGGTGTGCAAAATTCATAATGGTAATGACGAGATATGACATCGTAATTATATGGCGAGTTGTTTGGTTTGTACGTAGATTATTAGGATATCCAAGTGTTAATAACGGTTAGGATTATATTGAATTTTAAAGTGTGATATCACGAGATGAGATATATAGCTGGACATGAATGATGTAACAAATTCTTTTCCAGCCAGATAAACATCGCAATATTGAATTCACATCACAGCTGCGTAGAAATTTGTGAGGAAACCAGAGTCCGCGGAGATGAAATTTGTTGTTTGTTAATATTTCGTTAAATCATTTAAATTTATTAAATTATTAAATTCAGTGAAACCGCATTTTGAAATAACTTTAATCAAGCGAATAACTTGGAGATGCATTCTGGAAATTTTAGTTTGTTGTCTGGGGAATATTAAAAATAAAGTAAAGATTAAAGGGACATATCCGAAGGAAATGGATTTTACTGCCACAAAGTTTGTGAGCATTGCTATTGTTGTAATTATTGAACTTTGATTGATTGAGCAGTGAATGTGCTGGGGATAGTAAAGTGGAAACTTTGGTCATCAACCGATGTAACTTAATTGTGTTTAGCCTTCAGCCTAGAAACTTGGATGGTCAGGGGGTCATCAACCTCAGTGACTTAGATTAGGGCCATATGCCATTGTAGCATCATTTCCTTTGCGGTCATCATCCACAATGACTTTAAAGTAACTTAGAAGATTAGAGGTCGGTCCATGACATAGACGCAGGTCACATCGATTCAATTAAGGGTCCATGCCGTAGAACCACTGTGTGGCACACACCGATTGGACGGCCTTAATTATACTCAGAGTCCAGAGTTCGTGTTACGGGGGCTGGACCATAACGAATCACTATGATGGTACATGTGATCTCACAGGGAAGCCGAATTTAAGGATTTCCAGACTTTCCTTTCTTAAATGATTAATAATTGAGACAATGGTTTCTAGTAAGAATGCCCATCAGGCAATTACGTTAAAGTCTCACACCAGTGTTCTGACCATTATGTAAAAATGATTGTGGTGTCCAGTGGATACAGTTGACTTCTATGATACCAGTGACAGATTGCTTCAGAATTTCCTGAATAAATAGGAATCTTTTAAAACAGACCTTTCATTCCAGTAGATAGATTAGAATTAATGAACCCTACCTTTACCTCAGCAAGTGACGAAGAACCCGAAACGATCCAAGAGACAGATCTCACGAACTTTGCTGATAGGTAAGGAAGGTAGGTATCCCTCAATAAGGACCTAAAGGGTTCATTAAAATGTTGCCCAACGTGGTGGCTTCAGTCACTTAAGAGAGGGCCTAAGTACATCGAGAGAAGAACTACAAGTTATGTTGGTTGACATCAGTGAAACGATGACCAATTGTAGGATTGTTATACGTTGGTCGACCATTAAAATGGCTTCCAACGTGGTGGCATCAGTCACTCAACGATGAGGGAACCTAAGTCACGATAACGATAAGGATATTTTGAAAAAAATCGTGTACTACGGGAAAAGAGAAATAATGTTGAGGCTATGCCACATTATGGATGATAAAATCGTGCGCCAGAGTTGATAGTGAACTCGAAGAAATAGATAAACGCCCGATGAGTAAGGCTAGGAGATACCACTATGAGAATAATTTATATACTGAATGAAAGTTATAATTTAAGTGTGTTAGTGTAATTTCCCAAATTTTTGAATACTGGTTTGAGTGTTTTGGCTGATCACTTTGATCGAGTGAACATTGCAGTTCACGTTTTATTAAATAAAAATTTTAGAGAATGTTGCATTAACAGTGTGATGTGTTAGATAGGAGGATGTTGTGATGTTTATCGTTGTAGTCTTATTATACGCCGTTGAAGTCTCGGGCTCACCGATGACCTATCGTTTTCTGTTAAATACAGTATGTTTATGCAGGAGGGAGAATTGGCCCAAGGGCAGGTGGCCCAAATGATCAAGGACTTTATGGAGAGAATGGAGGCCGATAGGAAGGACTTAAGTGAGAATATTAAATGTATGAGTATGAAGTTGGATAGTACAGAGGCAGAATTGAAAGGTATGAAGGAAGTCGTAGGAACAATGGACAATAAATTAGATAGTGCAGATGTAGAATTAAAAGGTATGAAGGAAGTTGTTCAAAATGTTGACATTAAAGTGCAGGACACTCAGGATAGTTGTAAGGAAGCCAGCGTTGATATTAGGAAGGATATTGGTGACTTTAAACACGAAATAAATCAGCAGTTTATAGAAACTCGCGAGCTACATCGTGTTCTGAGTGAAAATCAGGACAAAATTAGAGGAGACCTCGATAGGCACGTCAACGAAAGTAGGGAACTACATCAGCAGTTGATGTCAGATCAAGCTGAGCTTAAGGCCGATCTGAAGACAGAGGTAGAGAAGTTCAACATCATGCGTGAAGACGATAAGTCAAAGGTCTTCACAGCAATGAATGAACATAAGGAAATGTTGTGTAAAGAGATAGCCGTCGTAAATGACAAAGTAGACCAGGTAGCCGAAGACGTCAAGGCAACTGTAGACCAGCGTATTGAGGCCATTGACTTTAAATTAATCCAGATGAATAAAGAGGATATGAGGAAATTAGGTACAACTCAGGAAGAAACGGCTAGGAGTATTGAGGAGGTACAAGCGGATATTGAGGAACTAGGAAAGGATTTAGGCGATACAAGGGTAGACCTATCGAAACAACTTAAAGATACCCAAGATAAGGTCATAACACTGAGCGACGAGTTGACATCTGTTCATGAGGCTCTTAAGGGGGAAGTTAGTGCCCGGAAATTGGAACTGGATGGGTTAGTGAACAATATCGTAGGAGTCCAGGCCAAGATAGAGGAAGTGGTTAGTAAATCTCGCCGCACCTCAGATATGTCGTTCAGTTGCCCTAGCAACGCTAGTAGTCCCATACATCCTGCAGGGAACGGACACTTTGACAATTCTACCCATTCTCAGGGGCAAAACGTCACTAATGTTATAAACATGATTCGTCTTAAGGAAGATCAGCCTAAGAAATTCGATGGCAGTGGTACCCAGACGCCAAAGGGTTTTCTTAGGGAACTTAGAGAGTATATTCGCGATAATAGGATACCTGAAGAGAGGCAACTAAGGACTGTGGAATGGTACCTAGACGGAGTTGCGTCGCTGTGGTTCAAAGGTTTCCGATATAGCTTTGACACGTTCGAGGAATTTCAGACCGCATTTTTGGGCAAATTTTGGAATTCTGAGATTCAGCAGAACCTAAGGCTAGAGTTATATAGTCGCCGGTATAACACAGCATTACCGCCGAAATTTTCGCTTTACTTTACCGAACAATTAGTTAAGTTCAAGGAACTGGAATCAGCCCCAAGTCAGCAAGAACTGGTTCAGGCTATCCAGAAACAGTTCCCACCGGATATCCAGAGAATATTAATTGCTGCGAAGGTCGAAACCCCGATGCAGGCAGAATTGATATTGCGACAGCTGGACCAGACCCATTCGCATCAATCAGCCCCGCGAATAGTCAGGCATTCAGAGCCCCAGGTGAATGTCGTAAATCACAGCCAGGAGAGCGCGCCAGATAGGGAAGTTTCACGAGCACCGAGATATGAGAATGAGGGACGGCGGTTCGACACCAGGCCATACCAAGGTAGGAAGAACTGGGAACAGCCCAGATACCATCACGAAGAGTGGGACAGACGCCGAGAACAATGGAGAAGAAACCAAGGTCGATACCAGGGGAACTCAGATCTAAGACGAAGGAACCCACGCGGGAATGAAGGCAACAGAAGAGGGGATGGCTACGAAAATTCCAGACGTTCTGACCGTTGGCACGGGCCTGAAGAGAGAAGGAGAGAAGGGGACCAGTATTTGAGAGAGCTGAGGTCAGGTACCGGACAGGACAAATGGAAGGACAGCATCCAACGAAGGGAAGTCAACACTGACTGTGTAGGAGCTCAAGACATGTCCCATACTGGAGCTATCCGAAAGACCTACCACCAGGATAGGGAATTAAACCCTAACGCGCCTCATTTCGACGAAAGTCTGAACTCGTCAAACGAGCGGAAAAAAAACTCCAAATTTCCAGTAGTGGTTACGAGACAGGATTCCCACACACAGCCTGAATATGTTTCTCGCGACGGCTGGATAGTAGCCCAGATTGACTCCTGGATTATACAACCAGATGAATTAGTTGAAGACCACCTCAGACAGGAGGTTAGGAAAATAAGAGAGCTACCAATCATTAATGTCAGGATATGCAATTTTAAGGTGAGCTGTTTATTGGATACAGGCGCCAGCATCAGCTTAATTTCACAAAATTTCTTTAACGAATTGTCTACTCGGAAGAAATTGCCAGAAATTCCTGTAGCAAATATCAAAATTAGAGGAGTCATTCCCGACAAAACTGCCATTTGTAAAACGCAGACATTTTTGGATTTGCAGATAGGAGACATGACATTTTCGCATCCTTTTGTCATAATTTCAAAGCTGCACTATAATGTTATTCTGGGAGCAGACTTCATTTGTGAAAGTAATGCCGTCATCGATTTAGGAAGGAGAGAGGTGAAATTTAGGAAGGATGACGGACCGGAATTAGTAGCTCTAAACGAAGAATCATTGGATCAGACTGGGAGAAGAATGTGTGAGGAAGAAGTCCATTTCACTACCGTTTCTAAGGAGGCAGAAGAGGAGATAGAACAGGGAACAGAAGAGGTCAATCAGGAAGAGTGGGATGTCCTCGAGACTGAATTGGGAAAGGCTGTAGAAGATTTGATAAATGAGAAAGTATCAGAATGCCCAGGGACGGCGGAAGAGAAGATGAAGTTGAGGGAACTACTTCTGAAATATCAGGATGTATTCGATTCAAAGCCAGGATGCATTCCAAATTTCAAATATGTGTTGGCTGTAAACAGTTGGGAGCCGTTCAAACGTAGGCCGTATCCCATTCCGGAGAAACATCGCCAGGAGGCTGGAAAAATTATTAAAGAGATGGAAGAAAGTGGGTTGATTTCCAAGGCAAATACACCATTCGTTAATTCCTTAGTTACCGTTCAGAAGCCCGACGGGTCCCTGAGGGTATGCTTGGATGCAAGGGTCGTAAATGACAGACTAATCCCTGAAAACGATAGAGCTCCTCCCATCAAAGAAGTTATTAGGAGGTTTAGGGGCAAGCGCCGCTTCACTAATATTGATCTGACCTCGTCGTATCATCATATAATGCTCGATGAGAAGTCAAGATTGTTTACTGGATTCCTGTATGACCAGCACACGTATGTTTTTAACCGTCTCGCGTTTGGGATAAAAAACGCCGGTGCAGCTCTCATACGCGCCCTAGATCGCAACCTCACCGAACAGGTTAAGGCCATAACTACGCGCTATGTCGATGACATATTGCTTTCGTCGAAGGATTTCGAGGAAAATCTTCATCATCTCGAGTTGCTACTCGAAAATCTCAGGGTGGCTGGTTTTAAGATCAACTTGAAAAAATCAAATTTCGGACAGGAGGAAGTTCTCTTCTTAGGACACATCATTGATGGTGAAGGAGTACGCCCTAACCCAGTGAAATTGCAGGCAATTGACAACTTTCCAAGGCCTATCAAGGTAAAGAACGTCCGACAGTTCTTGGGTATGAGTCAATTTTTCAGTGATCACTGTCCAAATTATACGGAGGTTGTGGCTCCATTGCAAGATTTGCTAGTAAAGAACAATCGATGGAAATGGTCTAGGGAACATGAGATTTCTTTTCGGGATACTAAGGAGATGTTAGCTAGAAGTGTGAAGCTAGGGTACCCGAATTTCGATAAGGCCTTTATCTTGCAAACTGACGCTTCCACCGTAGGGACTGGTGCAGTTTTATACCAAGAGGAAGGAGAAGAACCCAAGAAGAAGAACTACTTGGCATTCTTTAGCCGTAAACTTAGGAAACACGAGCTAAAATACAGTGTCACTGAATTAGAAATGCTTGCAATTGTTCAATCACTACAGCACTGGAGAAAGATGATTTTTGGATTCCCTATAACCATTAGGACGGACCACAAGGCCTTGACCTTTGTGATGAAGACGGTAGTTGCTAGCGAGAGAGTAGCTAGGTGGGCACTGTTTATCCAGCAGTTTGATCTGACCATCGAGCACTGTTCAGGAATGTCAAATGTCCTGGCGGATGCCCTAAGTCGAAACCCAAACGATAACGAACATGAGGTGAACTTCGTGGAGTTAACTGACGAAGATAGAACCTTTCTAAATGAGCTGACACGATTACCAGAATGTCAACGACAGGACCAGTTCTGTGGCAGGTTAATTTCGTTGTTGAAGGGAGAACTTCCACATGACGACCCAGGACGTGGAGAAGTTGAGAAGCTAGCTGAGAGCTATTTGTTTGTCGACAACACCTTGTTGAAATTCATAGACAAGGATCACACTAAATCTCGAATTGTGGTACCACCACCACTTAGGAAGGGTCTTATATGGCATGCCCATAGGATAACCGGTCATGGTGGGATTGACAAGGTCGCCGCCACCCTTCAGGAAACATTCACTTGGGTTCATCTACGAGAAGACGTGAGAAGCCTTGTAATTACATGTGACACATGCCAGAGGGTTAAGGCGAACCCGTACCTCATTCGACAGGCACCGATACCTCTCTTACCAGCTAAACCTCGTGAATTGTTCGCGATGGATATTTACGGAGTCCTTCCCAAGTCACGTAGAGGGAATAGATACGTCTTGGTAACCGTGGACGTATTCTCTAAGTTCACATCGTTATGTCCATTACAGAAAGCAAACACTAAATTGGTATTAAGAGCTATAAATAGGACCATAATTCCAGCTATGGGGAAGCCCATGTTTTTATTAACGGACCACGGCACACAATTTACCTCAGCTCAATTTAAACAGGAGTTGCAAAGGCTTGAAATTCGACATATTCTTAGTTCAGTTCGCCATCCGGAGGGAAACCCGTCAGAGCGAATTATGCAGGTCATCGCGAAGTTCTGTCGGATCTTCTGTGCTCAAGAGCATTGGAGATGGATGGATGTGTTACCTATCATAGAAGATTGCGTGAATAACACAATCCACGAATCTATAGGATGCGTCCCAAATGTGGTTCATTCCGATATTTATCCTCTGAGACCATGGCACGCAGTGGTGAAGTGTCCGAGCGACCCACGGCCGACTCAAGCGATGCGCATTGAAGAGACAGCTAGGCACCTTCGTCAGCAAGCTGACCGACGTTTGAGACGCGTCAAAAATAAGAGATTTCATCGGCCCTTGAAAGAAGGCGAATATGTGCTTGTTCGTAAACCCGCTCTTTCAAAACCTGAGGACAAGTATTACGCGAAGTTTGCACCATTGTATATGGGTCCATTTAAAGTCATCCAGAGTTTCCGAAATAATTCCTATAAAATTCAGTCGTTAGATGGACGCTCTGAGGCTATTTTCAATGCAGCGAACTTGAAGGTTTATCGCAAACCTGAAGATATGGCGGACCAGGAAGTTAACCTCATTGAATCAGTGGTGGATCAAGATGTGGAACCGCTCGAAGAAAAGCAGGATGACCCACTGAAACGATGTAGGGAATGCAGGCAAGTCCCAGACTCTGTGATATTGAGAGCATTTGAGGAGTATTGGAATCTTACAGAGAAAATCTCGATAGAACAGGGAGAATTTGAGGAAGGTTCTGAGGAAGAAGACTTTGACAGCGAGGAGGACTTTGACGGCGAGGAAGGGATAAATAGCTCAGTCGAAAATTCAGTGGAGAACTACCAGGAAGCTGAGGGCATCAACCAGTATCCGCACACCAGAAGATGACCAACTGCATAAGAGAGAGGAAAGGAATTTACATTCAAAGGTCATGTTTCATCAGACGTCAAAATTAGAAATTTCGCCATCTGGAGTATTTAAAGGAAATTCCTTGTCACTGTGCGAAAGGAATTCGTGTCTTGGGGGAAATATGAACCCATGACCTTTGTGCCCTAAGAACATTATGCATAGTGTAACAAAATAATTAAAAGTTGGATTCTTGATAGCATGGATTTGACACGTGACGAGGGGGTGATTACCTTCGGTCCCACGCTCTGGGGTACGTGACGTCAACCACACGTGTCGACGGCGGAAGAATCTCAAGTAATTTTTATGAACTATTTCAAAGCGCGTGTACATGGCGTGACCACGCCAAGTCAAAAAAATATTGTGCCTATCAAAGGAGGTCAATCATCTCACAAATCGAACCCGTAAAATTTTTAAATGTCCACGAACACTACCGCCAGAAATGTAGCAAGCATGTAGTCACTTTCAAAACTTTTGAAATTGCAGTTTAGGTAAGTCAGAAAATTTAGAGAAATTTTCTTGGCGGCAAAGGGAGAGATCCGAAGAGAGGGGGTAACTGCTATAAATATGAAGGGACGCCATGACGAAGCTTCCTTCTCCGGCATTTGTGATACAAAGCGGACGAAAAATTGTTGAGCTGCTCTGCGAAATCAAACCAACGAAAGTAGACTGAGTTCGACTGCAGATTTTAGCCATTGCGGCTAAGTCTTGACTCCATGGGGAGATTAGTTTCTTGAGTGAAATAACTGTACCAGATAGGACGGTCAAAGTACTGAAATATTCTAATGTGATTAAGTAATTCGTGTGCGGGAATAATTACAATCCATCGTGTGCGCTCCGCAAACAAGTGAAGGGTATTTCTTTTTTTTTATGCTTTATTCCAGGAAACCTGAAGAAACGTAATGAGATGTACAGCCATGAATGTAAAGATGGCTAAATAAAATGCCAGGGTCACAGGTGAGCCCTAAGACGAATACTGGCGTGACGACATGAGGTAGGTGGCTTTCCATCTTACTACCTCTTATATCTCGTCTCGTGATTTCTAAAAGTGTATTTTGAATGGGGATATACGACGCAGTGGTCGCCCTACTAAGTTTTGTAAATGTGAGAGTACGACTAAAAGAGTCATTTGTTTTATTTCCACTTGGATAAAATTTTTGAAGTTTTGCGAGGGCCGTATAATGTTGTAAAAAGTTATTGAATAAGGTTCTGAAGTGATATCACGTCCAATGTAGATCGTCATCCGTGTGAGTGTACTGCCTGTATTTTGTGATGTCAATGTAAGATGTTCATTCGATGTAAAATTCTTCTGTCTGCAATTTGACGTTAATAATAATAATCCATGGTCACTCATTTTCAATCGAGTGGAAGCGCGCTGTCGGGTGAGAGCCAAGGGAGATGAATTTGGTCACGGAGAGAAACGTTCTTTTTTTCAATGCCCATTTTAAACTATGTCTGACTGACAATAAAAAGATCTAGTAGAATGTTTCAGTCATTTCTCGTAAAAATCAAGTTATTAAATACGATATCATTTATGCAAAGTTATTCATGAGTAATGCATTGTGCGATATTAGATGTCGGAATTTCTAGTGAGGATTTTATTCCAGTTCTTTGTCGATGATAATTGTGGAGCTGGGAAACAGAGGTTAGTTTTGTGGATCAGGTTGGACCTGTCATTGAAGCCGGGACACGGAAGTCCGAGGAGTGTTTTATATGAGTTGAGATGAGATGTGCGAATCAGGTTAGAGTCCTGTCATTGAAGCTGGGACATGATAGCCCGAGGAATATTTTATAATGTTGGGAATGGAAAGAAATTCATAGAAATCTATAGCGGTATCAATTGGCGACGCGTATAATTAGTGTGGGCATCTTGAAGCATAATCTGTGCATTTTGTTGGTTAGAATATCGTATTTGTTTAATTATGTCGGCAGAGTTTTAAAGGGAACATTTTGAGAAGTCAGTCAACTGTGAATAAACCAGGTGGTTCCTGTAACTGCCAAGCGAGCGAGGGGGGTGAGACAGCTCAGCTATCTAACGGGACAGGCTTGGTATTGAGACTGTATTCTCGGCCAGGAAAACGTTAAAATGCTGGATTTAGTTGAAAATTCATAGCCGGTAATGATCTAAGTATTGTGAAATACTGTAATTGGGGACGTAATGAACATTTGAAATCACGAACTTTGAGTATAAGGAACAGAGTAACCCAATTTCAGGGTTGTCCAAAATATAGAGCGATGGTCGTGATGATCGATTTGTCTGTGAGGGGTGTGCAAAATTCATAATGGTAATGACGAGATATGACATCGTAATTATATGGCGAGTTGTTTGGTTTGTACGTAGATTATTAGGATATCCAAGTGTTAATAACGGTTAGGATTATATTGAATTTTAAAGTGTGATATCACGAGATGAGATATATAGCTGGACATGAATGATGTAACAAATTCTTTTCCAGCCAGATAAACATCGCAATATTGAATTCACATCACAGCTGCGTAGAAATTTGTGAGGAAACCAGAGTCCGCGGAGATGAAATTTGTTGTTTGTTAATATTTCGTTAAATCATTTAAATTTATTAAATTATTAAATTCAGTGAAACCGCATTTTGAAATAACTTTAATCAAGCGAATAACTTGGAGATGCATTCTGGAAATTTTAGTTTGTTGTCTGGGGAATATTAAAAATAAAGTAAAGATTAAAGGGACATATCCGAAGGAAATGGATTTTACTGCCACAAAGTTTGTGAGCATTGCTATTGTTGTAATTATTGAACTTTGATTGATTGAGCAGTGAATGTGCTGGGGATAGTAAAGTGGAAACTTTGGTCATCAACCGATGTAACTTAATTGTGTTTAGCCTTCAGCCTAGAAACTTGGATGGTCAGGGGGTCATCAACCTCAGTGACTTAGATTAGGGCCATATGCCATTGTAGCATCATTTCCTTGCGGTCATCATCCACAATGACTTTAAAGTAACTTAGAAGATTAGAGGTCGGTCCATGACATAGACGCAGGTCACATCGATTCAATTAAGGGTCCATGCCGTAGAACCACTGTGTGGCATACACCGATTGGACGGCCTTAATTATACTCAGAGTCCAGAGTTCGTGTTACGGGGGCTGGACCATAACGAATCACTATGATGGTACATGTGATCTCACAGGGAAGCCGAATTTAAGGATTTCCAGACTTTCTTTTCTTAAATGATTAATAATTGAGACAATGGTTTCTAGTAAGAATGCCCATCAGGCAATTACGTTAAAGTCTCACACCAGTGTTCTGACCATTATGTAAAAATGATTGTGGTGTCCAGTGGATACAGTTGACTTCTATGATACCAGTGACAGATTGCTTCAGAATTTCCTGAATAAATAGGAATCTTTTAAAACAGACCTTTCATTCCAGTAGATAGATTAGAATTAATGAACCCTACCTTTACCTCAGCAAGTGACGAAGAACCCGAAACGACCCAAGAGACAGATCTCATGAACTTTGCTGATAGGTAAGGAAGGTAGGTGTCCCTCAATAAGGACTTAAAGGGTTCAATAATGACCCGGGGCCTTTTTGGGGGGGTGGGAATCTTGGAGGTTATAAACAAGGGAACGATGCAGTCGTGGTCTTTAGACAACAAAACGGCATTTGTCTGGAGGAGAAGGAGAAAACCACGGAGAGTCTTGAGCAACATGAATGCTTTCGCTATGTTTTCACGCATTTTGGGAGCGAAAAACAAAGTAGCACATTTTAGTGGGCACCGGGTTTGAACCAGGGACCTCTCGATCTGCAATCTAATGCTCTAACACTGAGCTATACCCCCACAGATTACGCACTTTCCTACAGATTTTTAAAAAACTAGGTGTCTTGGCTACATTGTCCAAGAGATTGGGAGACAGACCATTACCTTGCCTTACATTTTCTCCCTCTGCTTCCTCTTCTTCACCTTCTTCTTGTTCTACTTCTCAAACTGTTCAGCCTCCAGAGTTGTTTTTTCCCTCGGACTCATCGAGTGATCCCACCTCTAACTCCGGACCTGGAAGGTCAGAACTCGGATCAGGGGATAAAACTGGAGACGAGGAAGAGCACCTCGCCCAGGTGGCTTCACTTTCTGTGCTGTACCGGGGCCTTGTGGGGAATGGGAAGATTGGATGGCTGAGATGGAATTGATCTCCCCTTCTCTACACAGATGACGTTCCGTGGCTGAGTGGACCCCGTCTCAGCCCTCGTACCACTATTCAAATTTCGTGGTAGAGCCGGGAGTCTTACGCGGGACTCCAGGAGTGGCAGCTAATCACACTAACCACTACACCACAGAGGCGGACACGGAATAACTACTACCATCAGCAAGTTCTAGACAGTTCCTTTTCAACACCAATATTCCCTTCTCCCAGTGTTATTGATGATAGTTGGGTTCTTCCAATTCCTCATTCAAAAATCTTACTCTTTTCTACAGGACGCAATTGAATAGGAGTAGAGGTATGGCATTACCTTGCCTTACTTTTTGCTCTTCCTCTTCTTCTCCTTCTTCTTGTTCTACTTCTCAAACTGTTTAGTCTCCAGAGTTGTTTTTTCCCTAGGACTCAGCGAGTGATCCCACATCTAACGCCCGACGTGGAGTGTCAGAATACGGGTCAAGGGATAAACATGGAGAGTGGGACCAGTACCTCGCCCAATTTGCCTCACCCTCTCTGCTGAACCGGAGCCTTGTTGGGGGATGGGAAATTCGGAATTTATAGACAAGGACGAGGGAAGGATGCGGCCGTGTCCTAAAGTTAGATAAACAAACAGCATTTGCCTGGAGGAGAAGTAGTAAACCACGGAATGTCATGAGCAGCACACATATCTTAGCTATGTTTTCACTCATTTCGACAGCGATAAGGAAAAAAGATAATGTTAGGGGGCACCAGTGCTTGAACCGAGGACCTCTCGATATGCAGTCGAATGCTCTACCACTGAGCTATACCCCCACAGTGTTCGGTTCTTCCTACAGAAGTTACTAAACTAGATCTCTTGGCAGCATCCTTCCCTCATTTTGAAAGCGATAAGGAAAAAAGAAAATGTTAGGCGGCAACCGGGTTTGAACCGGGGACCTCACGATCTGCAGTCGAATGCTCTACCACTGAGCTATACCCCCACAGTCATCGCTTCTTCCTACAGAAGTTACTAAACTAGAATTTTTGGCAGCATTGTCCAAGAGATTGAGAGATAAGCCATAATTTTGCCTTTCAACATATTCTTTTCCTTCTCAAACGGACTGGCCTGCGGGGTTGGATTTTCCCTCGGACTCATCGAGTGATCCCGCCTCTAACGCTCGACCAGGAGTGTCAGACTTCGGGTCAGGGGATATAATTGGAGAACAGGACCAGTACCTCGACCAATCGGTCTCACCCTCTATACTGACCCGCGACCTTTTTGGAGGATGGGAAGATTGGAGGTTACAAACAAGGAAGAGGGAAGGATGCAGCCGTGGTCTTCAATTAGATAACAAAACGGCAATTGTCTGGAGGAGAAGGAGAAAACCAACGAAAGTCTTGAGCAGGATGCATATTTTGGTATGTTTTCACGCATTTTGGAAGCGATAACTAAGGAAGTAAATTTTATGGCTCACTGGGTTTGAACCAGTGACATCTCGATCTGTAGTCGATGCTCTACCACTGAGCTATAACCCCACTGAATTCGCCTCTCCCTACAGAAATTATTAAACTGGTTCCCTTGGCAAAATTTTCCCAATTGGTACGCGAGCTCTTTTGGGCCTCCGTCAGTCGTTGGCATGAAGGTGGGCAAAACGTTCAATAATTATTTGTTTTGGTGAAGGTGGCGGGCAGCATGCATACACGGAATGTCATGAGCAGCACACATATCTTAGCTATGCTTTCACTCATTTCGAAAGCGATAAGGAAAAAAGAAAATGTTAGGGGGCACCCGGGTTTGAACCGAATGCTCTACCACTGAGCGATAACCCCACTGCATTATCCTCTCCCTACAGAAATTACTAAACTGGTTCCCTTGGCTACATTTGCCTTACATCTTCTCCTTCTCGTTCTTCTTCTTCTCAAACAGTTTAGCTTCCAGAGTTGGCTTTTCCCTCGTACTCATCGAGTGATCCCACATCTAACGCCCGACCTGGAATGTCAGACTACGTGTCAAGGGATAAACATGGAGAGGAGGAGCAGTACCTCGACCATTCGGCCTCACCCTCTATACTGACCCGGGGCCTTTTTGGGGGGGGGGTATATTGGAGGTTATAAACAAGAGAACGATGCAGTCGTGGTCTTTAGACCACAAAACGGCATTTGTCTGGAGGAGAAGGAGAAAACCACGGAGAGTCTTGAACAGCATGGATGCTTTCGCTATGTTTTCACGCATTTTGGGAGCGATAAACAAAGTAGCACATTTTAGTGGGCACCGGGTTTGAACCAGGGACCTCTCGATCTGCAGTCTAATGCTCTAACACTGAGCTATACCCCCACAGATTACGCACTTTCCTACAGATTTTTAAAAAACTAGGTGTCTTGGCTACATTGTCCAAGAGATTGGGAGACAGACCATTACCTTGCCTTACATTTTCTCCTTCTGCTTCCTCTTCTTCACCTTCTTCTTGTTCTACTTCTCAAACTGTTTAGCCACCAGAGTTGTTTTTTCCCTCGGACTCAACGAGTGATACCACCTCTAACTCCGGACCTGGAAGGTCAGAACTCGGATCACGGGATAAAACTGGAGACGAGGAAGAGCACCTCGCCCAGGTGGCTTCACTTTCTGTGCTGTACCGGGGCCTTGTGGGGAATGGGAAGATTGGATGGCTGAGATGGAATTGATCTCCCCTTCTCTACACAGATGACGTTCAGTGGCTGAGTGGACCCCGTCTCAGCCCTCGTACCACTATTCAAATTTCGTGGTAGAGCCGAGAGTCTTACGCGGGACTCCAGGAGTGGCAGCTAATCACACTAACCACTACACCACAGAGGCTGACACGGAATAACTACTACCATCAGCAAGTTATAGACAGTTCCTTTTCAACACCAATATTCCCTTCTCCCAGTGTTATCGATGATAGTTGGGTTCTTCCAATTCCTCATTCAAAAATCTTACTCTTTTCTACAGGACGCAATTGAATAGGAGTTGAGGTATGGCATTACCTTGCCTTAATTTTTGCTCTTCCTCTTCTTCTCCTTCTTCTTGTTCTACTTCTCAAACTGTTTAGCCTCCAGAGTTGTTTTTTCCCTAGGACTCAGCGAGTGATCCCACATCTAACGCCCGACGTGGAGTGTCAGAATACGGGTCAAGAGATAAACATGGAGAGTGGGACCAGTACCTCGCCCAATTGGCCTCACCCTCTCTGCTGAACCGGAGCCTTGTTGGGGGATGGGAAATTCGGAATTTATAGACAAGGACGAGGGAAGGATGCGGCCGTGTCCTAAAGTTAGATACACAAACAGCATTTGCCTGGAGGAGAAGTAGTAATCCACGGAATGTCATGAGCAGCACACATATCTTAGCTATGTTTTCACTCATTTCGAAAACGATAAGGAAAAAAGATAATGTTAGTGGGCACCAGGGTTTGAACCGGGGACCTCTCGATCTGCAGCCGAATGCTCTACCACTGAGCTATACCCCCACAGTGTTCGGTTCTTCCTACAGAAGTTACTAAACTAGATCTTTTGGCAGCATCCTTCCCTCATTTTGAAAGCGATAAGGAAAAAAGAAAATGTTAGGGGGCACCCGGGTTTGAACCGGGAACCTCTCGATCTGCAGTCGAATGCTCTACCACTGAGCTATACCCCCACAGTCGTCGCTTCTTACTACAGAAATTACTAAACTATAATTTTTGGCAGCATTGTCCAAGAGATTGAGAGCAAACCATTAACTTGCCTTACATCTTCTCCTTCTCCTGCTTCTTCTTCCCAAACTGTTTAGAATCCAGGTTTGGGTTTTTCCTCGGACTCATCGAGTGATCCCACATCTAACGCCCGACCTGGAATGTCAGACTACGCGTCAAGGGATAAACATGGAGAGAAGACCAGTACCTCGAACAATCGGCCTCACCCTCTATACTGACCCGGGGCCTTTTTGGGGGATGGGTATATTGGAGGTTATAAACAAGGGAAGGATGCAGCCGTGGCTTTTAGACAACAAAACGGCATTTGTCTGGAGGAGAAGCAGAAAACCACGGAAAGTCTTGAGCAGCATGAATGTTTTTGCTATGTTTTCACGCATTTTGGAAGCGATAACTAAAGAAGTAAATTTTACGGCGCACCGGGTTTGAACCGGGGACCTCTCGATCTGCAATCGAATGCTCTATCACTGAGCTAAACCCCCACACCTTTAGCTCTTTCCTACAGATTTTATAGAGACTACGTGTCTTGGCTACATTGTCCAAGAGATTGAGAGACAAACCATTAACTTGCCTTACATCTTCTCCTTCTCGTTCTTCTTCTTCTCAAACAGTTTAGCCTCCAGAGTTGGCTTTTCCCTCGTACTCATCGAGTGATCCCACATCTAACGCCCGACCTGGAATGTCAGACTACGTGTCAAGGGATAAACATGGAGAGGAGGAGCAGTACCTGGACCATTCGGCCTCACCCTCTATACTGACCCGGGGCCTTTTTGGGGGGGTGGGAATATTGGAGGTTATAAACAAGGGAACGATGCAGTCGTGGTCTTTAGACCACAAAACGGCATTTGTCTGGAGGAGAAGGAGAAAACCACGGAGAGTCTTGAGCAACATGAATGCTTTCGCTATGTTTTCACGCATTTTGGGAGCGAGAAACAAAGTAGCACATTTTAGTGGGCACCGGGTTTGAACCAGGGACCTCTCGATCTGCAGTCTAATGCTCTAACACTGAGCTATACCCCCACAGATTACGCACTTTCCTACAGATTTTTAAAAAACTAGGTGTCTTGGCTACATTGTCCAAGAGATTGGGAGACAGACCATTACCTTGCCTTACATTTTCTCCTTCTGCTTCCTCTTCTTCACCTTCTTCTTGTTCTACTTCTCAAACTGTTCAGCCTCCAGAGTTGTTTTTTCCCTCGGACTCATCGAGTGATCCCACCTCTAACTCCGGACCTGGAAGGTCAGAACTCGGATCAGGGGATAAAACTGGAGACGAGGAAGAGCACCTCGCCCAGGTGGCTTCACTTTCTGTGCTGTACCGGGGCCTTGTGGGGAATGGGAAGATTGGATGGCTGAGATGGAATTGATCTCCCCTTCTCTACACATATGACGTTCCGTGGCTGAGTGGACCCCGTCTCAGCCCTCGTACCACTATTCAAATTTCGTGGTAGAGCCGGGAGTCTTACGCGGGACTCCGGGAGTGGCAGCTAATCACACTAACCACTACACCACAGAGGCGGACACGGAATAACTACTACCATCAGCAAGTTCTAGACAGTTCCTTTTCAACACCAATATTCCCTTCTCCCAGTGTTATTGATGATAGTTGGGTTCTTCCAATTCCTCATTCAAAAATCTTACTCTTTTCTACAGGACGCAATTGAATAGGAGTAGAGGTATGGCATTACCTTGCCTTACTTTTTGCTCTTCCTCTTCTTCTCCTTCTTCTTGTTCTACTTCTCAAACTGTTTAGTCTCCAGAGTTGTTTTTTCCCTAGGACTCAGCGAGTGATCCCACATCTAACGCCCGACGTGGAGTGTCAGAATACGGGTCAAGGGATAAACATGGAGAGTGGGACCAGTACCTCGCCCAATTTGCCTCACCCTCTCTGCTGAACCGGAGCCTTGTTGGGGGATGGGAAATTCGGAATTTATAGACAAGGACGAGGGAAGGATGCGGCCGTGTCCTAAAGTTAGATACACAAACAGCATTTGTCTGGAGGAGAAGTAGTAAACCACGGAATGTCATGAGCAGCACACATATCTTAGCTATGTTTTCACTCATTTCGACAGCGATAAGGAAAAAAGATAACGTTAGGGGGCACCAGGGCTTGAACCGGGGACCTCTCGATCTGCAGTCGAATGCTCTACCACTGAGCTATACCCCCACAGTGTTCGGTTCTTCCTACAGAAGTTACTAAACTAGATCTCTTGGCAGCATCCTTCCCTCATTTTGAAAGCGATAAGGAAAAAAGAAAATGTTAGGGGGCAACCGGGTTTGAACCGGGGACCTCTCGATCTGCGGTCGAATGCTCTACCACTGAGCTATACCCCCACAGTCCTCGCTTCTTCCTACAGAACTTACTAAACTATAATTTTTGGCAGCATTGTCCAAGAGATTGAGAGATAAGCCATAATTTTGCCTTTCAACATATTCTTTTCCTTCTCAAACGGACTGGCCTGCGGGGTTGGATTTTCCCTCGGACTCATCGAGTGATCCCGCCTCTAACGCTCGACCTGGAGTGTCAGACTTCGGGTCAGGGGATATAATTGGAGAACAGGACCAGTACCTCGACCAATCGGTCTCACCCTCTATACTGACCCGCGACCTTTTTGGAGGATGGGAAGATTGGAGGTTACAAACAAGGAAGAGGGAAGGATGCAGCCGTGGTATTCAATTAGATAACAAAACGGCAATTGTCTGGAGGAGAAGGAGAAAACCAACGAAAGTCTTGAGCAGCATGCATATTTTGGTATGTTTTCACGCATTTTGGAAGCGATAACTAAGGAAGTAAATTTTTTGGCTCACTGGGTTTGAACCAGTGACATCTCGATCTGTAGTCGATGCTCTACCACTGAGCTATAACCCCACTGAATTCGCCTCTCCCTACAGAAATTATTAAACTGGTTCCCTTGGCAAAATTTTCCCAATTGGTACGCGAGCTCTTTTGGGCCTCCGTCAGTCGTTGGCATGAAAGTGGGCAAAACGTTCAATAATTATTTGTTTTGGTGAAGGTGGCGGGCAGCATGCATACACGGAATGTCATGAGCAGCACACATATCTTAGCTATGTTTTCACTCATTTCGAAAGCGATAAGGAAAAAAGAAAATGTTAGGGGGCACCCGGGGTTTGAACCGGGGACCTCTCGATCTGCAGTCGAATGCTCTACCACTGAGCTATACCCCCACAGTGTTCGCTTCTTCCTACAGAAGTTACTAAACTAGATCTTTTGGCAGCATCCTTCCCTCATTTTGAAAGCGATAAGGAAGAAAGAAAATGTTAGGGGGCACCCGGGTTTGAACCGAATGCTCTACCACTGAGCGATAACCCCACTGCATTATCCTCCCCCTACAGAAATTATTAAACTGGTTCCCTTGGCTACATTTCCCAGTTGGTACGCGAGGTCTTTTGGACCTCCGTCAGGCTTTGGAATGAAAGTGGGCAAAACGTTCAATAATGATGTGTTTTGGTGAAGGTGGGGGGGCAGCGTGCATACTTTAGCTACCTTTCCACGCACTTTCACAGATATAACCAAAGAAGAAGTAATAGGGGGCACCCGGGATTGAACCGGGGACCTCTTGATATGCAGTCGACTGTTGTGCCACTGAGCTAAACCCCCACACCTTTAGCTCTTTCCTACAGATTTTATAGAGACTACGTGTCTTGGCTACATTGTCCAAGAGATTGAGAGCAAACCATTAACTTGCCTTACATCTTCTCCTTCTCCTTCTCCTGCTTCTTCTTCTCAAACTGTTTAGCCTCCAGGTTTGGGTTTTTCCTCGGACTCATCGAGTGATCCCACATCTAACGCCCGACCTGGAATGTCAGACTACGTGTCAAGGGATAAACATGGAGAGGGGGACCAGTACCTCGAACAATCGGCCTCACCCTCTATACTGACCCGGGGCCTTTTTGGGGGATGGGTATATTGGAGGTTATAAACAAGGGAAGGATGCAGCCGTGGTCTTTAGACAACAAAACGGCATTTGTCTGGAGGAGAAGGAGAAAACCACGGAGAGTCTTGAGCAGCATGCATGCTTTCGCTATGTTTTCACGCATTTTGGGAGCGATAAACAAAGTAGCACATTTTAGTGGGCACCGGGTTTGAACCAGGGACCTCTCGATCTGCAGTCTAATGCTCTAACACTGAGCTATACCCCCACAGATTACGCACTTTCCTACAGATTTTTAAAAAACTAGGTGTCTTGGCTACATTGTCCAAGAGATTGGGAGACAGACCATTACCTTGCCTTACATTTTCTCCTTCTGCTTCCTCGTCTTCACCTTCTTCTTGTTCTACTTCTCAAACTGTTTAGTCTCCAGAGTTGTTTTTTCCCTCGGTCTCAACGAGTGATACCACCTCTAACTCCGGACCTGGAAGGTCAGAACTCCGATCAGGGGATAAAACTGGAGACGAGGAAGAGCACCTCGCCCAGGTGGCTTCACTTTCTGTGCTGTACCGGGGCCTTGTGGGGAATGGGAAGATTGGATGGCTGAGATGGAATTGATCTCCCCTTCTCTACACAGATGACGTTCCGTGGCTGAGTGGACCCCGTCTCAGCCCTCGTACCACTATTCAAATTTCGTGGTAGAGGCGAGAGTCTTACGCGGGACTCCAGGAGTGGCAGCTAATCACACTAACCACTACACCACAGAGGCTGACACGGAATAACTACTACCATCAGCAAGTTATAGACAGTTCCTTTTCAACACCAATATTCCCTTCTCCCAGTGTTATCGATGATAGTTGGGTTCTTCCAATTCCTCATTCAAAAATCTTACTCTTTTCTACAGGACGCAATTGAATAGGAGTTGAGGTATGGCATTACCTTGCCTTACTTTTTGCTCTTCCTCTTCTTCTCCTTCTTCTTGTTCTACTTCTCAAACTGTTTAGCCTCCAGAGTTGTTTTTTCCCTAGGACTCAGCGAGTGATCCCACATCTAACGTCCGACGTGGAGTGTCAGAATACGGGTCAAGGGATAAACATGGAGAGTGGGACCAGTACCTCGCCCAATTGGCCTCACCCTCTCTGCTGAACCGGAGCCTTGTTGGGGGATGGGAAATTCGGAATTTATAGACAAGGACGAGGGAAGGATGCGGCCGTGTCCTAATGTTAGATACACAAACAGCATTTGCCTGGAGGAGAAGTAGTAAACCACGGAATGTCATGAGCAGCACACATATTTTAGCTATGTTTTCACTCATTTCGAAAACGATAAGGAAAAAAGATAATGTTAGGGGGCACCAGGGTTTGAAGCGGGGACCTCTCGATCTGCAGTCGAATGCTCTACCACTGAGCTATACCCCACAGTAATCGGTTCTTCCTACAGAAGTTACTGAACTAGATCCCTTGGCAGCATCCTTCCCTCATTTTGAAAGCGATAAGGAGAAAAGAAAATGTTAGGGGGCAACCGGGTTTGAACAGGGGACCTCTCGATCTGCAGTCGAATGCTCTACCACTGAGCTATACCCCCACAGCCCTCGCTTCTTCCTACAGAAATTACTAAACTAGAATTTTTGGCAGCATTGTCCAAGAGATTGAGAGATAAGCCATAATTTTGCCTTTCAACATATTCTTATCCTTCTCAAACGGATTGGCCTGCGGGGTTGGATATTCCCTCGGACTCATCGAGTGATCCCGCCTCTAACGCTCGACCAGGAGTGTCAGACTTCGGGTCAGGGGATATAATTGGAGAACAGGACCAGTACCTCGACCAATCGGTCTCACCCTCTATACTGACCCGCGACCTTTTTGGAGGATGGGAAGATTGGAGGTTACAAACAAGGAAGAGGGAAGGATGCAGCCGTGGTCTTCAATTAGATAACAAAACGGCAATTGTCTGGAGGAGAAGGAGAAAACCAACGAAAGTCTTGAGCAGCATGCATATGTTGGTATGTTTTCACGCATTTTGGAAGCGATAACTAAGGAAGTAAATTTTATGGCTCACTGGGTTTGAACCAGTGACATCTCGATCTGTAGTCGATGCTCTACCACTGAGCTATAACCCCACTGAATTCGCCTCTCCCTACAGAAATTATTAAACTGGTTCCCTTGGCAAAATTTTCCCAATTGGTACGCGAGCTCTTTTGGGCCTCCGTCAGGCGTTGGCATGAAAGTGGGCAAAACGTTCAATAATTATTTGTTTTGGTGAAGGTGGCGGGCAGCATGCATACGCGGAATGTCATGAGCAGCACACATATCTTAGCTATGTTTTCACTCATTTCGAAAGCGATAAGGAAAAAAGAAAATGTTAGGGGGCACCCGGGTTTGAACCGGGGACCTCTCGATCTGCAGTCGAATGCTCTACCACTGAGCTATACCCCCACAGTGTTCGCTTCTTCCTACAGAAGTTACTAAACTAGATCTTTTGGCAGCATCCTTCCCTCATTTTGAAAGCGATAAGGAAGAAAGAAAATGTTAGGGGGCACCCGGGTTTGAACCGAATACTCTACCACTGAGCGATAACACCACTGTATTATCCTCTCCCTACAGAAATTATTAAACTGGTTCCCTTGGCTACATTTCCCAGTTGGTACGCGAGGTCTTCTGGACCTCCGTCAGGCTTTGGAATGAATGTGGGCAAAACGTTCAATAATGATGTGTTTTGGTGAAGGTGGGGGGCAGCGTGCATACTTTAGCTACCTTTTCACGCACATTAACAGATATAACCAAAGAAGAAGTAATAGGGGGCACCCGGGTTTGAACCGGGGACCTCTTGATCCGCAGTCGACTGTTGTACCACTGAGCTAAACCCCCACACCTTTAGCTCTTTCCTACAGATTTTATAGAGACTACGTGTCTTGGCTACATTGTCCAAGAGATTGAGAGCAAACCATTAACTTGCCTTACATCTTCTCCTTCTCCTTCTCCTGCTTCTTCTTCTCAAACTGTTTAGCCTCCAGGTTTGGGTTTTTCCTCGGACTCATCGAGTGATCCCACATCTAACGCCCGACCTGGAATGTCAGACTACGTGTCAAGGGATAAACATGGAGAGGGGGACCAGTACCTCGAACAATCGGCCTCACCCTCTATACTGACCCGGGGCCTTTTTGGGGGATGGGTATATTGGAGGTTATAAACAAGGGAAGGATGCAGCCGTGGTCTTTAGACAACAAAACGGCATTTGTCTGGAGGAGAAGCAGAAAACCACGGAAAGTCTTGAGCAGCATGAATGTTTTTGCTATGTTTTCACGCATTTTGGAAGCGATAACTAAAGAAGTAAATTTTACGGCGCACCGGGTTTGAACCGGGGACCTCTCGATCTGCAATCGAATGCTCTATCACTGAGCTAAACCCCCAGACCTTTACCTCTTTCCTACAGATTTTATAGAGACTACGTGTCTTGGCTACATTGTCCAAGAGATTGAGAGACAAACCATTAACTTGCCTTACATCTTCTCCTTCTCGTTCTTCTTCTTCTTCTCAAACAGTTTAGCCTCCAGAGTTGGCTTTTCCCCTGTACTCATCGAGTGATCCCACATCTAACGCCCGACCTGGAATGTCAGACTACGTGTCAAGGGATAAACATGTAGAGGAGGAGCAGTACCTGGACCATTCGGCCTCACCCTCTATACTGACCCGGGGCCTTTTTGGGGGGGGTGGGAATATTGGAGGTTATGAACAAGGGAACGATGCAGTCGTGGTCTTTAGACCACAAAACGGCATTTGTCTGGAGGAGAAGGAGAAAACCACGGAGAGTCTTGAGCAACATGAATGCTTTCGCTATGTTTTCACGCATTTTGGGAGCGATAAACAAAGTAGCACATTTTAGTGGGCACCGGGTTTGAACCAGGGACCTCTCGATCTGCAGTCTAATGCTCTAACACTGAGCTATACCCCCACAGATTACGCACTTTCCTACAGATTTTTAAAAAACTAGGTGTCTTGGCTACATTGTCCAAGAGATTGGGAGACAGATCATTACCTTGCCTTACATTTTCTCCTTCTGCTTCCTCTTCTTCACCTTCTTCTTGTTCTACTTCTCAAACTGTTCAGCCTCCAGAGTTGTTTTTTCCCTCGGACTCATCGAGTGATCCCACCTCTAACTCCGGACCTGGAAGGTCAGAACTCGGATCAGGGGATAAAACTGGAGACGAGGAAGAGCACCTCGCCCAGGTGGCTTCACTTTCTGTGCTGTACCGGGGCCTTGTGGGGAATGGGAAGATTGGATGGCTGAGATGGAATTGATCTCCCCTTCTCTACACAGATGACGTTCCGTGGCTGAGTGGACCCCGTCTCAGCCCTCGTACCACTATTCAAATTTCGTGGTAGAGCCGGGAGTCTTGCGCGGGACTCCAGGAGTGGCAGCTAATCACACTAACCACTACAGCACAGAGGCGGACAGGGAATAACTACTACCATCAGCAAGTTCTAGACAGTTCCTTTTCAACACCAATATTCCCTTCTCCCAGTGTTATTGATGATAGTTGGGTTCTTCCAATTCCTCATTCAAAAATCTTACTCTTTTCTACAGGATGCAATTGAATAGGAGTAGAGGTATGGCATTACCTTGCCTTACTTTTTGCTCTTCCTCTTCTTCTCCTTCTTCTTGTTCTACTTCTCAAACTGTTTAGTCTCCAGAGTTGTTTTTTCCCTAGGACTCAGCGAGTGATCCCACATCTAACGCCCGACGTGGAGTGTCAGAATACGGGTCAAGGGATAAACATGGAGAGTGGGACCAGTACCTCGCCCAATTTGCCTCACCCTCTCTGCTGAACCGGAGCCTTGTTGGGGGATGGGAAATTCGGAATTTATAGACAAGGACGAGGGAAGGATGCGGCCGTGTCCTAAAGTTAGATACACAAACAGCATTTGTCTGGAGGAGAAGTAGTAAACCACGGAATGTCATGAGCAGCACACATATCTTAGCTATGTTTTCACTCATTTCGACAGCGATAAGGAAAAAAGATAATGTTAGGGGGCACCAGGGCTTGAACCGGGGACCTCTCGATCTGCAGGCGAATGCTCTACCACTGAGCTATACCCCCACAGTCCTCGCTTCTTCCTACAGAACTTACTAAACTATAATTTTTGGCAGCATTGTCCAAGAGATTGAGAGATAAGCCATAATTTTGCCTTTCAACATATTCTTTTCCTTCTCAAACGGACTGGCCTGCGGGGTTGGATTTTCCCTCGGACTCATCGAGTGATCCCGCCTCTAACGCTCGACCTGGAGTGTCAGACTTCGGGTCAGGGGATATAATTGGAGAACAGGACCAGTACCTCGACCAATCGGTCTCACCCTCTATACTGACCCGCGACCTTTTTGGAGGATGGGAAGATTGGAGGTTACAAACAAGGAAGAGGGAAGGATGCAGCCGTGGTCTTCAATTAGATAACAAAACGGCAATTGTCTGGAGGAGAAGGAGAAAACCAACGAAAGTCTTGAGCAGCATGCATATTTTGGTATGTTTTCACGCATTTTGGAAGCGATAACTAAGGAAGTAAATTTTATGGCTCACTGGGTTTGAACCAGTGACATCTCGATCTGTAGTCGATGCTCTACCACTGAGCTATAACCCCACTGAATTCGCCTCTCCCTACAGAAATTATTAAACTGGTTCCCTTGGCAAAATTTTCCCAATTGGTACGCGAGCTCTTTTGGGCCTCCGTCAGTCGTTGGCATGAAAGTGGGCAAAACGTTCAATAATTATTTGTTTTGGTGAAGGTGGCGGGCAGCATGCATACACGGAATGTCATGAGCAGCACACATATCTTAGCTATGTTTTCACTCATTTCGAAAGCGATAAGGAAAAAAGAAAATGTTAGGGGGCACCCGGGTTTGAACCGGGGACCTCTCGATCTGCAGTCGAATGCTCTACCACTGAGCTATACCCCCACAGTGTTCGCTTCTTCCTACAGAAGTTACTAAACTAGATCTTTTGGCAGCATCCTTCCCTCATTTTGAAAGCGATAAGGAAGAAAGAAAATGTTAGGGGGCACCCGGGTTTGAACCGAATGCTCTACCACTGAGCGATAACCCCACTGCATTATCCTCTCCCGACACAAATTATTAAACTGGTTCCCTTGGCTACATTTCCGAGTTGGTACGCGAGGTCTTTTGGACATCCGTCAGGCTTTGGAATGAAAGTGGGCAAAACGTTCAATAATGATGTGTTTTGGTGAAGGTGGGGGGCAGCGTGCATACTTTAGCTACCTTTTCACGCACTTTCACAGATATAACCAATGAAGAAGTAATAGGGGGCACCCGGGTTTGAACCGGGGACCTCTTGATCTGCAGTCGACTGTTGTACCACTGAGCTAAACCCCCACACCTTTAGCTCTTTCCTACAGATTTTATAGAGACTACGTGTCTTGGCTACATTGTCCAAGAGATTGAGAGCAAACCATTAACTTGCCTTACATCTTCTCCTTCTCCTGCTTCTTCTTCTCAAACTGTTTAGAATCCAGGTTTGGGTTTTTCCTCGGACTCATCGAGTGATCCCACATCTAACGCCCGACCTGGAATGTCAGACTACGTGTCAAGGGATAAACATGGAGAGGGGGACCAGTACCTCGAACAATCGGCCTCACCCTCTATACTGACCCGGGGCCTTTTTGGGGGATGGGTATATTGGAGGTTATAAACAAGGGAAGGATGCAGCCGTGGTCTTTAGACAACAAAACGGCATTTGTCTGGAGGAGAAGCAGAAAACCACGGAAAGTCTTGAGCAGCATGAATGTTTTTGCTATGTTTTCACGCATTTTGGAAGCGATAACTAAAGAAGTAAATTTTACGGCGCACCGGGTTTGAACCGGTGACCTCTCGATCTGCAATCGAATGCTCTATCACTGAGCTAAACCCCACACCTTTAGCTCTTTCCTACAGATTTTATAGAGACTACGTGTCTTGGCTACATTGTCCAAGAGATTGAGAGACAAACCATTAACTTGCCTTACATCTTCTCCTTCTCGTTCTTCTTCTTCTTCTCAAACAGTTTAGCCTCCAGAGTTGGCTTTTCCCTCGTACTCATCGAGTGATCCCACATCTAACGCCCGACCTGGAATGTCAGACTACGTGTCAAGGGATAAACATGGAGAGGAGGAGCAGTACCTGGACCATTCGGCCTCACCCTCTATACTGACCCGGGGCCTTTTTGGGGGGGTGGGAATATTGGAGGTTATAAACAAGGGAACGATGCAGTCGTGGTCTTTAGACAACAAAACGGCATTTGTCTGGAGGAGAAGGAGAAAACCACGGAGAGTCTTGAGCAACATGAATGCTTTCGCTATGTTTTCACGCATTTTGGGAGCGATAAACAAAGTAGCACATTTTAGTGGGCACCGGGTTTGAACCAGGGACCTCTCGATCTGCAGTCTAATGCTCTAACACTGAGCTATACCCCCACAGATTACGCACTTTCCTACAGATTTTTAAAAAACTAGGTGTCTTGGCTACATTGTCCGAGAGATTGGGAGACAGACCATTACCTTGCCTTACATTTTCTCCTTCTGCTTCCTCTTCTTCACCTTCTTCTTGTTCTACTTCTCAAACTGTTTAGCCACCAGAGTTGTTTTTTCCCTCGGACTCAACGAGTGATACCACCTCTAACTCCGGACCTGGAAGGTTAGAACTCGGATCAGGGGATAAAACTGGAGACGAGGAAGAGCACCTCGCCCAGGTGGCTTCACTTTCTGTGCTGTACCGGGGCCTTGTGGGGAATGGGAAGATTGGATGGCTGAGATGGAATTGATCTCCCCTTCTCTACACAGATGACGTTCCGTGGCTGAGTGGACCCCGTCTCAGCCCTCGTACCACTATTAAAATTTCGTGGTAGAGCCGAGAGTCTTACGCGGGACTCCAGGAGTGGCAGCTAATCACACTAACCACTATACCACAGAGGCTGACACGGAATAACTACTACCATCAGCAAGTTATAGACAGTTCCTTTTCAACACCAACATTCCCTTCTCCCAGTGTTATCGATGATAGTTGGGTTCTTCCAATTCCTCATTCAAAAATCTTACTCTTTTCTACAGGACGCAATTGAATAGGAGTTGAGGTATGGCATTACCTTGCCTTACTTTTTGCTCTTCCTCTTCTTCTCCTTCTTCTTGTTCTACTTCTCAAACTGTTTAGCCTCCAGAGTTGTTTTTTCCCTAGGACTCAGCGAGTGATCCCACATCTAACGTCCGACGTGGAGTGTCAGAATACGGGTCAAGGGATAAACATGGAGAGTGGGACCAGTACCTGGCCCAATTGGCCTCACCCTCTCTGCTGAACCGGAGCCTTGTTGGGGGATGGGAAATTCGGAATTTATAGACAAGGACGAGGGAAGGATGCGGCCGTGTCCTAATGTTAGATACACAAACAGCATTTGCCTGGAGGAGAAGTAGTAAACCACGGAATGTCATGAGCAGCACACATATTTTAGCTATGTTTTCACTCATTTCGAAAACGATAAGGAAAAAAGATAATGTTAGGGGGCACCAGGGTTTGAACCGGGGACCTCTCGATCTGCAGTCGAATGCTCTACCACTGAGCTATACCCCACAGTAATCGGTTCTTCCTACAGAAGTTACTAAACTAGATCCCTTGGCAGCATCCTTCCCTCATTTTGAAAGCGATAAGGAAAAAAGAAAATGTTAGGGGGCACCCGGGTTTGAACCGGGGACCTCTCGATCTGCAGTCGAATGCTCTACCACTGAGCTATACCCCCACAGCCCTCGCTACTTCCTACAGAAATTACTAAACTTGAATTTTTGGCAGCATTGTCCAAGAGATTGAGAGATAAGCCATAATTTTGCCTTTCAACATATTCTTATCCTTCTCAAACGGATTGGCCTGCGGGGTTGGATATTCCCTCGGACTCATCGAGTGATCCCGCCTCTAACGCTCGACCAGGAGTGTCAGACTTCGGGTCAGGGGATATAATTGGAGAACAGGACCAGTACCTCGACCAATCGGTCTCACCCTCTATACTGACCCGCGACCTTTTTGGAGGATGGGAAGATTGGAGGTTACAAACAAGGAAGAGGGAAGGATGCAGCCGTGGTCTTCAATTAGATAACAAAACGGCAATTGTCTGGAGGAGAAGGAGAAAACCAACGAAAGTCTTGAGCAGCATGCATATGTTGGTATGTTTTCACGCATTTTGGAAGCGATAACTAAGGAAGTAAATTTTATGGCTCACTGGGTTTGATCCAGTGACATCTCGATCTGTAGTCGATGCTCTACCACTGAGCTATAACCCCACTGAATTCGCCTCTCCTTACAGAAATTATTAAACTGGTTCCCTTTTCAAAATTTTCCCAATTGGTACGCGAGCTCTTTTGGGCCTCCGTCAGTCGTTGGCATGAAAGTGGGCAAAACGTTCAATAATTATTTGTTTTGGTGAAGGTGGCGGGCAGCATGCATACACGGAATGTCATGAGCAGCACACATATCTTAGCTATGTTTTCACTCATTTCGAAAGCGATAAGGAAAAAAGAAAATGTTAGGGGGCACCCGGGTTTGAACCGGGGACCTCTCGATCTGCAGTCGAATGCTCTACCACTGAGCTATACCCCCACAGTGTTCGCTTCTTCCTACAGAAGTTACTAAACTAGATCTTTTGGCAGCATCCTTCCCTCATTTTGAAAGCGATAAGGAAGAAAGAAAATGTTAGGGGGCACCCGGGTTTGAACCGAATACTCTACCACTGAGCGATAACACCACTGTATTATCCTCTCCCTACAGAAATTATTAAACTGGTTCCCTTGGCTACATTTCCCAGTTAGTACGCGAGGTCTTCTGGACCTCCGTCAGGCTTTGGAATGAATGTGGGCAAAACGTTCAATAATGATGTGTTTTGGTGAAGGTGGGGGGCAGCGTGCATACTTTAGCTACCTTTTCACGCACTTTCACAGATATAACCAAAGAAGAAGTAATAGGGGGCACCCGGGTTTGAACCGGGGACCTCTTGATCTGCAGTCGACTGTTGTACCACTGAGCTAAACCCCCACACCTTTAGCTCTTTCCTACAGATTTTATAGAGACTACGTGTCTTGGCTACATTGTCCAAGAGATTGAGAGCAAACCATTAACTTGCCTTACATCTTCTCCTTCTCCTTCTCCTGCTTCTTCTTCTCAAACTGTTTAGCCTCCAGGTTTGGGTTTTTCCTCGGACTCATCGAGTGATCCCGCATCTAACGCCCGACCTGGAATGTCAGACTACGTGTCAAGGGATAAACATGGAGAGGGGGACCAGTACCTCGAACAATCGGCCTCACCCTCTATACTGACCCGGGGCCTTTTTGGGGGATGGGTATATTGGAGGTTATAAACAAGGGAAGGATGCAGCCGTGGTCTTTAGACAACAAAACGGCATTTGTCTGGAGGAGAAGCAGAAAACCACGGAAAGTCTTGAGCAGCATGAATGTTTTTGCTATGATTTCACGCATTTTGGAAGCGATAACTAAAGAAGTAAATTTTACGGCGCACCGGGTTTGAACCGGGGACCTCTCGATCTGCAATCGAATGCTCTATCACTGAGCTAAACCCCCAGACCTTTAGCTCTTTCCTACAGATTTTATAGAGACTACGTGTCTTGGCTATATTGTCCAAGAGATTGAGAGACAAACCATTAACTTGCCTTACATCTTCTCCTTCTCGTTCTTCTTCTTCTCAAACTGTTTAGCCTCCAGAGTTGGCTTTTCCCCTGTACTCATCGAGTGATCCCACATCTAACGCCCGACCTGGAATGTCAGACTACGTGTCAAGGGATAAACATGGAGAGGAGGAGCAGTACCTGGACCATTCGGCCTCACCCTCTATACTGACCCGGGGCCTTTTTGGGGGGGGTGGGAATATTGGAGGTTATGAACAAGGGAACGATGCAGTCGTGGTCTTTAGACAACAAAACGGCATTTGTCTGGAGGAGAAGGAGAAAACCACGGAGAGTCTTGAGCAACATGAATGCTTTCGCTATGTTTTCACGCATTTTGGGAGCGATAAACAAAGTAGCACATTTTAGTGGGCACCGGGTTTGAACCAGGGACCTCTCGATCTGCAGTCTAATGCTCTAACACTGAGCTATACCCCCACAGATTACGCACTTTCCTACAGATTTTTAAAAAACTAGGTGTCTTGGCTACATAGTCCAAGAGATTGGGAGACACATCATTACCTTGCCTTACATTTTCTCCTTCTGCTTCCTCTTCTTCACCTTCTTCTTGTTCTACTTCTCAAACTGTTCAGCCTCCAGAGTTGTTTTTTCCCTCGGACTCATCGAGTGATCCCACCTCTAACTCCGGACCTGGAAGGTCAGAACTCGGATCAGGGGATAAAACTGGAGACGAGGAAGAGCACCTCGCCCAGGTGGCTTCACTTTCTGTGCTGTACCGGGGCCTTGTGGGGAATGGGAAGATTGGATGGCTGAGATGGAATTGATCTCCCCTTCTCTACACAGATGACGTTCCGTGGCTGAGTGGACCCCGTCTCAGCCCTCGTACCACTATTCAAATTTCGTGGTAGAGCCGGGAGTCTTACGCGGGACTCCAGGAGTGGCAGCTAATCACACTAACCACTACACCACAGAGGCGGACACGGAATAACTACTACCATCAGCAAGTTCTAGACAGTTCCTTTTCAACACCAATATTCCCTTCTCCCAGTGTTATTGATGATAGTTGGGTTCTTCCAATTCCTCATTCAAAAATCTTACTCTTTTCTACAGGATGCAATTGAATAGGAGTAGAGGTATGGCATTACCTTGCCTTACTTTTTGCTCTTCCTCTTCTTCTCCTTCTTCTTGTTCTACTTCTCAAACTGTTTAGTCTCCAGAGTTGTTTTTTCCCTAGGACTCAGCGAGTGATCCCACATCTAACGCCCGACGTGGAGTGTCAGAATACGGGTCAAGGGATAAACATGGAGAGTGGGACCAGTACCTCGCCCAATTTGCCTCACCCTCTCTGCTGAACCGGAGCCTTGTTGGGGGATGGGAAATTCGGAATTTATAGACAAGGACGAGGGAAGGATGCGGCCGTGTCCTAAAGTTAGATACACAAACAGCATTTGTCTGGAGGAGAAGTAGTAAACCACGGAATGTCATGAGCACCACACATATCTTAGCTATGTTTTCACTCATTTCGACAGCGATAAGGAAAAAAGATAATGTTAGGGGGCACCAGGGCTTGAACTGGGGACCTCTCGATCTGCAGGCGAATGCTCTACCACTGAGCTATACCCCCACAGTGTTCGGTTCTTCCTACAGAAGTTACTAAACTAGATCTCTTGGCAGCATCCTTCCCTCATTTTGAAAGCGATAAGGAAAAAAGAAAATGTTAGGGGGCAACCGGGTTTGAACCGGGGACCTCTCGATCTGCAGTCGAATGCTCTACCACTGAGCTATACCCCCACAGTCCTCGCTTCTTCCTACAGAAGTTACTAAACTAGAATTTTTGGCAGCATTGTCCAAGAGATTGAGAGATAAGCCATAATTTTGCCTTTCAACATATTCTTTTCCTTCTCAAACGGACTGGCCTGCGGGGTTGGATTTTCCCTCGGACTCATCGAGTGATCCCGCCTCTAACGCTCGACCTGGAGTGTCAGACTTCGGGTCAGGGGATATAATTGGAGAACAGGACCAGTACCTCGACCAATCGGTCTCACCCTCTATACTGACCCGCGACCTTTTTGGAGGATGGGAAGATTGGAGGTTACAAACAAGGAAGAGGGAAGGATGCAGCCGTGGTCTTCAATTAGATAACAAAACGGCAATTGTCTGGAGGAGAAGGAGAAAACCAACGAAAGTCTTGAGCAGCATGCATATTTTGGTATGTTTTCACGCATTTTGGAAGCGATAACTAAGGAAGTAAATTTTATGGCTCACTGGGTTTGAACCAGTGACATCTCGATCTGGTCCGCCTCTGTGGTGTAGTGGTTAGTGTGATTAGCTGCCACCCCCGGAGGCCCGGGTTCGATTCCCGGCTCTGCCACGAAATTTGAAAAGTGGTACGAGGGCTGGAACGGGGTCCACTCAGCCTCGGGAGGTCAACTGAGTAGAGGTGGGTTCGATTCCCACCTCAGCCATCCTGGAAGTGGTTTTCCGTGGTTTCCCACTTCTCCTCCAGGCAAATGCCGGGATGGTACCTAACTTAAGGCCACGGCCGCTTCCTTCCCTCTTCCTTGTCTATCCCTTCCAATCTTCCCATCCCCCACCAAGGCCCCTGTTCAGTATAGCAGGTGAGGCCGCCTGGGCGAGGTACTGATCATTCTCCCCAGTTGTATCCCCCGATCCGATGTCTGAAGCTCCAGGACACTGCCCTTGAGGCGGTAGAGGTGGGATCCCTCGCTAAGTCCGAGGGAAAAGCCAACCCTGGACAATAAACAGATTAAGAAAGAAAGAAAGACATCTCGATCTGTAGTCGATGCTCTACCACTGAGCTATAACCCCACTGAATTCGCCTCTCCCTACAGAAATTATTAAACTGGTTCCCTTGGCAAAATTTTCCCAATTGGTACGCGAGCTCTTTTGGGCCTCCGTCAGGCGTTGGCATGAAAGTGGGCAAAACGTTCAATAATTATTTGTTTTGGTGAAGGTGGCGGGCAGCATGCATACACGGAATGTCATGAGCAGCACACATATCTTAGCTATGTTTTCACTCATTTCGAAAGCGATAAGGAAAAAAGAAAATGTTAGGGGGCACCCGGGTTTGAACCGGGGACCTCTCGATCTGCAGTCGAATGCTCTACCACTGAGCTATACCCCCACAGTGTTCGCTTCTTCCTACAGAAGTTACTAAACTAGATCTTTTGGCAGCATCCTTCCCTCATTTTGAAAGCGATAAGGAAGAAAGAAAATGTTAGGGGGCACCCGGGTTTGAACCGAATGCTCTACCACTGAGCGATAACCCCACTGCATTATCCTCTCCCGACACAAATTATTAAACTGGTTCCCTTGGCTACATTTCCCAGTTGGTACGCGAGGTCTTTTGGACATCCGTCAGGCTTTGGAATGAAAGTGGGCAAAACGTTCAATAATGATGTGTTTTGGTGAAGGTGGGGGGCAGCGTGCATACTTTAGCTACCTTTTCACGCACTTTCACAGATATAACCAAAGAAGAAGTAATAGGGGGCACCCGGGTTTGAACCGGGGACCTCTTGATCTGCAGTCGACTGTTGTACCACTGAGCTAAACCCCCACACCTTTAGCTCTTTCCTACAGATTTTATAGAGACTACGTGTCTTGGCTACATTGTCCAAGAGATTGAGAGCAAACCATTAACTTGCCTTACATCTTCTCCTTCTCCTGCTTCTTCTTCTCAAACTGTTTAGAATCCAGGTTTGGGTTTTTCCTCGGACTCATCGAGTGATCCCACATCTAACGCCCGACCTGGAATGTCAGACTACGTGTCAAGGGATAAACATGGAGAGGGGGACCAGTACCTCGAACAATAGGCCTCACCCTCTATACTGACCCGGGGCCTTTTTGGGGGATGGGTATATTGGAGGTTATAAACAAGGGAAGGATGCAGCCGTGGTCTTTAGACAACAAAACGGCATTTGTCTGGAGGAGAAGCAGAAAACCACGGAAAGTCTTGAGCAGCATGAATGTTTTTGCTATGATTTCACGCATTTTCGAAGCGATAACTAAAGAAGTAAATTTTACGGCGCACCGGGTTTGAACCGGGACCTCTCGATCTGCAATCGAATGCTCTATCACTGAGCTAAACCCCCACACCTTTAGCTCTTTCCTACAGATTTTATAGAGACTACGTGTCTTGGCTACATTGTCCAAGAGATTGAGAGACAAACCATTAACTTGCCTTACATCTTCTCCTTCTCGTTCTTCTTCTTCTCAAACAGTTTAGCCTCCAGAGTTGGCTTTTCCCCCGTACTCATCGAGTGATCCCACATCTAACGCCCGACCTGGAATGGCAGACTACGTGTCAAGGGATAAACATGGAGAGGAGGAGCAGTACCTGGACCATTCGGCCTCACCCTCTATACTGACCCGGGGCCTTTTTGGGGGGGTGGGAATATTGGAGGTTATAAACAAGGGAACGATGCAGTCGTGGTCTTTAGACAACAAAACGGCATTTGTCTGGAGGAGAAGGAGAAAACCACGGAGAGTCTTGAGCAACATGAATGCTTTCGCTATGTTTTCACGCATATTGGGAGCGATAAACAAAGTAGCACATTTTAGTGGGCACCGGGTTTGAACCAGGGACCTCTCGATCTGCAGTCTAATGCTCTAACACTGAGCTATACCCCCACAGATTACGCACTTTCCTACAGATTTTTAAAAATCTAGGTGTCTTGGCTACATTGTCCAAGAGATTGGGAGACAGACCATTACCTTGCCTTACATTTTCTCCTTCTGCTTCCTCTTCTTCACCTTCTTCTTGTTCTACTTCTCAAACTGTTCAGCCTCCAGAGTTGTTTTTTCCCTCGGACTCATCGAGTGATCCCACCTCTAACTCCGGACCTGGAAGGTCAGAACTCGGATCAGGGGATAAAACTGGAGACGAGGAAGAGCACCTCGCCCAGGTGGCTTCACTTTCTGTGCTGTACCGGGGCCTTGTGGGGAATGGGAAGATTGGATGGCTGAGATGGAATTGATCTCCCCTTCTCTACACAGATGACGTTCCGTGGCTGAGTGGACCCCGTCTCAGCCCTCGTACCACTATTCAAATTTCGTGGTAGAGCCGGGAGTCTTACGCGGGACTCCAGGAGTGGCAGCTAATCACACTAACCACTACACCACAGAGGCGGACACGGAATAACTACTACCATCAGCAAGTTCTAGACAGTTCCTTTTCAACACCAATATTCCCTTCTCCCAGTGTTATTGATGATAGTTGGGTTCTTCCAATTCCTCATTCAAAAATCTTACTCTTTTCTACAGGACGCAATTGAAAGGAGTAGAGGTATGGCATTACCTTGCCTTACTTTTTGCTCTTCCTCTTCTTCTCCTTCTTCATGTTCTACTTCTCAAACTGTTTAGTCTCCAGAGTTGTTTTTTCCCTAGGACTCAGCGAGTGATCCCACATCTAACGCCCGACGTGGAGTGTCAGAATACGGGTCAAGGGATAAACATGGAGAGTGGGACCAGTACCTCGCCCAATTTGCCTCACCCTCTCTGCTGAACCGGAGCCTTGTTGGGGGATGGGAAATTCGGAATTTATAGACAAGGACGAGGGAAGGATGCGGCCGTGTCCTAAAGTTAGATACACAAACAGCATTTGTCTGGAGGAGAAGTAGTAAACCACGGAATGTCATGAGCAGCACACATATCTTAGCTATGTTTTCACTCATTTCGAAAACGATAAGGAAAAAAGATAATGTTAGGGGGCACCAGGGCTTGAACCGGGGACAGCTCGATCTGCAGTCGAATGCTCTACCACTGAGCTATACCCCCACAGTGTTCGGTTCTTCCTACAGAAGTTACTAAACTAGATCTCTTGGCAGCATCCTTCCCTCATTTTGAAAGCGATAAGGAAAAAAGAAAATGTTAGGGGGCAACCGGGTTTGAACCGGGGACCTCTCGATCTGCAGTCGAATGCTCTACCACTGAGCTATACCCCCACAGTCCTCGCTTCTTCCTACAGAAGTTACTAAACTAGAATTTTTGGCAGCATTGTCCAAGAGATTGAGAGATAAGCCATAATTTTGCCTTTCAACATATTCTTTTCCTTCTCAAACGGACTGGCCTGCGGGGTTGGATTTTCCCTCGGACTCATCGAGTGATCCCGGCTCTAACGCTCGACCTGGAGTGTCAGACTTCGGGTCAGGGGATATAATTGGAGAACAGGACCAGTACCTCGACCAATCGGTCTCACCCTCTATACTGACCCGCGACCTCTTTGGAGGATGGGAAGATTGGAGGTTACAAACAAGGAAGAGGGAAGGATGCAGCCGTGGTCTTCAATTAGATAACAAAACGGCAATTGTCTGGAGGAGAAGGAGAAAACCAACGAAAGTCTTGAGCAGCATGCATATTTTGGTATGTTTTCACGCATTTTGGAAGCGATAACTAAGGAAGTAAATTTTATGGCTCACTGGGTTTGAACCAGTGACATCTCGATCTGTAGTCGATGCTCTACCACTGAGCTATAACCCCACTGAATTCGCCTCTCCCTACAGAAATTATTAAACTGGTTCCCTTGGCAAAATTTTCCCAATTGGTACGCGAGCTCTTTTGGGCCTCCGTCAGTCGTTGGCATGAAAGTGGGCAAAACTTTCAATAATTATTTGTTTTGGTGAAGGTGGCGGGCAGCATGCATACACGGAATGTCATGAGCAGCACACATATCTTAGCTATGTTTTCACTCATTTCGAAATCGATAAGGAAAAAAGAAAATGTTAGGGGGCACCCGGGTTTGAACCGGGGACCTCTCGATCTGCAGTCGAATGCTCTACCACTGAGCTATACCCCCACAGTGTTCGCTTCTTCCTACAGAAGTTACTAAACTAGATCTTTTGGCAGCATCCTTCCCTCATTTTGAAAGCGATAAGGAAGAAAGAAAATGTTAGGGGGCACCCGGGTTTGAACCGAATGCTCTACCACTGAGCGATAACCCCACTGCATTATCCTCTCCCTACAGAAATTATTAAACTGGTTCCCTTGGCTACATTTCCCAGTTGGTACGCGAGGTCTTTTGGACCTCCGTCAGGCTTTGGAATGAAAGTGGGCAAAACGTTCAATAATGATGTGTTTTGGTGAAGGTGGGGGGCAGCGTGCATACTTTAGCTACCTTTTCACGCACTTTCACTGATATAACCAAAGAAGAAGTAATAGGGGGCACCCGGGTTTGAACCGGGGACCTCTTGATCTGCAGTCGACTGTTGTACCACTGAGCTAAACCCCCATACCTTTAGCTCTTTCCTACAGATTTTATAGGGACTACGTGTCTTGGCTACATTGTCCAAGAGATTGAGAGCAAACCATTAACTTGCCTTACATCTTCTCCTTCTCCTTCTCCTTCTCCTGCTTCTTCTTCTCAAACTGTTTAGCCTCCAGGTTTGGGTTTTTCCTCGGACTCATCGAGTGATCCCACATCTAACGCCCGACCTGGAATGTCAGACTACGTGTCAAGGGATAAACATGGAGAGGGGGACCAGTACCTCGAACAATCGGCCTCACCCTCTATACTGACCCGTGGCCTTTTTGGGGGATGGGTATATTGGAGGTTATAAACAAGGGAAGGATGCTGCCGTGGTCTTTAGACAACAAAACGGCATTTGTCTGGAGGAGAAGCAGAAAACCACGGAAAGTCTTGAGCAGCATGAATGTTTTTGCTATGTTTTCACGCATTTTGGAAGCGATAACTAAAGAAGTAAATTTTACGGCGCACCGGGTTTGAACCGGTGACCTCTCGATCTGCAATCGAATGCTCTATCACTGAGCTAAACCCCACACCTTTAGCTCTTTCCTACAGATTTTATAGAGACTACGTGTCTTGGCTACATTGTCCAAGAGATTGAGAGACAAACCATTAACTTGCCTTACATCTTCTCCTTCTCGTTCTTCTTCTTCTTCTCAAACAGTTTAGCCTCCAGAGTTGGCTTTTCCCTCGTACTCATCGAGTGATCCCACATCTAACGCCCGACCTGGAATGTCAGATTACGTGTCAAGGGATAAACATGGAGAGGAGGAGCAGTACCTGGACCATTCGGCCTCACCCTCTATACTGACCCGGGGCCTTTTTGGGGGGGTGGGAATATTGGAGGTTATAAACAAGGGAACGATGCAGTCGTGGTCTTTAGACAACAAAACGGCATTTGTCTGGAGGAGAAGGAGAAAACCACGGAGAGTCTTGAGCAACATGAATGCTTTCGCTATGTTTTCACGCATTTTGGGAGCGATAAACAAAGTAGCACATTTTAGTGGGCACCGGGTTTGAACCAGGGACCTCTCGATCTGCAGTCTAATGCTCTAACACTGAGCTATACCCCCACAGATTACGCACTTTCCTACAGATTTTTAAAAAACTAGGTGTCTTGGCTACATTGTCCAAGAGATTGGGAGACAGACCATTACCTTGCCTTACATTTTCTCCTTCTGCTTCCTCTTCTTCACCTTCTTCTTGTTCTACTTCTCAAACTGTTCAGCCTCCAGAGTTGTTTTTTCCCTCGGACTCATCGAGTGATCCCACCTCTAACTCCGGACCTGGAAGGTCAGAACTCGGATCAGGGGATAAAACTGGAGACGAGGAAGAGCACCTCGCCCAGGTGGCTTCACTTTCTGTGCTGTACCGGGGCCTTGTGGGGAATGGGAAGATTGGATGGCTGAGATGGAATTGATCTCCCCTTCTCTACACAGATGACGTTCCGTGGCTGAGTGGACCCCGTCTCAGCCCTCGTACCACTATTCAAATTTCGTGGTAGAGCCGGGAGTCTTACGCGGGACTCCAGGAGTGGCAGCTAATCACACTAACCACTACACCACAGAGGCGGACACGGAATAACTACTACCATCAGCAAGTTCTAGACAGTTCCTTTTCAACACCAATATTCCCTTCTCCCAGTGTTATTGATGATAGTTGGGTTCTTCCAATTCCTCATTCAAAAATCTTACTCTTTTCTACAGGACGCAATTGAATAGGAGTAGAGGTATGGCATTACCTTGCCTTACTTTTTGCTCTTCCTCTTCTTCTCCTTCTTCTTGTTCTACTTCTCAAACTGTTTAGCCTCCAGAGTTGTTTTTTCCCTAGGACTCAGCGAGTGATCCCACATCTAACGCCCGACGTGGAGTGTCAGAATACGGGTCAAGGGATAAACATGGAGAGTGGGACCAGTACCTCGCCCAATTGGCCTCACCCTCTCTGCTGAACCGGAGCCTTGTTGGGGGATGGGAAATTCGGAATTTATAGACATGGACGAGGGAAGGATGCGGCCGTTTCCTAAAGTTAGATACACAAACAGCATTTGTCTGGAGGAGCAGTAGTAAACCACGGAATGTCATGAGCAGCACACATATCTTAGCTATGTTTTCACTCATTTCGACAGCGATAAGGAAAAAAGATAATGTTCGGGGGCACCAGGTTTTGAACCGGGGACCTCTCGATCTGCAGTCGAATGCTCTACCACTGAGCTATACCCCCACAGAGTTCGGTTCTTCCTACAGAAGTTACTAAACTAGATCTCTTGGCAGCATCCTTCCATCATATTGAAAGCGATAAGGAAAAAAGAAAATGTTAGGGGGCAACCGGGTTTGAACAGGGGACCTCTCGATCTGCAGTCGAATGCTCTACCACTGAGCTATACCCCCACAGTCCTCGCTTCTTCCTACAGAAGTTACTAAACTAGAATTTTTGGCAGCATTGTCCAAGAGATTGAGAGATAAGCCATAATTTTGCCTTTCAACATATTCTTTTCCTTCTCAAACGGACTGGCCTGCGGGGTTGGATTTTCCCTCGGACTCATCGAGTGATCCCGCCTCTGACGCTCGACCTGGAGTGTCAGACTTCGGGTCAGGGGATATAATTGGAGAACAGGACCAGTACCTCGACCAATCGGTCTCACCCTCTATACTGACCCGCGACCTTTTTGGAGGATGGGAAGATTGGAGGTTACAAACAAGGAAGAGGGAAGGATGCAGCCGTGGTCTTCAATTAGATAACAAAACGGCAATTGTCTGGAGGAGAAGGAGAAAACCAACGAAAGTCTTGAGCAGCATGCATATTTTGGTATGTTTTCACGCATTTTGGAAGCGATAACTAAGGAAGTAAATTTTATGGCTCACTGGGTTTGAACCAGTGACATCTCGATCTGTAGTCGATGCTCTACCACTGAGCTATAACCCCACTGAATTCGCCTCTCCCTACAGAAATTATTAAACTGGTTCCCTTGGCAAAATTTTCCCAATTGGTACGCGAGCTCTTTTGGGCCTCCGTCAGTCGTTGGCATGAAAGTGGGCAAAACGTTCAATAATTATTTGTTTTGGTGAAGGTGGCGGGCAGCATGCATACACGGAATGTCATGAGCAGCACACATATCTTAGCTATGTTTTCACTCATTTCGAAAGCGATAAGGAAAAAAGAAAATATAGGGGGCACCCGGGTTTGAACCGGGGACCTCTCGATCTGCAGTCGAATGCTCTACCACTGAGCTATACCCCCACAGTGTTCGCTTCTTCCTACAGAAGTTACTAAACTAGATCTTTTGGCAGCATCCTTCCCTCATTTTGAAAGCGATAAGGAAGAAAGAAAATGTTAGGGGGCACCCGAGTTTGAACCGAATGCTCTACCACTGAGCGATAACCCCACTGCATTATCCTCTCCCTACAGAAATTACTAAACTGGTTCCCTTGGCTACATTTGCCTTACATCTTCTCCTTCTCGTTCTTCTTCTTCTCAAACAGTTTAGCTTCCAGAGTTGGCTTTTCCCTCGTACTCATCGAGTGATCCCACATCTAACGCCCGACCTGGAATGTCAGACTACGTGTCAAGGGATAAACATGGAGAGGAGGAGCAGTACCTGGACCATTCGGCCTCACCCTCTATACTGACCCGGGGCCTTTTTGCGGGCGGGGGTGGGAATATTGGAGGTTATAAACAAGAGAACGATGCAGTCGTGGTCTTTAGACCACAAAACGTCATTTGTCTGGAGGAGAAGGAGAAAACCACGGAGAGTCTTGAACAGCATGGATGCTTTCGCTATGTTTTCACGCATTTTGGGAGCGATAAACAAAGTAGCACATTTTAGTGGGCACCGGGTTTGAACCAGGGACCTCTCGATCTGCAGTCTATGCTCTAACACTGAGCTATACCCCCACAGATTACGCACTTTCCTACAGATTTTTAAAAAACTAGGTGTCTTGGCTACATTGTCCAAGAGATTGGGAGACAGACCATTACCTTGCCTTACATTTTCTCCTTCTGCTTCCTCTTCTTCACCTTCTTCTTGTTCTACTTCTCAAACTGTTTAGCCACCAGAGTTGTTTTTTCCCTCGGACTCAACGAGTGATACCACCTCTAACTCCGGACCTGGAAGGTCAGAACTCGGATCACGGGATAAAACTGGAGACGAGGAAGAGCACCTCGCCCAGGTGGCTTCACTTTCTGTGCTGTACCGGGGCCTTGTGGGGAATGGGAAGATTGGATGGCTGAGATGGAATTGATCTCCCCTTCTCTACACAGATGACGTTCCGTGGCTGAGTGGACCCCGTCTCAGCCCTCGTACCACTATTCAAATTTCGTGGTAGAGCCGAGAGTCTTACGCGGGACTCCAGGAGTGGCAGCTAATCACACTAACGACTACACCACAGAGGCGGACACGGAATAACTACTACCATCAGCAAGTTCTAGACAGTTCCTTTTCAACACCAATATTCCCTTCTCCCAGTGTTATTGATGATAGTTGGGTTCTTCCAATTCCTCATTCAAAAATCTTACTCTTTTCTACAGGACGCAATTGAATAGGAGTAGAGGTATGGCATTACCTTGCCTTACTTTTTGCTCTTCCTCTTCTTCTCCTTCTTCTTGTTCTACTTCTCAAACTGTTTAGCCTCCAGAGTTGTTTTTTCCCTAGGACTCAGCGAGTGATCCCACATCTAACGCCCGACGTGGAGTGTCAGAATACGGGTCAAGGGATAAACATGGAGAGTGGGACCAGTACCTCGCCCAATTGGCCTCACCCTCTCTGCTGAACCGGAGCCTTGTTGGGGGATGGGAAATTCGGAATTTATAGACAAGGACGAGGGAAGGATGCGGCCGTTTCCTAAAGTTAGATACACAAACAGCATTTGTCTGGAGGAGCAGTAGTAAACCACGGAATGTCATGAGCAGCACACATATCTTAGCTATGTTTTCACTCATTTCGACAGCGATAAGGAAAAATGATAATGTTAGGGGGCACCAGGTTTTGAACCGGGGACCTCTCGATCTGCAGTCGAATGCTCTACCACTGAGCTATACCCCCACAGAGTTCGGTTCTTCCTACAGAAGTTACCAAACTAGATCTCTTGGCAGCATCCTTCCATCATATTGAAAGCGATAAGGAAAAAAGAAAATGTTAGGGGGCAACCGGGTTTGAACAGGGGACCTCTCGATCTGCAGTCGAATGCTCTACCACTGAGCTATACCCCCACAGTCCTCGCTTCTTCCTACAGAAGTTACTAAACTAAAATTTTTGGCAGCATTGTCCAAGAGATTGAGAGATAAGCCATAATTTTGCCTTTCAACATATTCTTTTCCTTCTCAAACGGACTGGCCTGCGGGGTTGGATTTTCCCTCGGACTCATCGAGTGATCCCGCCTCTGACGCTCGACCTGGAGTGTCAGACTTCGGGTCAGGGGATATAATTGGAGAACAGGACCAGTACCTCGACCAATCGGTCTCACCCTCTATACTGACCCGCGACCTTTTTGGAGGATGGGAAGATTGGAGGTTACAAACAAGGAAGAGGGAAGGATGCAGCCGTGGTCTTCAATTAGATAACAAAACGGCAATTGTCTGGAGGAGAAGGAGAAAACCAACGAAAGTCTTGAGCAGCATGCATATTTTGGTATGTTTTCACGCATTTTGGAAGCGATAACTAAGGAAGTAAATTTTATGGCTCACTGGGTTTGAACCAGTGACATCTCGATCTGTAGTCGATGCTCTACCACTGAGCTATAACCCCACTGAATTCGCCTCTCCCTACAGAAATTATTAAACTGGTTCCCTTGGCAAAATTTTCCCAATTGGTACGCGAGCTCTTTTGGGCCTCCGTCAGTCGTTGGCATGAAAGTGGGCAAAACGTTCAATAATTATTTGTTTTGGTGAAGGTGGCGGGCAGCATGCATACACGGAATGTCATGAGCAGCACCCATATCTTAGCTATGTTTTCACTCATTTCGAAAGCGATAAGGAAAAAAGAAAATGTTAGGGGGCACCCGGGTTTGAACCGGGGACCTCTCGATCTGCAGTCGAATGCTCTACCACTGAGCTATACCCCCACAGTGTTCGCTTCATCCTACAGAAGTTACTAAACTAGATCTTTTGGCAGCATCCTTCCCTCATTTTGAAAGCGATAAGGAAGAAAGAAAATGTTAGGGGGCACCCGAGTTTGAACCGAATGCTCTACCACTGAGCGACAACCCCACTGCATTATCCTCTCCCTACAGAAATTACTAAACTGGTTCCCTTGGCTACATTTGCCTTACATCTTCTCCTTCTCGTTCTTCTTCTTCTCAAACAGTTTAGCCTCCAGAGTTGGCTTTTCCCTCGTACTCATCGAGTGATCCCACATCTAACGCCCGACCTGGAATGTCAGACTACGTGTCAAGGGATAAACATGGAGAGGAGGAGCAGTACCTGGACCATTCGGCCTCACCCTCTATACTGACCCGGGGCCTTTTTGGGGGGGGTGGGAATATTGGAGGTTATAAACAAGGGAACGATGCAGTCGTGGTCTTTAGACAACAAAACGGCATTTGTCTGGAGGAGAAGGAGAAAACCACGGAGAGTCTTGAGCAGCATGGATGCTTTCGCTATGTTTTCACGCATTTTAGGAGCGATAAACAAAGTAGCACATTTTAGTGGGCACCGGGTTTGAACCAGGGACCTCTCGATCTGCAGTCTAATGCTCTAACACTGAACTATACCCCCACAGATTACGCACTTTCCTACAGATTTTTAAAAAACTAGGTGTCTTGGCTACATTGTCCAAGAGATTGGGAGACAGACCATTACCTTGCCTTACATTTTCTCCTTCTGCTTCCTCTTCTTCACCTTCTTCTTGTTCTACTTCTCAAACTGTTTAGCCTCCAGAGTTGTTTTTTCCCTCGGTCTCAACGAGTGATACCACCTCTAACGCTCGACCAGGAGTGTCAGACTTCGGGTCAGGGGATATAATTGGAGAACAGGACCAGTACCTCGACCAATCGGTCTCACCCTCTATACTGACCCGCAACCTTTTTGGAGGATGGGAAGATTGGAGGTTACAAACAAGGAAGAGGGAAGGATGCAGCCGTGGTCTTCAATTAGATAACAAAACGGCAATTGTCTGGAGGAGAAGGAGAAAACCAACGAAAGTCTTGAGCAGCATGCATATGTTGGTATGTTTTCACGCATTTTGGAAGCGATAACTAAGGAAGTAAATTTTATGGCTCACTGGGTTTGAACCAGTGACATCTCGATCTGTAGTCGATGCTCTACCACTGAGCTATAACCCCACTGAATTCGCCTCTCCCTACAGAAATTAATAAACTGGTTCCCTTGGCAAAATTTTCCCAATTGGTACGCGAGCTCTTTTGGGCCTCCGTCAGGCGTTGGCATGAAAGTGGGCAAAACGTTCAATAATTATTTGTTTTGGTGAAGGTGGCGGGCAGCATGCATACGCGGAATGTCATGAGCAGCACACATATCTTAGCTATGTTTTCACTCATTTCGAAAGCGATAAGGAAAAAAGAAAATGTTAGGGGGCACCCGGGTTTGAACCGGGGACCTCTCGATCTGCAGTCGAATGCTCTACCACTGAGCTATACCCCCACAGTGTTCGCTTCTTCCTACAGAAGTTACTAAACTAGATCTTTTGGCAGCATCCTTCCCTCATTTTGATAGCGATAAGGAAGAAAGAAAATGTTAGGGGGCACCCGGGTTTGAACCGAATACTCTACCACTGAGCGATAACACCACTGTATTATCCTCTCCCTACAGAAATTATTAAACTGGTTCCCTTGGCTACATTTCCCAGTTGGTACGCGAGGTCTTCTGGACCTCCGTCAGGCTTTGGAATGAATGTGGGCAAAACGTTCAATAATGATGTGTTTTGGTGAAGGTGGGGGGCAGCGTGCATACTTTAGCTACCTTTTCACGCACTTTCACAGATATAACCAAAGAAGAAGTAATAGGGGGCACCCGGGTTTGAACCGGGGACCTCTTGATCTGCAGTCGACTGTTGTACCACTGACCTAAACCCCCACACCTTTAGCTCTTTCCTACAGATTTTATAGAGACTACGTGTCTTGGCTACATTGTCCAAGAGATTGAGAGCAAACCATTAACTTGCCTTACATCTTCTCCTTCTCCTTCTCCTGCTTCTTCTTCTCAAACTGTTTAGCCTCCAGGTTTGGGTTTTTCCTCGGACTCATCGAGTGATCCCACATCTAACGCCCGACCTGGAATGTCAGACTACGTGTCAAGGGATAAACATGGAGAGGGGGACCAGTACCTCGAACAATCGGCCTCACCCTCTATACTGACCCGGGGCCTTTTTGGGGGATGGGTATATTGGAGGTTATAAACAAGGGAAGGATGCAGCCGTGGTCTTTAGACAACAAAACGGCATTTGTCTGGAGGAGAAGCAGAAAACCACGGAAAGTCTTGAGCAGCATGAATGTTTTTGCTATGTTTTCACGCATTTTGGAATCGATAACTAAAGAAGTAAATTTTACGGCGCACCGGGTTTGAACCGGGGACCTCTCGATCTGCAATCGAATGCTCTATCACTGAGCTAAACCCCCAGACCTTTAGCTCTTTCCTACAGATTTTATAGAGACTACGTGTCTTGGCTATATTGTCCAAGAGATTGAGAGACAAACCATTAACTTGCCTTACATCTTCTCCTTCTCGTTCTTCTTCTTCTCAAACAGTTTAGCCTCCAGAGTTGGCTTTTCCCCTGTACTCATCGAGTGATCCCACATCTAACGCCCGACCTGGAATGTCAGACTACGTGTCAAGGGATAAACATGGAGAGGAGGAGCAGTACCTGGACCATTCGGCCTCACCCTCTATACTGACCCGGGGCCTTTTTGGGGGGGTGGGAATATTGGAGGTTATAAACAAGGGAACGATGCAGTCGTGGTCTTTAGACAACAAAACGGCATTTGTCTGGAGGAGAAGGAGAAAACCACGGAGAGTCTTGAGCAACATGAATGCTTTCGCTATGTTTTCACGCATTTTGGGAGCGATAAACAAAGTAGCACATTTTAGTGGGCACCGGGTTTGAACCAGGGACCTCTCGATCTGCAGTCTAATGCTCTAACACTGAGCTATACCCCCACAGATTACGCACTTTCCTACAGATTTTTAAAAAACTAGGTGTCTTGGCTACATTGTCCAAGAGATTGGGAGACAGATCATTACCTTGCCTTACATTTTCTCCTTCTGCTTCCTCTTCTTCACCTTCTTCTTGTTCTACTTCTCAAACTGTTCAGCCTCCAGAGTTGTTTTTTCCCTCGGACTCATCGAGTGATCCCACCTCTAACTCCGGACCTGGAAGGTCAGAACTCGGATCAGGGGATAAAACTGGAGACGAGGAAGAGCACCTCGCCCAGGTGGCTTCACTTTCTGTGCTGTACCGGGGCCTTGTGGGGAATGGGAAGATTGGATGGCTGAGATGGAATTGATCTCCCCTTCTCTACACAGATGACGTTCCGTGGCTGAGTGGACCCCGTCTCAGCCCTCGTACCACTATTCAAATTTCGTGGTAGAGCCGGGAGTCTTACGCGGGACTCCAGGAGTGGCAGCTAATCACACTAACCACTACAGCACAGAGGCGGACAGGGAATAACTACTACCATCAGCAAGTTCTAGACAGTTCCTTTTCAACACCAATATTCCCTTCTCCCAGTGTTATTGATGATAGTTGGGTTCTTCCAATTCCTCATTCAAAAATCTTACTCTTTTCTACAGGATGCAATTGAATAGGAGTAGAGGTATGGCATTACCTTGCCTTACTTTTTGCTCTTCCTCTTCTTCTCCTTCTTCTTGTTCTACTTCTCAAACTGTTTAGTCTCCAGAGTTGTTTTTTCCCTAGGACTCAGCGAGTGATCCCACATCTAACGCCCGACGTGGAGTGTCAGAATACGGGTCAAGGGATAAACATGGAGAGTGGGACCAGTACCTCGCCCAATTTGCCTCACCCTCTCTGCTGAACCGGAGCCTTGTTGGGGGATGGGAAATTCGGAATTTATAGACAAGGACGAGGGAAGGATGCGGCCGTGTCCTAAAGTTAGATACACAAACAGCATTTGTCTGGAGGAGAAGTAGTAAACCACGGAATGTCATGAGCACCACACATATCTTAGCTATGTTTTCACTCATTTCGACAGCGATAAGGAAAAAAGATAATGTTAGGGGGCACCAGGGCTTGAACCGGGGACCTCTCGATCTGCAGGCGAATGCTCTACCACTGAGCTATACCCCCACAGTGTTCGGTTCTTCCTACAGAAGTTACTAAACTAGATCTCTTGGCAGCATCCTTCCCTCATTTTGAAAGCGATAAGGAAAAAAGAAAATGTTAGGGGGCAACCGGGTTTGAACCGGGGACCTCTCGATCTGCAGTCGAATGCTCTACCACTGAGCTATACCCCCACAGTCCTCGCTTTTTCCTACAGAACTTACTAAACTATAATTTTTGGCAGCATTGTCCAAGAGATTGAGAGATAAGCCATAATTTTGCCTTTCAACATATTCTTTTCCTTCTCAAACGGACTGGCCTGCGGGGTTGGATTTTCCCTCGGACTCATCGAGTGATCCCGCCTCTAACGCTCGACCTGGAGTGTCAGACTTCGGGTCAGGGGATATAATTGGAGAACAGGACCAGTACCTCGACCAATCGGTCTCACCCTCTATACTGACCCGCGACCTTTTTGGAGGATGGGAAGATTGGAGGTTACAAACAAGGAAGAGGGAAGGATGCAGCCGTGGTCTTCAATTAGATAACAAAACGGCAATTGTCTGGAGGAGAAGGAGAAAACCAACGAAAGTCTTGAGCAGCATGCATATTTTGGTATGTTTTCACGCATTTTGGAAGCGATAACTAAGGAAGTAAATTTTATGGCTCACTGGGTTTGAACCAGTGACATCTCGATCTGTAGTCGATGCTCTACCACTGAGCTATAACCCCACTGAATTCGCCTCTCCCTACAGAAATTATTAAACTGGTTCCCTTGGCAAAATTTTCCCAATTGGTACGCGAGCTCTTTTGGGCCTCCGTCAGTCGTTGGCATGAAAGTGGGCAAAACGTTCAATAATTATTTGTTTTGGTGAAGGTGGCGGGCAGCATGCATACACGGAATGTCATGAGCAGCACACATATCTTAGCTATGTTTTCACTCATTTCGAAAGCGATAAGGAAAAAAGAAAATGTTAGGGGGCACCCGGGTTTGAACCGGGGACCTCTCGATCTGCAGTCGAATGCTCTACCACTGAGCTATACCCCCACAGTGTTCGCTTCTTCCTACAGAAGTTACTAAAGTAGATCTTTTGGCAGCATCCTTCCCTCATTTTGAAAGCGATAAGGAAGAAAGAAAATGTTAGGGGGCACCCGGGTTTGAACCGAATGCTCTACCACTGAGCGATAACCCCACTGCATTATCCTCTCCCGACACAAATTATTAAACTGGTTCCCTTGGCTACATTTCCCAGTTGGTACGCGAGGTCTTTTGGACATCCGTCAGGCTTTGGAATGAAAGTGGGCAAAACGTTCAATAATGATGTGTTTTGGTGAAGGTGGGGGGCAGCGTGCATACTTTAGCTACCTTTTCACGCACTTTCACAGATATAACCAAAGAAGAAGTAATAGGGGGCACCCGGGTTTGAACCGGGGACCTCTTGATCTGCAGTCGACTGTTGTACCACTGAGCTAAACCCCCACACCTTTAGCTCTTTCCTACAGATTTTATAGAGACTACGTGTCTTGGCTACATTGTCCAAGAGATTGAGAGCAAACCATTAACTTGCCTTACATCTTCTCCTTCTCCTGCTTCTTCTTCTCAAACTGTTTAGAATCCAGGTTTGGGTTTTTCCTCGGACTCATCGAGTGATCCCACATCTAACGCCCGACCTGGAATGTCAGACTACGTGTCAAGGGATAAACATGGAGAGGGGGACCAGTACCTCGAACAATCGGCCTCACCCTCTATACTGACCCGGGGCCTTTTTGGGGGATGGGTATATTGGAGGTTATAAACAAGGGAAGGATGCAGCCGTGGTCTTTAGACAACAAAACGGCATTTGTCTGGAGGAGAAGCAGAAAACCACGGAAAGTCTTGAGCAGCATGAATGTTTTTGCTATGTTTTCACGCATATTGGGAGCGATAAACAAAGTAGCACATTTTAGTGGGCACCGGGTTTGAACCAGGGACCTCTCGATCTGCAGTCTAATGCTCTAACACTGAGCTATACCCCCACAGATTACGCACTTTCCTACAGATTTTTAAAAATCTAGGTGTCTTGGCTACATTGTCCAAGAGATTGGGAGACAGACCATTACCTTGCCTTACATTTTCTCCTTCTGCTTCCTCTTCTTCACCTTCTTCTTGTTCTACTTCTCAAACTGTTCAGCCTCCAGAGTTGTTTTTTCCCTCGGACTCATCGAGTGATCCCACCTCTAACTCCGAACCTGGAAGGTCAGAACTCGGATCAGGGGATAAAACTGGAGACGAGGAAGAGCACCTCGCCCAGGTGGCTTCACTTTCTGTGCTGTACCGGGGCCTTGTGGGGAATGGGAAGATTGGATGGCTGAGATGGAATTGATCTCCCCTTCTCTACACAGATGACGTTCCGTGGCTGAGTGGACCCCGTCTCAGCCCTCGTACCACTATTCAAATTTCGTGGTAGAGCCGGGAGTCTTACGCGGGACTCCAGGAGTGGCAGCTAATCACACTAACCACTACACCACAGAGGCGGACACGGAATAACTACTACCATCAGCAAGTTCTAGACAGTTCCTTTTCAACACCAATATTCCCTTCTCCCAGTGTTATTGATGATAGTTGGGTTCTTCCAATTCCTCATTCAAAAATCTTACTCTTTTCTACAGGACGCAATTGAATAGGAGTAGAGGTATGGCATTACCTTGCCTTACTTTTTGCTCTTCCTCTTCTTCTCCTTCTTCTTGTTCTACTTCTCAAACTGTTTAGTCTCCAGAGTTGTTTTTTCCCTAGGACTCAGCGAGTGATCCCACATCTAACGCCCGACGTGGAGTGTCAGAATACGGGTCAAGGGATAAACATGGAGAGTGGGACCAGTACCTCGCCCAATTTGCCTCACCCTCTCTGCTGAACCGGAGCCTTGTTGGGGGATGGGAAATTCGGAATTTATAGACAAGGACTAGGGAAGGATGCGGCCGTGTCCTAAAGTTAGATACACAAACAGCATTTGTCTGGAGGAGAAGTAGTAAACCACGGAATGTCATGAGCAGCACACATATCTTAGCTATGTTTTCACTCATTTCGGCAGCGATAAGGAAAAAAGATAATGTTAGGGGCACCAGGGCTTGAACCGGGGACCTCTCGATCTGCAGTCGAATGCTCTACCACTGAGCTATACCCCCACAGTGTTCGGTTCTTCCTACAGAAGTTACTAAACTAGATCTCTTGGCAGCATCCTTCCCTCATTTTGAAAGCGATAAGGAAAAAAGAAAATGTTAGGGGGCAACCGGGTTTGAACCGGGGACCTCTCGATCTGCAGTCGAATGCTCTACCACTGAGCTATACCCCCACAGTCCTCGCTTTTTCCTACAGAACTTACTAAACTATAATTTTTGGCAGCATTGTCCAAGAGATTGAGAGATAAGCCATAATTTTGCCTTTCAACATATTCTTTTCCTTCTCAAACGGACTGGCCTGCGGGGTTGGATTTTCCCTCGGACTCATCGAGTGATCCCGCCTCTAACGCTCGACCTGGAGTGTCAGACTTCGGGTCAGGGGATATAATTGGAGAACAGGACCAGTACCTCGACCAATCGGTCTCACCCTCTATACTGACCCGCGACCTTTTTGGAGGATGGGAAGATTGGAGGTTACAAACAAGGAAGAGGGAAGGATGCAGCCGTGGTCTTCAATTAGATAACAAAACGGCAATTGTCTGGAGGAGAAGGAGAAAACCAACGAAAGTCTTGAGCAGCATGCATATTTTGGTATGTTTTCACGCATTTTGGAAGCGATAACTAAGGAAGTAAATTTTATGGCTCACTGGGTTTGAACCAGTGACATCTCGATCTGTAGTCGATGCTCTACCACTGAGCTATAACCCCACTGAATTCGCCTCTCCCTACAGAAATTATTAAACTGGTTCCCTTGGCAAAATTTTCCCAATTGGTACGCGAGCTCTTTTGGGCCTCCGTCAGTCGTTGGCATGAAAGTGGGCAAAACTTTCAATAATTATTTGTTTTGGTGAAGGTGGCGGGCAGCATGCATACACGGAATGTCATGAGCAGCACACATATCTTAGCTATGTTTTCACTCATTTCGAAATCGATAAGGAAAAAACAAAATGTTAGGGGGCACCCGGGTTTGAACCGGGGACCTCTCGATCTGCAGTCGAATGCTCTACCACTGAGCTATACCCCCACAGTGTTCGCTTCTTCCTACAGAAGTTACTAAACTAGATCTTTTGGCAGCATCCTTCCCTCATTTTGAAAGCGATAAGGAAGAAAGAAAATGTTAGGGGGCACCCGGGTTTGAACCGAATGCTCTACCACTGAGCGATAACCCCACTGCATTATCCTCTCCCTACAGAAATTATTAAACTGGTTCCCTTGGCTACATTTCCCAGTTGGTACGCGAGGTCTTTTGGACCTCCGTCAGGCTTTGGAATGAAAGTGGGCAAAACGTTCAATAATGATGTGTTTTGGTGAAGGTGGGGGGCAGCGTGCATACTTTAGCTACCTTTTCACGCACTTTCACTGATATAACCAAAGAAGAAGTAATAGGGGGCACCCGGGTTTGAACCGGGGACCTCCTGATCTGCAGTCGACTGTTGTACCACTGAGCTAAACCCCCACACCTTTAGCTCTTTCCTACAGATTTTATAGAGACTACGTGTCTTGGCTACATTGTCCAAGAGATTGAGAGCAAACCATTAACTTGCCTTACATCTTCTCCTTCTCCTTCTCCTGCTTCTTCTTCTCAAACTGTTTAGCCTCCAGGTTTGGGTTTTTCCTCGGACTCATCGAGTGATCCCACATCTAACGCCCGACCTGGAATGTCAGACTACGTGTCAAGGGATAAACATGGAGAGGGGGACCAGTACCTCGAACAATCGGCCTCACCCTCTATACTGACCCGTGGCCTTTTTGGGGGATGGGTATATTGGAGGTTATAAACAAGGGAAGGATGCAGCCGTGGTCTTTAGACAACAAAACGGCATTTGTCTGGAGGAGAAGCAGAAAACCACGGAAAGTCTTGAGCAGCATGAATGTTTTTGCTATGTTTTCACGCATTTTGGAAGCGATAACTAAAGAAGTAAATTTTACGGCGCACCGGGTTTGAACCGGTGACCTCTCGATCTGCAATCGAATGCTCTATCACTGAGCTAAACCCCACACCTTTAGCTCTTTCCTACAGATTTTATAGAGACTACGTGTCTTGGCTACATTGTCCAAGAGATTGAGAGACAAACCATTAACTTGCCTTACATCTTCTCCTTCTCGTTCTTCTTCTTCTCAAACAGTTTAGCCTCCAGAGTTGGCTTTTCCCTCGTACTCATCGAGTGATCCCACATCTAACGCCCGACCTGGAATGTCAGACTACGTGTCAAGGGATAAACATGGAGAGGAGGAGCAGTACCTGGACCATTCGGCCTCACCCTCTATACTGACCCGGGGCCTTTTTGGGGGGGGTGGGAATATTGGAGGTTATAAACAAGGGAACGATGCAGTCGTGGTCTTTAGACAACAAAACGGCATTTGTCTGGAGGAGAAGGAGAAAACCACGGAGAGTCTTGAGCAACATGAATGCTTTCGCTATGTTTTCACGCATTTTGGGAGCGATAAACAAAGTAGCACATTTTAGTGGGCACCGGGTTTGAACCAGGGACCTCTCGATCTGCAGTCTAATGCTCTAACACTGAGCTATACCCCCACAGATTACGCACTTTCCAACAGATTTTTAAAAAACTAGGTGTCTTGGCTACATTGTCCAAGAGATTGGGAGACAGACCATTACCTTGCCTTACATTTTCTCCTTCTGCTTCCTCTTCTTCACCTTCTTCTTGTTCTACTTCTCAAACTGTTCAGCCTCCAGAGTTGTTTTTTCCCTCGGACTCATCGAGTGATCCCACCTCTAACTCCGGACCTGGAAGGTCAGAACTCGGATCAGGGGATAAAACTGGAGACGAGGAAGAGCACCTCGCCCAGGTGGCTTCACTTTCTGTGCTGTACCGGGGCCTTGTGGGGAATGGGAAGATTGGATGGCTGATATGGAATTGATCTCCCCTTCTCTACACAGATGACGTTCCGTGGCTGAGTGGACCCCGTCTCAGCCCTCGTACCACTATTCAAATTTCGTGGTAGAGGCGAGAGTCTTACGCGGGACTCCAGGAGTGGCAGCTAATCACACTAACCACTACACCACAGAGGCTGACACGGAATAACTACTACCATCAGCAAGTTCTAGACAGTTCCTTTTCAACACCAATATTCCCTCTCCCAGTGTTATTGATGATAGTTGGGTTCTTCCAATTCCTCATTCAAAAATCTTACTCTTTTCTACAGGACGCAATTGAATAGGAGTAGAGGTATGGCATTACCTTGCCTTACTTTTTGCTCTTCCTCTTCTTCTCCTTCTTCTTGTTCTACTTCTCAAACTGTTTAGCCTCCAGAGTTGTTTTTTCCCTAGGACACAGCGAGTGATCCCACATCTAACGCCCGACGTGGAGTGCCAGAATACGGGTCAAGGGATAAACATGGAGAGTGGGACCAGTACCTCGCCCAATTGGCCTCACCCTCTCTGTGAACCGGAGCCTTGTTGGGGGATGGGAAATTCGGAATTTATAGACAAGGACGAGGGAAGGATGCGGCAGTGTCCTAAAGTTAGATACACAAACAGCATTTGTCTGGAGGAGAAGTAGTAAACCACGGAATGTCATGAGCACCACACATATCTTAGCTATGTTTTCACTCATTTCGACAGCGATAAGGAAAAAAGATAATGTTAGGGGGCACCAGGGCTTGAACCGGGGACCTCTCGATCTGCAGTCGAATGCTCTACCACTGAGCTATACCCCCACAGTGTTCGGTTCTTCCTACAGAAGTTACTAAACTAGATCTCTTGGCAGCATCCTTCCCTCATTTTGAAAGCGATAAGGAAAAAAGAAAATGTTAGGGGGCAACCGGGTTTGAACCGGGGACCTCTCGATCTGCAGTCGAATGCTCTACCACTGAGCTACACCCCCACAGTCCTCGCTTCTTCCTACAGAAGTTACTAAACTAGAATTTTTGGCAGCATTGTCCAAGAGATTGAGAGATAACCCATAATTTTGCCTTTCAACATATTCTTTTCCTTCTCAAACGGACTGGCCTGCGGGGTTGGATTTTCCCTCGGACTCATCGAGTGATCCCGCCTCTAACGCTCGACCTGGAGTGTCAGACTTCGGGTCAGGGGATATAATTGGAGAACAGGACCAGTACCTCGACCAATCGGTCTCACCCTCTATACTGAACCGCGACCTTTTTGGAGGATGGGAAGATTGGAGGTTACAAACAAGGAAGAGGGAAGGATGCAGCCGTGGTCTTCAATTAGATAACAAAACGGCAATTGTCTGGAAGAGAAGGAGAAAACCAACGAAAGTCTTGAGCAGCATGCATATTTTGGTATGTTTTCACGCATTTTGGAAGCGATAACTAAGGAAGTAAATTTTATGGCTCACTGGGTTTGAACCAGTGACATCTCGATCTGTAGTCGATGCTCTACCACTGAGCTATAACCCCACTGAACTCGCCTCTCCCTACAGAAATTATTAAACTGGTTCCCTTGGCAAAATTTTCCCAATTGGTACGCGAGCTCTTTTGGGCCTCCGTCAGTCGTTGGCATGAAAGTGGGCAAAACGTTCAATAATTATTTGTTTTGGTGAAGGTGGCGGGCAGCATGCATACACGGAATGTCATGAGCAGCACACATATCTTAGCTATGTTTTCACTCATTTCGAAAGCGATAAGGAAAAAAGAAAATGTTAGGGGGCACCCGGGTTTGAACCGGGGACCTCTCGATCTGCAGTCGAATGCTCTACCACTGAGCTATACCCCCACAGTGTTCGCTTCTTCCTACAGAAGTTACTAAACTAGATCTTTTGGCAGCATCCTTCCCTCATTTTGAAAGCGATAAGGAAGAAAGAAAATGTTAGGGGGCACCCGGGTTTGAACCGAATGCTCTACCACTGAGCGATAACCCCACTGCATTATCCTCTCCCGACACAAATTATTAAACTGGTCCCCTTGGCTACATTTCCCAGTTGGTACGCGAGGTCTTTTGGACATCCGTCAGGCTTTGGAATGAAAGTGGGCAAAACGTTCAATAATGATGTGTTTTGGTGAAGGTGGGGGGCAGCGTGCATACTTTAGCTACCTTTTCACGCACTTTCACAGATATAACCAAAGAAGAAGTAATAGGTGGCACCCGGGTTTGAACCGGGGACCTCTTGATCTGCAGTCGACTGTTGTACCACTGAGCTAAACCCCCACACCTTTAGCTCTTTCCTACAGATTTTATAGAGACTACGTGTCTTGGCTACATTGTCCAAGAGATTGAGAGCAAACCATTAACTTGCCTTACATCTTCTCCTTCTCCTTCTCCTGCTTCTTCTTCTCAAACTGTTTAGCCTCCAGGTTTGGGTTTTTCCTCGGACTCATCGAGTGATCCCACATCTAACGCCCGACCTGGAATGTCAGACTACGTGTCAAGGGATAAACATGGAGAGGGGGACCAGTACCTCGAACAATCGGCCTCACCCTCTATACTGACCCGTGGCCTTTTTGGGGGATGGGTATATTGGAGGTTATAAACAAGGGAAGGATGCAGCCGTGGTCTTTAGACAACAAAACGGCATTTGTCTGGAGGAGAAGCAGAAAACCACGGAAAGTCTTGAGCAGCATGAATGTTTTTGCTATGTTTTCACGCATTTTGGAAGCGATAACTAAAGAAGTAAATTTTACGGCGCACCGGGTTTGAACCGGTGACCTCTCGATCTGCAATCGAATGCTCTATCACTGAGCTAAACCCCACACCTTTAGCTCTTTCCTACAGATTTTATAGAGACTACGTGTCTTGGCTACATTGTCCAAGAGATTGAGAGACAAACCATTAACTTGCCTTACATCTTCTCCTTCTCGTTCTTCTTCTTCTCAAACAGTTTAGCCTCCAGAGTTGGCTTTTCCCTCGTACTCATCGAGTGATCCCACATCTAACGCCCGACCTGGAATGTCAGACTACGTGTCAAGGGATAAACATGGAGAGGAGGAGCAGTACCTGGACCATTCGGCCTCACCCTCTATACTGACCCGGGGCCTTTTTGGGGGGGTGGGAATATTGGAGGTTATAAACAAGGGAACGATGCAGTCGTGGTCTTTAGACAACAAAACGGCATTTGTCTGGAGGAGAAGGAGAAAACCACGGAGAGTCTTGAGCAACATGAATGCTTTCGCTATGTTTTCACGCATTTTGGGAGCGATAAACAAAGTAGCACATTTTAGTGGGCACCGGGTTTGAACCAGGGACCTCTCGATCTGCAGTCTAATGCTCTAACACTGAGCTATACCCCCACAGATTACGCACTTTCCAACAGATTTTTAAAAAACTAGGTGTCTTGGCTACATTGTCCAAGAGATTGGGAGACAGACCATTACCTTGCCTTACATTTTCTCCTTCTGCTTCCTCTTCTTCACCTTCTTCTTGTTCTACTTCTCAAACTGTTCAGCCTCCAGAGTTGTTTTTTCCCTCGGACTCATCGAGTGATCCCACCTCTAACTCCGGACCTGGAAGGTCAGAACTCGGATCAGGGGATAAAACTGGAGACGAGGAAGAGCACCTCGCCCAGGTGGCTTCACTTTCTGTGCTGTACCGGGGCCTTGTGGGGAATGGGAAGATTGGATGGCTGAGATGGAATTGATCTCCCCTTCTCTACACAGATGACGTTCCGTGGCTGAGTGGACCCCGTCTCAGCCCTCGTACCACTATTCAAATTTCGTGGTAGAGGCGAGAGTCTTACGCGGGACTCCAGGAGTGGCAGCTAATCACACTAACCACTACACCACAGAGGCTGACACGGAATAACTACTACCATCAGCAAGTTCTAGACAGTTCCTTTTCAACACCAATATTCCCTCTCCCAGTGTTATTGATGATAGTTGGGTTCTTCCAATTCCTCATTCAAAAATCTTACTCTTTTCTACAGGACGCAATTGAATAGGAGTAGAGGTATGGCATTACCTTGCCTTACTTTTTGCTCTTCCTCTTCTTCTCCTTCTTCTTGTTCTACTTCTCAAACTGTTTAGCCTCCAGAGTTGTTTTTTCCCTAGGACACAGCGAGTGATCCCACATCTAACGCCCGACGTGGAGTGCCAGAATACGGGTCAAGGGATAAACATGGAGAGTGGGACCAGTACCTCGCCCAATTGGCCTCACCCTCTCTGTGAACCGGAGCCTTGTTGGGGGATGGGAAATTCGGAATTTATAGACAAGGACGAGGGAAGGATGCGGCAGTGTCCTAAAGTTAGATACACAAACAGCATTTGTCTGGAGGAGAAGTAGTAAACCACGGAATGTCATGAGCACCACACATATCTTAGCTATGTTTTCACTCATTTCGACAGCGATAAGGAAAAAAGATAATGTTAGGGGGCACCAGGGCTTGAACCGGGGACCTCTCGATCTGCAGTCGAATGCTCTACCACTGAGCTATACCCCCACAGTGTTCGGTTCTTCCTACAGAAGTTACTAAACTAGATCTCTTGGCAGCATCCTTCCCTCATTTTGAAAGCGATAAGGAAAAAAGAAAATGTTAGGGGGCAACCGGGTTTGAACCGGGGACCTCTCGATCTGCAGTCGAATGCTCTACCACTGAGCTACACCCCCACAGTCCTCGCTTCTTCCTACAGAAGTTACTAAACTAGAATTTTTGGCAGCATTGTCCAAGAGATTGAGAGATAACCCATAATTTTGCCTTTCAACATATTCTTTTCCTTCTCAAACGGACTGGCCTGCGGGGTTGGATTTTCCCTCGGACTCATCGAGTGATCCCGCCTCTAACGCTCGACCTGGAGTGTCAGACTTCGGGTCAGGGGATATAATTGGAGAACAGGACCAGTACCTCGACCAATCGGTCTCACCCTCTATACTGAACCGCGACCTTTTTGGAGGATGGGAAGATTGGAGGTTACAAACAAGGAAGAGGGAAGGATGCAGCCGTGGTCTTCAATTAGATAACAAAACGGCAATTGTCTGGAAGAGAAGGAGAAAACCAACGAAAGTCTTGAGCAGCATGCATATTTTGGTATGTTTTCACGCATTTTGGAAGCGATAACTAAGGAAGTAAATTTTATGGCTCACTGGGTTTGAACCAGTGACATCTCGATCTGTAGTCGATGCTCTACCACTGAGCTATAACCCCACTGAACTCGCCTCTCCCTACAGAAATTATTAAACTGGTTCCCTTGGCAAAATTTTCCCAATTGGTACGCGAGCTCTTTTGGGCCTCCGTCAGTCGTTGGCATGAAAGTGGGCAAAACGTTCAATAATTATTTGTTTTGGTGAAGGTGGCGGGCAGCATGCATACACGGAATGTCATGAGCAGCACACATATCTTAGCTATGTTTTCACTCATTTCGAAAGCGATAAGGAAAAAAGAAAATGTTAGGGGGCACCCGGGTTTGAACCGGGGACCTCTCGATCTGCAGTCGAATGCTCTACCACTGAGCTATACCCCCACAGTGTTCGCTTCTTCCTACAGAAGTTACTAAACTAGATCTTTTGGCAGCATCCTTCCCTCATTTTGAAAGCGATAAGGAAGAAAGAAAATGTTAGGGGGCACCCGGGTTTGAACCGAATGCTCTACCACTGAGCGATAACCCCACTGCATTATCCTCTCCCGACACAAATTATTAAACTGGTCCCCTTGGCTACATTTCCCAGTTGGTACGCGAGGTCTTTTGGACATCCGTCAGGCTTTGGAATGAAAGTGGGCAAAACGTTCAATAATGATGTGTTTTGGTGAAGGTGGGGGGCAGCGTGCATACTTTAGCTACCTTTTCACGCACTTTCACAGATATAACCAAAGAAGAAGTAATAGGTGGCACCCGGGTTTGAACCGGGGACCTCTTGATCTGCAGTCGACTGTTGTACCACTGAGCTAAACCCCCACACCTTTAGCTCTTTCCTACAGATTTTATAGAGACTACGTGTCTTGGCTACATTGTCCAAGAGATTGAGAGCAAACCATTAACTTGCCTTACATCTTCTCCTTCTCCTTCTCCTGCTTCTTCTTCTCAAACTGTTTAGCCTCCAGGTTTGGGTTTTTCCTCGGACTCATCGAGTGATCCCACATCTAACGCCCGACCTGGAATGTCAGACTACGTGTCAAGGGATAAACTTGGAGAGGGGGACCAGTACCTCGAACAATCGGCCTCACCCTCTATACTGACCCGGGGCCTTTTTGGGGGATGGGTATATTGGAGGTTATAAACAAGGGAAGGATGCAGCCGTGGTCTTTAGACAACAAAACGGCATTTGTCTGGAGGAGAAGCAGAAAACCACGGAAAGTCTTGAGCAGCATGAATGTTTTTGCTATGTTTTCACGCATTTTGGAAGCGATAACTAAAGAAGTAAATTTTACGGCGCACCGGGTTTGAACCGGGGACCTCTCGATCTGCAATCGAGTGCTCTATCACTGAGCTCTTTCCTACAGATTTTATAGAGACTACGTGTCTTGGCTACATTGTCCAAGAGATTGAGAGACAAACCATTAACTTGCATTACATCTTCTCCTTCTCGTTCTTCTTCTTCTTCTCAAACAGTTTAGCCTCCAGAGTTGGCTTTTCCCTCGTACTCATCGAGTGATCCCACATCTAACGCCCGACCTGGAATGTCAGACTACGTGTCAAGGGATAAACATGGAGAGGAGGAGCAGTACCTGGACCATTCGGCCTCACCCTCTATACTGACCCGGGGCCTTTTTGGGGGGGTGGGAATATTGGAGGTTATAAACAAGGGAACGATGCAGTCGTGGTCTTTAGACAACAAAACGGCATTTGTCTGGAGGAGAAGGAGAAAACCACGGAGAGTCTTGAGCAACATGAATGCTTTCGCTATGTTTTCACGCATTTTGGGAGCGATAAACAAAGTAGCACATTTTAGTGGGCACCGGGTTTGAACCAGGGACCTCTTGATCTGCAGTCTAATGCTCTAACACTGAGCTATACCCCCACAGATTACGCACTTTCCTACAGATTTTTAAAAAACTAGGTGTCTTGGCTACATTGTCCAAGAGATTGGGAGACAGACCATTACCTTGCCTTACATTTTCTCCTTCTGCTTCCTCTTCTTCACCTTCTTCTTGTTCTACTTCTCAAACTGTTCAGCCTCCAGAGTTGTTTTTTCCCTCGGACTCATCGAGTGATCCCACCTCTAACTCCGGACCTGGAAGGTCAGAACTCGGATCAGGGGATAAAACTGGAGACGAGGAAGAGCACCTCGCCCAGGTGGCTTCACTTTCTGTGCTGTACCGGGGCCTTGTGGGGAATGGGAAGATTGGATGGCTGATATGGAATTGATCTCCCCTTCTCTACACAGATGACGTTCCGTGGCTGAGTGGACCCCGTCTCAGCACTCGTACCACTATTCAAATTTCGTGGTAGAGCCGGGAGTCTTACGCGGGACTCCAGGAGTGGCAGCTAATCACACTAACCACTACACCACAGAGGCGGACACGGAATAACTACTACCATCAGCAAGTTATAGACATTTCCTTTTCAACACCAATATTCCCTTCTCCCAGTGTTATTGATGATAGTTGGGTTCTTCCAATTCCTCATTCAAAAATCTTACTCTTTTCTACAGGACGCAATTGAATAGGAGTAGAGGTATGGCATTACCTTGCCTTACTTTTTGCTCTTCCTCTTCTTCTCCTTCTTCTTGTTCTACTTCTCAAACTGTTTAGCCTCCAGAGTTGTTTTTTCCCTAGGACACAGCGAGTGATCCCACATCTAACGCCCGACGTGGAGTGTCAGAATACGGGTCAAGGGATAAACATGGAGAGTGGGACCAGTACCTCACCCAATTTGCCTCACCCTCTCTGCTGAACCGGAGCCTTGTTGGGGGATGGGAAATTCGGAATTTATAGACAAGGACGAGGGAAGGATGCGGCCGTGTCCTAAAGTTAGATACACAAACAGCATTTGTCTGGAGGAGAAGTAGTAAACCACGGAATGTCATGAGCAGCACACATATCTTAGCTATGTTTTCACTCATTTCGACAGCGATAAGGAAAAAAGATAATGTTAGGGGGCACCAGGGCTTGAACCGGGGACCTCTCGATCTGCAGTCGAATGCTCTACCACTGAGCTATACCCCCACAGTGTTCGGTTCTTCCTACAGAAGTTACTAAACTAGATCTCTTGGCAGCATCCTTCCCTCATTTTGAAAGCGATAAGGAAAAAAGAAAATGTTAGGGGGCAACCGGGTTTGAACCGGGGACCTCTCGATCTGCAGTCGAATGCTCTACCACTGAGCTATACCCCCACAGTCCTCGCTTTTTCCTACAGAAGTTACTAAACTAGAATTTTTGGCAGCATTGTCCAAGAGATTGAGAGATAAGCCATAATTTTGCCTTTCAACATATTCTTTTCCTTCTCAAACGGACTGGCCTGCGGGGTTGGATTTTCCCTCGGACTCATCGAGTGATCCCGCCTCTAACGCTCGACCTGGAGTGTCAGACTTCGGGTCAGGGGATATAATTGGAGAACAGGACCAGTACCTCGACCAATCGGTCTCACCCTCTATACTGACCCGCGACCTTTTTGGAGGATGGGAAGATTGGAGGTTACAAACAAGGAAGAGGGAAGGATGCAGCCGTGGTCTTCAATTAGATAACAAAACGACAATTGTCTGGATGAGAAGGAGAAAACCAACGAAAGTCTTGTGCAGCATGCATATTTTGGTATGTTTTCACGCATTTTGGAAGCGATAACTAAGGAAGTAAATTTTATGGCTCACTGGGTTTGAACCAGTGACATCTCGATCTGTAGTCGATGCTCTACCACTGAGCTATAACCCCACTGAATTCGCCTCTCCCTACAGAAATTATTAAACTGGTTCCCTTGGCAAAATTTTCCCAATTGGTACGCGAGCTCTTTTGGGCCTCCGTCAGTCGTTGGCATGAAAGTGGGCAAAACTTTCAATAATTATTTGTTTTGGTGAAGGTGGCGGGCAGCATGCATACACGGAATGTCATGAGCAGCACACATATCTTAGCTATGTTTTCACTCATTTCGAAAGCGATAAGGAAAAAAGAAAATGTTAGGGGGCACCCGGGTTTGAACCGGGGACCTCTCGATCTGCAGTCGAATGCTCTACCACTGAGCTATACCCCCACAGTGTTCGCTTCTTCCTACAGAAGTTACTAAACTAGATCTTTTGGCAGCATCCTTCCCTCATTTTGAAAGCGATAAGGAAGAAAGAAAATGTTAGGGGGCACCCGGGTTTGAACCGGGGACCTCTTGATCTGCAGTCGACTGTTGTACCACTGAGCTCTTTCCTACAGATTTTATAGAGCCTACGTGTCTTGGCTACATTGTCCAAGAGATTGAGAGCAAACCATTAACTTGCCTTACATCTTCTCCTTCTCCTTCTCCTGCTTCTTCTTCTCAAACTGTTTAGCCTCCAGGTTTGGGTTTTTCCTCGGACTCATCGAGTGATCCCACATCTAACGCCCGACCTGGAATGTCAGACTACATGTCAAGGGATAAACATGGAGAGGGGGACCAGTACCTCGAACAATCGGCCTCACCCTCTATACTGACCCGGGGCCTTTTTGGGGGATGGGTATATTGGAGGTTATAAACAAGGGAAGGATGCAGCCGTGGTCTTTAGACAACAAAACGGCATTTGTCTGGAGGAGAAGCAGAAAACCACGGAAAGTCTTGAGCAGCATGAATGTTTTTGCTATGTTTTCACGCGTTTTGGAAGCGATAACTAAAGAAGTAAATTTTACGGCGCACCGGGTTTGAACCGGTGACCTCTCGATCTGCAATCGAATGCTCTATCACTGAGCTAAACCCCCACACCTTTAGCTCTTTCCTACAGATTTTATAGAGACTACGTGTCTTGGCTACATTGTCCAAGAGATTGAGAGACAAACCATTAACTTGCCTTACATCTTCTCCTTCTCGTTCTTCTTCTTCTCAAACAGTTTAGCTTCCAGAGTTGGCTTTTCCCCTGTACTCATCGAGTGATCCCACATCTAACGCCCGACCTGGAATGTCACACTACGTGTCAAGGGATAAACATGGAGAGGAGGAGCAGTACCTGGACCATTCGGCCTCACCCTCTATACTGACCCGGGGCCTTTTTGGGGGGGTGGGAATATTGGAGGTTATAAACAAGGGAACGATGCAGTCGTGGTCTTTAGACAACAAAACGGCATTTGTCTGGAGGAGAAGGAGAAAACCACGGAGAGTCTTGAGCAACATGAATGCTTTCGCTATGTTTTCACGCATTTTGGGAGCGATAAACAAAGTAGCACATTTTAGTGGGCACCGGGTTTGAACCCGGGACCTCTCGATCTGCAGTCTAATGCTCTAACACTGAGCTATGCCCCCACAGATTACGCACTTTCCTACAGATTTTTAAAAAACTAGGTGTCTTGGCTACATTGTCCAAGAGATTGGGAGACAGACCATTACCTTGCCTTACATTTTCTCCTTCTGCTTCCTCTTCTTCACCTTCTTCTTGTTCTACTTCTCAAACTGTTCAGCCTCCAGAGTTGTTTTTTCCCTCGGACTCATCGAGTGATCCCACCTCTAACTCCGGACCTGGAAGGTCAGAACTCGGATCAGGGGATAAAACTGGAGACGAGGAAGAGCACCTCGCCCAGGTGGCTTCACTTTCTGTGCTGTACCGGGGCCTTGTGGGGAATGGGAAGATTGGATGGCTGATATGGAATTGATCTCCCCTTCTCTACACAGATGACGTTCCGTGGCTGAGTGGACCCCGTCTCAGCCCTCGTACCACTATTCAAATTTCGTGGTAGAGCCGGGAGTCTTACGCGGGACTCCAGGAGTGGCAGCTAATCACACTAACCACTACACCACAGAGGCGGACACGGAATAACTACTACCATCAGCAAGTTCTAGACAGTTCCTTTTCAACACCAATATTCCCTTCTCCCAGTGTTATTGATGATAGTTGGGTTCTTCCAATTCCTCATTCAAAAATCTTACTCTTTTCTACAGGACGCAATTGAATAGGAGTAGAGGTATGGCATTACCTTGCCTTACTTTTTGCTCTTCCTCTTCTTCTCCTTCTTCTTGTTCTACTTCTCAAACTGTTTAGCCTCCAGAGTTGTTTTTCCCTAGGACACAGCGAGTGATCCCACATCTAACGCCCGAAGTGGAGTGTCAGAATACGGGTCAAGGGATAAACATGGAGAGTGGGACCAGTACCTCGCCCAATTGGCCTCACCCTCTCTGTGAACCGGAGCCTTGTTGGGGGATGGGAAATTCGGAATTTATAGACAAGGACGAGGGAATGATGCGGCAGTGTCCTAAAGTTAGATACACAAACAGCATTTGTCTGGAGGAGAAGTAGTAAACCACGGAATGTCATGAGCAGCACACATATCTTAGCTATGATTTCACTCATTTCGAAAGCGATAAGGAAAAAAGATAACGTTAGGGGGCACCAGGGCTTGAACCGGGGACCTCTCGATCTGCAGTCGAATGCTCTACCACTGAGCTATACCCCCACAGTATTCGGTTCTTCCTACAGAAGTTACTAAACTAGATCTCTTGGCAGCATCCTTCCCTCATTTTGAAAGCGATAAGGAAAAAAGAAAATGTTAGGGGGCAACCGGGTTTGAACCGGGGACCTCTCGATCTGCAGTCGAATGCTCTACCACTGAGCTATACCCCCACAGTCCTCGCTTCTTCCTACAGAAGTTACTAAACTAGAATTTTTGACAGCATTTTCCAAGAGATTGAGAGATAAGCCATAATTTTGCCTTTCAACATATTCTTTTCCTTCTCAAACGGACTGGCTTCGGGGTTGGATTTTCCCTCGGACTCATCGAGTGATCCCGCCTCTAACGCTCGACCTGGAGTGTCAGACTTCGGGTCAGGGGATATAATTGGAGAACAGGACCAGTACCTCGACCAATCGGTCTCACCCTCTATACTGACCCGCGGCCTATTTGGAGGATGGGAAGATTGGAGGTTACAAACAAGGAAGAGGGAAGGATGCAGCCGTGGTCTTCAATTAGATAACAAAACGGCAATTGTCTGGAGGAGAAGGAGAAATCCAAGGAAAGTCCTGAGCAGCATGCATATTTTGGTATGTTTTCACGCATTTTGGAAGCGATAACTAAGGAAGTAAATTTTTTGGCTCACTGGGTTTGAACCAGTGACATCTCGATCTGTAGTCGATGCTCTACCACTGAGCTATAACCCCACTGAATTCGCCTCTCCCTACAGAAATTATTAAACTGGTTCCCTTGGCAAAATTTTCCCAATTGGTACGCGAGCTCTTTTGGGCCTCTGTCAGTCGTTGGCATGAAAGTGGGCAAAACGTTCAATAATTATTTGTTTTGGTGAAGGTGGCGGGCAGCATGCATACACGGAATGTCATGAGCAGCACACATATCTTAGCTATGTTTTCACTCATTTCGAAAGCGATAAGGAAAAAAGAAAATATAGGGGGCACCCGGGTTTGAACCGGGGACCTCTCGATCTGCAGTCGAATGCTCTACCACTGAGCTATACCCCCACAGTGTTCGCTTCTTCCTACAGAAGTTACTAAACTAGATCTTTTGGCAGCATCCTTCCCTCATTTTGAAAGCGATAAGGAAGAAAGAAAATGTTAGGGGGCACCCGGGTTTGAACCGAATGCTCTACCACTGAGCGATAACCCCACTGCATTATCCTCTCCCTACAGAAATTACTAAACTGGTTCCCTTGGCTACATTTGCCTTACCTCATCTCCTTCTCGTTCTTCTTCTTCTTAAACAGTTTAGCTTCCAGAGTTGGCTTTTCCCTCGTACTCATCGAGTGATCCCACATCTAACGCCCGACCTGGAATGTCAGACTACGTGTCAAGGGATAAACATGGAGAGGAGGAGCAGTGCCTGGACCATTCGGCCTCACCCTCTATACTGACCCGGGGCCTTTTTGGGGGGGTGGGAATATTGGAGGTTATAAACAAGGGAACGATGCAGTCGTGGTCTTTAGACAACAAAACGGCATTTGTCTGGAGGAGAAGGAGAAAACCACGGAGAGTCTTGAACAGCATGGATGCTTTCGCTATGTTTTCACGCATTTTGGGAGCGATAAACAATGTAGCACATTTTAGTGGGCACCGGGTTTGAACCAGGGACCTCTCGATCTGCAGTCTAATGCTCTAACACTGAGCTATACCCCCACAGATTACGCACTTTCCTACAGATTTTTAAAAAACTAGGTGTCTTGGCTACATTGTCCAAGAGATTGGGAGACAGACCATTACCTTGCCTTACATTTTCTCCTTCTGCTTCCTCTTCTTCACCTTCTTCTTGTTCTACTTCTCAAACAGTTTAGCCTCCAGAGTTGTTTTTTCCCTCGGACTCAACGAGTGATACCACCTCTAACTCCGGACCTGGAAGGTCAGAACTCGGATCAGGGGATAAAACTGGAGACGAGGAAGAGCACCTCGCCCAGGTGGCTTCACTTTCTGTGCTGTACCGGGGCCTTGTGGGGAATGGGAAGATTGGATGGCTGAGATGGAATTGATCTCCCCTTCTCTACACAGATGACGTTCCGTGGCTGAGTGGACCCCGTCTCAGCCCTCGTACCACTATTCAAATTTCGTGGTAGAGCCGAGAGTCTTACGCGGGACTCCAGGAGTGGCAGCTAATCACATTAACCACTACACCACAGAGGCTGACACGGAATAACTACTACCATCAGCAAGTTCTAGACAGTTCCTTTTCAACACCAATATTCCCTTCTCCCAGTGTTATCGATGATAGTTGGGTTCTTCCAATTCCTCATTCAAAAATCTTACTCTTTTCTACAGGACGCAATTGAATAGGAGTTGAGGTATGGCATTACCTTGCCTTACTTTTTGCTCTTCCTCTTCTTCTCCTTCTTCTTGTTCTACTTCTCAAACTGTTTAGCCTCCAGAGTTGTTTTTTCCCTAGGACTCAGCGAGTGATCCCACGTCTAACGAACGACGTGGAGTGTCAGAATACGGGTCAAGGGATAAACATGGAGAGTGGGACCAGTACCTCGCCCAATTGGCCTCACCCTCTCTGCTGAACCGGAGCCTTGTTGGGGGATGGGAAATTCGGAATTTATAGACAAGGACGAGGGAAGGATGCGGCCGTGTCCTAAAGTTAGATACACAAACAGCATTTGCCTGGAGGAGAAGTAGTAAACCACGGAATGTCATGAGCAGCACACATATCTTAGCTATGTTTTCACTCATTTCGAAAACGATAAGGAAAAAAGATAATGTTAGGGGGCACCAGGGTTTGAACCGGGGACGTCTCGATCTGCAGCCGAATGCTCTACCACAGAGCTATACCCCCACAGTGTTCGGTTCTTCCTACAGAAGTTACTAAACTAGATCTTTTGGCAGCATCCTTCCCTCATTTTGAAAGCGATAAGGAAAAAAGAAAATGTTAGGGGGCACCCGGGTTTGAACCGGGGACCTCTCGATCTGCAGTCGAATGCTCTACCACTGTGCTATACCCCCACAGTCCTCGCTTCTTCCTACAGAAGTTACTAAACTAGAATTTTTGGCAGCATTGTCCAATAGATTGAGAGATAAGCCATAATTTTGCCTTTCAACATATTCTTATCCTTCTCAAACGGACTGGCCTGCGGGGTTGGATTTTCCCTCGGACTCATCGAGTGATCCCGCCTCTAACGCTCGACCTGGAGTGTCAGACTTCGGGTCAGGGGATATAATTGGAGAACAGGACCAGTACCTCGGCCAATCGGTCTCACCCACTATACTGACCCGCGACCTTTTTGCAGGATGGGAAGATTGGAGGTTACAAACAAGGAAGGATGCAGCCGTGGTCTTCAATTAGATAACAAAACGGCAATTGTCTGGAGGAGAAGGAGAAATCCAAGGAAAGTCCTGAGCAGCATGCATATTTTGGTATGTTTTCACGCATTTTGGAAGCGATAACTAAGGAAGTAAATTTTATGGCTCACTGGGTTTGAACCAGTGACATCTCGATCTGTAGTCGATGCTCTACCACTGAGCTATAACCCCACTGAATTCGCCTCTCCCTACAGAAATTATTAAACTGGTTCCCTTGGCAAAATTTTCCCAATTGGTACGCGAGCTCTTTTGGGCCTCCGTCAGGCGTTGGCATGAACGTGGGCAAAACGTTCAATAATTATTTGTTTTGATGAAAGTGGCGGGCAGCATGCATACACGGAATGTCATGAGCAGCACACATATCTTAGCTATGTTTTCACTCATTTCGAAAGCGATAAGGAAAAAAGAAAATGTTAGGGGGCACCCGGGTTTGAACCGGGGACCTCTCGATCTGCAGTCGAATGCTCTACCACTGAGCTATACCCCCACAGTGTTGGCTTCTTCCTACAGAAGTTACTAAACTAGATCTTTTGGCAGCATCCTTCCCTCATTTTGAAAGCGATAAGGAAGAAACAAAATGTTAGGGGGCACCCGGGTTTGAACCGAATGCTCTACCACTGTGCGATAACCCCACTGAATTATCCTCTCCCTACAGAAATTTTTAAACTGGTTCCCTTGGCTACATTTCCCAGTTGGTACGCGAGGTCTTTTGGTCCTCCGTCAGGCGTTGGAATGAAAGTGGGCAAAACGTTCAATAATGATGTGTTTTGGTGAAGGTGGGTGGCAGCGTGCAAACTTTAGCTACCTTTTCACGCACTTTCACAGATATAGCCAAAGAAGAAGTAATATGGGGCACCCGAATTTGAACCGGGGACCTCTTGATCTGCAGTCGACTGTTGTACCACTGAGCTAAAACCCCACACTTTTAGCTCTTTCCTACAGATTTTATAGAGACTACGTGTCTTGGCTACATTGTCCAAGAGATTGAGAGACAAACCATTAACTTGCCTTACATCTTCTCTTTCTCGTTCTTCTTCTTCTCAAACAGTTTAGCCTCCAGAGTTGGCTTTTCCCTCGGACTCATCGAGTGATCCCACATCTAACGCCAGACCTGGAATGTCAGACTACGTGACAAGGGATAAACATGGAGAGGGGGACCAGTACCTCGAACAATCGGCCTCACCATCCATACTGACCCGGGGCCTTTTTGGGGGGTGGGTATATTGGAGGTTTTAAACAAGGGAAGGATGCAGCCGTGGTCTTTAGACAACAAAGAGGCATCTGTCTGGAGGAGAAGCAGAAAACCACGGAGGGTCTTGAGCAGCATGAATGCTTTCGCTATGTTTTCACGCATTTTGGGAGCGATATACAAAGTAGCACATTTTAGTGGGCACCGTGTTTGAACCAGGGACCTCTCGATCTGCAGTCTAATGCTCTAACACTGAGCTATACCCCCACAGATTACGCACTTTTCTACAGATTTTTAAAAAACTAGGTGTCTTGGCTACATTGTCCAAGAGATTGGGAGACAGACCATTACCTTGCCTTACATTTTCTCCTTCTGCTTCCTCTTCTTCACCTTCTTCTTGTTCTACTTCCCAAACTGTTTAGCCTCCAGAGTTGTTTTTTCCCTCGCACTCATCGAGTGATCCCACCTCTATCTCCGGACCTGGAAGGTCAGAACTCGGATCAGGGGATAAAACTGGAGACGAGGAAGAGCACCTCGCCCAATTGGCTTCACTTTCTGTGCTGTACCGGGGCCTTGTGGGGAATGGGAAGATTGGATGGCTGAGATGGAATTGATCTCCCCTTCTCTACACAGATGACGTTCCGTGGCTGAGTGGACCCCGTCTCAGCCCTCGTACCGCTATTCAAATTTCGTGGTAGAGCCGGGAGTCTTACGCGGGACTCCAGGAGTGGCAGCTAATCACACTAACCACTACACCACAGAGGCGGAAACGGAATAACTACTACCATCAGCAAGTTCTAGACAGTTCCTTTTCAACACCAATATTCCCTTCTCCCAGTGTTATTGATGATAGTTGGGTTCTTCCAATTCCTCATTCAAAAATCTTACTCTTTTCTACAGGACGCAATTGAATATTAGTAGAGGTATGGCATTACCTTGCCTTACTTTTTGCTCTTCCTCTTCTTCTCCTTCTTTTTGTTCTACTTCTCAAACTGTTTAGCCTCCAGAGTTGTTTTTTCCCTAGGACTCAGCGAGTGATCCCACATCTAACGCCCGACGTGGAGTGTCAGAATACGGGTCAAGGGATAAACATGGAGAGTGGGACCAGTACCTCGCCCAATTGTCCTCACCCTCTCTGCTGAACCGGAGCCTTGTTGGGGGATGGGAAATTCGGAATTTATAGACAAGGCGAGGGAAGGATGCGGCCGTGTCCTAAAGTTAGATACACAAACAGCATTTGTCTGGAGGAGAAGTAGTAAACCACGGAATGTCATGAGCAGCACACATATCTTAGCTATGTTTTCACTCATTTCGACAGCGATAAGGAAAAAAGATAATGTTAGGGGGCACCAGGGCTTGAACCGGGGACCTCTCGATCTGCAGTCGAATGCTCTACCACTGAGCTATACCCCCACAGTGTTCGGTTCTTCCTACAGAAGTTACTAAACTAGATCTCTTGGCAGCATCCTTCCCTCATTTTGAAAGCGATAAGGAAAAAAGAAAATGTTAGGGGGCAACCGGGTTTGAATCGGGGACCTCTCGATCTGCAGTCGAATGCTCTACCACTGAGCTATACCCCCACAGTCTTCGGTGCTTCCTACAGAAGATACTAAACTAGAATTTTTGCAGCACCTGTTTACCCTCCAGGTTCGGTTTTTCCCTCGGACTCAACGAGGGATCCCACCACTACCGCCTCAAGGGCAGTGTCCTGGAGCTTCAGATTCTTGGTCGGGGGATACAACTAGGGAGTAGGACCAGTACCTCGCCCAGGCGGCCTCACCTGCTATGCTGGGCCTTGTGGAGGGATGGAAAGATTGTAAGAGATAGGCATAGAAGAGGGAGGGAAGCGGCCGTGGCCTTACGTTAGGTACCATCCCGCCATTCGCCTGGAGGAGAAGTGGGAAACCACGGAAAACCACTTCCAGGATGGCTGAGGTGGGAATCGATCCCACCCCTACCCAGTTGACCTCCCGAGGCTGAGTGGACCCGGTTCAAGCCCTCGTACCACTTTTCAAATTTTGTGGCAGTGCCGGGAATCGAACCCTTGCCTCCGGGGGTGGCAGCTAATCACGCTAACCACTACAGCGCAGAGGCGAACGGAAGGGATAACTAAGGAAGTAAATTTTATGGCTCACTGGGTTTGAACCAGTGACATCTCGATCTGTAGTCGATGCTCTACCACTGAGCTATAACCCCACTGAATTCGCCTCTCCCTACAGAAATTATTAAACTGGTTCCCTTGGGAAAATTTTCCCAATTGGTACGGGAGCTCTTTTGGGCCTCCGTCAGGCGTTGGAATGAAAGTGGGCAAAACGTTCAATAATTATTTGTTTTGGTGAAGGTGGCGGGCAGTATGCATACACGGAATGTCATGAGCAGCACACATATCTTAGCTATGTTTTCACACATTTCGAAAGCGATAAGGAAAAAAGAAAATGTTAGGGGGCACCCGGGTTTGAACCGGGGACCTCTCGATCTGCAGTCGAATGCTCTACCACTGAGCTATACCCCCACAGTGTTCGCTCCTTCCTACAGAAGTTACTAAACTAGATCTTTTGGCAGCATCCTTCCCTCATTTTGAAAGCGATAAGGAAGAAAGAAAATGTTAGGGGGCACCCGGGTTTGAACCGAATGCTCTACCACTGAGCGATAACCCCACTGAATTATCCTCTACCACAGAAATTATTAAACTGGTTCCCTTGGCTACTTCTTCCCGGTTGGTACGCGAGGTCTTTTGGACCTCCGTCAGGCGTTGGAATGAAAGTGAGCAAAACGTTCAACAATTATGTGTTATGGTGAAGGTGGCGGGCAGCGTGCATACTTTAGCTACCTTTTCACGCACTTTCAAAGATATAACCAAAGAAAAAATATTAGGGGGCACCCGGGTTTTAACCAGGGACCACTCGTTCTGCAGTCTAATGCTCTAACACTGAGCTATACCCCCACAGATTACCCACTTTCCTACAGAATTTTTAAAAACTAGGTGTCTTGGCTACATTGTCCAAGAGACTGACAGACCATTACCTTGCCTTACATTTTCTCCTTCTGCTTCCTCTTCTTCTCCTTCTTCTTGTTCTACTTCTCAAACTGTTTAGCCTCCAGAGTTGTTTTTCCCTCGGACTCATCGAGTGATCCCACCTCTAACTCCGGACCTGGAGGGTCAGACCTCGGATCAGGGGATAAAACTGGAGACGAGGAAGAGCACCTCGCCCAGGTGGCTTCACTTTCTGTGCTGTACCGGGGCCTTGTGGGGAATGGGAATATTGGACGGCTGATATGGAATTGATCTCCCCTTCTATACACAGATGACGTTCTGTGGCTGAGTGGACCCCGTCTCAGCACTCGTACCACTATTAAAATTTCGTGGTAGAGCCGGGAGTCTTACCCGGGACTCCAGGAGTGGCAGCTAATCACACTAACCACTACACCACAGAGGCGGTCAGGGAATAACTACTATCATCAGCAAGTTCTAGACAGTTCCTTTTCAACACCAATATTCCCTTCTCCCAGTGTTATTGATGGTAGTTCGGTTCTTCCAATTCCTCATTCAAAAATCTTACTCTTTTCTACAGAACGCAATTGAATAGGAGTAGAGGTATGGCGTTACCTTGCCTTACTTTTTGCTCTTCTTCTGTCCCTTCTTCTTCTTAATCTATTTAGCCTCCAGTCATGCTTTTTCCCTAGGACTCAGCGAGTGATCCCACATCTAACGCCCGACGTGGAGTGTCAGAATACGGGTCAAGGGATAAACTTGGAGAGTGGGACCAGAACCTCGCCCAATTGGCCTCACCCTCTCTGCTGAACCGGAGCCTTGTTGGGGGATGGGAATATTGGAATTTACAGACAAGGACGAGGGAAGGATGCGGCCGTGTCCTAAAGTTAGATGCACAAAGAGCATTTGCCTGGAGGAGACCTAGTAAACCACGGAATGTCTTGAGTAGCACACATATCTTAGCTATGTTTTCAATAATTTTGAAAGCCATAAGGAAAAAAGAAAATGATATGGGCACCCTGGTTTGAACCGGGGACCTCACGATCTTCAGTCTAATGCTCTATCACTGAGCTATACCCCTACAGTTTTCGCACCTTCCTACAGATTGTATAAAAACCAGGTGTCTTGGGTACATTGTCCAAGAGATTGAGAGATACACCATTACCTTGCCTTACATTTTCTCCTTCTTCTTCCTCCTCTTCTCCTTCTTCCTCTTATTCTTCTTCTCAAACTGTTTAGCCTCCAGAGTTGTTTTTTCCGTCGGGCTCATCGAGTGATCCCACCTCTTACTCCGGACCTGGAGGGTTAGACTTCGGAACAGGGGATAAAACTGGAGACGAGAAAGGGCACCTCGCCCAGATGGCTTCACTTTCTGTGCTGTACCGGGGCCTTATGGGGAATGGGAAGATTGGATGGCTGAGATGGAATTGATCTCCCCTTCTCTACACAGATCACGTTCCGTGATGAGTGGACCCCGTCTCAGCCCTCGTAACACTTTTCAAATTTCGTGGGAGAGCCGGGAGTCTTATGCGGGCATCCAGGATTGGCAGCTAATCACACTAACCACTACACCACAGAGGCGGACACGGAATAACTACTACCATCCGCAAGTTCTAAACAGTTCTTTTTCAACACCAATATTCTCTTCTCCCACTGTTATTGATGATAGTTGGATTCTTCCAGTTCCTCATTCAAAAACCTTACTCCTTTCTACAGGACGCATTTGAATAGGAGTAGAGATATGGCGTTACCTTGCCTTACTTTTTGCTCCGCTTCTTCTGTCCCGTCTTCTTCTTAATCTATTTAGCCTCCAGTGATGCTTTTTCCCTAGGACTCCGCGAGTGATCCCACATCTAACGCCTGACCTGGAGTGTCAGAATACGGGTCAAGAGATAAACATGGAGAGTGGGACCAGTACACCGCAAAATTGCCTCACCCTCTATGCTGAACCGGAGCCTTGTTGGGGGATGGGAATATTGGAATATATAGACAAGGAAGAGGGAAGGATGCGGCCGTGTCCTAAAGTTAGATACACAAACGGTATTTGCCTGGAGGAGAAGTAGTAAACCACGGAATGTATTGAGCAGCACACATATCTTAGCTATGTCTTCACTCATTTTGAAAGCGATAAGGAAAAAAGGAAATGTTAGGGGGCACCCGGGTTTGAACCGGGGACCTCTCGATCTGCAGTTGAATGCTCTACCACTGAGCTATACCCCCACAGTGTTCGGTTCTTCCTACAGAAGTTACTAGACTAGATCTTTTGGCAGCATCCTTTCCTCATTTTGAAAGCGATAAGGAAAACAGAAAATGTTAGGGGGCACCCGGGTTTGAACCGGAGACCTCTCGATCTGCAGTCGAATGCTCTACCACTGAGCTATACCCCCACAGTGTTCGCTTCTTCCTACAGAAGTTACTAAACTAGATCTTTTGGCAGCATCCTTCCCTCATTTTGAAAGCGATAAGGAAAACAGAAAATGTTAGGGGGCACCCGGGTTTGAACCGGAGACCTCTCGATCTGCAGTTGAATGCTCTACCACTGAGCTATACCCACACAGTGTTCGGTTGTTCCTACAGAAGTTACTAAACGAGATCTTTTGGCAGCATCCTTTCCTCATTTTGAAAGCGAAAAGGGAAACAGAAAATGTTAGGGGGCACCCGGGTTTGAACCGGAGACCTCTCGATCTGTAGTCGATGCTCTACCACTGAGCTATAACCCCACTGAATTCGCCTCTCCCTACAGAAATTATTAAACTGGTTCCCTTGGCTACTTTTTCCCAATTGGTACGCGAGGTCTTTTGGACCTCCGTCAGGCGTTGGAATGAAAGTGGACAAAACGTTCAATAATGATGTGTTTTGGTGTAGATGGGGGGCAGCTTGCATACTTTAGCTACCTTTTCACGCACTTTCACAGATATAACCAAAGAAGAAGTGATAGGGGGCACCCGGGTTTGAACCGGGGACCTCTCGATCTGCAGTCGACTGTTGTACCACTGAGCTAAACCCCCACACCTTTAGCTCTTTCCTACAGATTTCATAGAGACTACGTGTCTTGGCTACATTGTCCAAGAGGTTGAGAGACAAACCATTAACTTGCCTTACATCTTCTCCTTCTCGTTCTTCTTCTTCTCAAACTGTTTAGCCTCCAGAGTTGGCTTTTCCCTCGGACTCATCGAGTGATCCCACATCTAACGCCCGACCTGGAATGTCAGACTACGTGTCAAGGGATAAACATGGAGAGGGGGACCAGTACCTGGACCATTCGGCCACACCCTCTATACTGACCCGGGTCCTTTTTTTTTGGGGGGGGGGGGAATATTGGAGGTTATAAGCAAGGGAACGATGCAGCCGTGGTCTTTAGACAACCAAACGGCATTTGTCTGGAGGAGAAGGAGAAAACCACGGAAAGACTTGAGCAGCATGAATGCTTTTGCTATGTTTTCACGCATTTTGGGAGCGATAAACAAAGTAGCACATTTTTTTTCTAGGGGGTTTACGTCGCACCGACACAGATAGGTCTTATGGCGACGATGGGACGGGAAAGGCCTAGGAGTTGGAAGGAAGCGGCCGTGGCCTTAATTAAGGTACAGCGCCAGCATTTGCCTGGTGTGAAAATGGAGTAGCACATTTTAGTGGGCACCGGGTTTGAACCGGGTACCTCTCGATCTGCAGTCGAATGATCTACCACTGAGCTGTACCCCCACTGATTTCGCCTCTCCGCACAGAAATTATTAATCTGGTTCCCTTGGCAACATTTTCCCAGTTGGTACGCGAGTTCTTTTGGACCTCCGTCAGGCGTTGGAATGAAAGTGGGCAAAACATTCAACAATTATGTGTTATGTTGGAGATGGCGGGCAGCGTGCATACTTTAGCTACATTTTCACGCACTTTCAAGGATATAACCAAAGTAAAAAATATTAGGGGGCACCCGGGTTTGAACCAGGGACCTTTCGATCTGCAGTCTAATGCTCTAACACTGAGCTATACCCCCACAGATTACGCTCTTTCCTACAGATGTTTTTAAAAAACTATGTGTCTTGGCTACATTGTCCAAGAGATTGGGAGACAGACCATTACCTTGCCTTACATTTTCTCCTTCTGCTTCCTCTTCTTCTCCTTCTTCTTGTTCTACTTCTCAAACTGTTTAGCCTCCAGAGTTGTTTTTTTCCCTCGGACTCATCGAGTGATCCCGCCTCTAACTCCGGACCTGGAGGGTCAGACCTCGGATCAGGGGATAAAACTGGAGACGAGGAAGAGCACCTCGCCCATTTGGCTTCACTTTCTGTGCTGTACCGGGGCCTTGTGGGGAATGGGAAGATTGGATGGCTGAGATGGAATTGATCTCCCCTCTCTACACAGATGACGTTCCGTGGCTGAGTGGACCCCGTCTCAGCCCTCGTACCACTATTCAAATTTCGTGGTAGAGCCGGGAGTCTTACGCGGGACTCCAGGAGTGGCAGCTAATCACACTAACCACTACACCACAGAGGCGGACACGGAATAACTACTACCTTCAGCAAATTCTAGACAGTTCCTTTTCAACACCAATATTCTCTTCTCCCAGTGTTATTGATGATAGTTGCGTTCTTCCAATTCCTCATTCAAAAATCTTACTCTATTCTACAGGACGCAATTGAATAGGAGTAGAGGTATGGCATTACCTTGCCTTACTTTTTGCTCTTCTTCTTCTGTCCCTTCTTCTTCTTAATCTATTTAGCATCGTCAGTCCACCTAAAGCCACCGGCGAGTGCAGACGTACGGAGTGGAGGGTCCCTGGAGTGGGAGAAGGTAGTGTAAGTGCGGAGTGTTGGAAGTCAGCGAGGTGCTTACAGGCAATGATTGGTGTAGAACAGTACAGGGCGAGCATAGGTGGTTGGGAGGGAAGAAAGAAGAAAGAAGAAAGAAGAAGTGAAGACAAGAGGATGTAGAATAGAACTGGATAAAATAGGATACTTTATGTTTTCTGCAGCGGTGATTTTGATATTGCTTTGGATCGGGGGAGTAGAACTCAACCCAGGTCCGACGTCCAGGGGAAATATGAGCTGGGAGGACATGGAAACAATCAGAAAAATCGTAAAAGAGGTGGTAGCAGAGCAGTGGCGGTGGGCTCTTAGGAGCACAGGAGCACGTGAACACCCAGTTTTAATACTACTTTACGCATTCGTGGATAATTTAAAACTTTCCTTTCTTTCGACCTGATTTCAACAATCGATCGAAAGCATTCGACTTATATCGAAGCTCCGTTACACCGACAGTTGTTCGTTTTGACTGACAGTGCAGCGGGCACACTGTGTAATGCGCTATTGTGCTGAAGACTATACGCATGCGCAAAGCAGATGACGTCATGGTTTATGCACTGATATTCCCATTAGCGAGGAGCACGGTAAGGTACGTGCTTTGCCGTCTTGAGCAATCCTCAAACCAGTGGCAGTATTACAGTTGACCACAAGGGTCCGCCACCTCCCCTATTACTGTTAGCCACAGCCCCGCAGGAGATACTATTGCATTACATTACCGGCAGATTTCGCTAGTAGTTCTGAATAGGCATTTTCTAGCTCGTGAACAGGTGTTCGCAATTGCGGGAAGAAGTTTGCTTTACCTTGTGACTCGAAAATCTTCTCAATTGAAATTTATTTGAGTGTTGTGTTTTGCTTCTCTGTTTGTATGGTTTGTAACCATGGTATTTGTGTAAGAGGAAATTAATTCAGTTCAGTTAATTTTAACCAGCGAAATATTAACCGTCCGCCTCTGTGGTGTAGGCTCTAGTGGTTAGTGTGATTAGCTGCTACTGCCGGAGGCCCGGTTCGATTCCCGGCTCTGCCACGAAATTTGAAGAGTGGTACGAGGGCTGGAACTGGGTCCACTCAGCTTCTGGAGGTCAACTGGGTAGAGGTGGGTTCGATTTCCACCTCAGCCATCCTCAAAGTGGTTTTCCACTTCTTCTCCAGGCAAATGCCTGGATGGTACCTAACTTAAGGCCACGGCCGCTTCCTTCCGTCTTCCTTGTCTATCCCTTCCAATTTTCCCATCGCCCACCAAGGCCCCTGTTCAGCATAGTAGGTGAGGCCGCCTGGGCTATGTACTGGTCATCCTCCCCATTTGTATCCCCCGACCTAATGTCTCACGCTCCAGAACACTGCCCTTGAATGCGGTAGAGGTGGGATCGCTCGCTGAATCCAAGGGAAAAACCAACCCTGGAGGGTAAGCAGATTAAGAAAGAAATATTAACCTATCAGGGTAACTTAGAAATTATAAGGCTTGGACCGGTCAGACCAGATTTGATTATTGAGAACCTTACAAAAACTGACAAACGCGGCTATAGGCGTAAGTTTAAGAGAGAAATGTACGAAACATGCAAGTGGCTCTGTGGATGGTGGTCTAGGAGTGCGCCTTTTTGTTTGCCCTGTTTATTGTTCAACAAAGAAAGAAGTGTATGGAATTTAGCTGGGTGCACAGACCTTGCTCATTTGAGTGCAAAAATAAATTAACATGAAAAGTTTCATGCACACAAAAACGCGAGTATTGAATTCCCTTTGCTAGTGTTGTCTGTAATTTCCAAGACGAGAAAAAATTAACATGTGATAGAGCAGAACCCTGATTAACCGAGATAATGTGGAGACTATTGCGGTCAATTCGGAAACAATTTTTAAAAAATCGACCGGTAAATGCGGCACACATTATTTCCATGCTTCTCGTCGTGCCTAGGTGAACTTCGTGCTATTTAAAAACCAAGAATAGTGCTCGCATACTTCAATATCCGCAGTGAACTAAAGTTATTATGTATTTTACTTTTGTTCTACACTAACAGATTAGTCTAGTATAAAATTTATCCTCGGTTACAGGGGTTCTACCATATTTTTTGTGAAAAAGGAACCGTACAAGGAACTTTTGGTGATTTATGTACCTATGTTACTTTTCTGCTGATTTGAGACATGAACAAAAATGTTGTGAACCCCCTAAAAATTTTGTCACGAGCCGCCACTGTAGCAGAGGCATGTCCCTTCGAACAAATTAAAAACATGATCAAGGAACAAACGAGGGAGTTTGAAAAAATGAAAGGGTGGTTTCAAGAAAAGGTAGAAGACACAGCTTCACAGGTGAGAAGAAATGGTACAGAAGTTTCAGCATTAAGAGAGGAGATAGGGAGATTGGAAGAGGAGATGTCGAAACTGAAAGCCGACGTAGTTGCTAACACCCGAAGTCGCAGAAACAAATGCTTATTTATATATGGAGTGCAAGAGGGGAAGAAGGAAGATAAGACGAGTATAATTTATAAAGTAGTGGACATAATTCAGGGTAAAATGAAAATAAATTTCAGTGAAGTGGACATTGATGATGTGACAAGAGTGGGAAGATTTAGAGGTAATAGGCCTATCAAAGTGCAATTATTTTCTTTACTGATGGCTGACACAGTGGTGCGTAATGCAGGAAACGTGCAAAGGGAAAAAATATGGATAAGGAGGGACATAGGAACTGAAGCGTGGAGGAATGAAAGAACCCTTAAAAAACACATGATACGAGCTAGGCAGCAGGGGTTGAATGCAGTCATCAGAGGACAGGAATTAGTGGTGACAGGCAACAACTGGAGGAGAATATGGTCGGTGAATAGACTGATGGATCTAGAACGGAGGATGAAACAAGATGAGGAGGCTAAGAGAAGTGTAGTGAATAATGGAGAAGACAAACGAGTGGAAGACAATAGGCAAGTGAAAGATAACGAGGGTAGAAGTGTAATTATCGGAAGTAGTACTGAAAAGTGTCAAGAAAGGCAGAGAGAGGTGCTAAGTGGAAGTATGAATAACGGCAAGGAAAGAGCAGTGGACGGACAGTGCAGGGGAGAGGCTGAAGAACAAATGGGTGAGGGGGGCAAGGAGAGGGTGCAACAAGAAGCTGAGAGAGCGGAGTGTAGTGGTGGAGTAAGGCAAGATCAGGGTAAGAAAGTAAGGTTAGAGTTAACCCGTGAGAGCTTCGAGCAGAATCAGAGTCGGAGCGGAGGGAGAAATAGAAACTATACAGACATGTGGAGAGCTATGAAAAGTAATGAGGGTATTGTGACAAGAAGCAAAAAACAATAATATAGCGAGTAAGTAAGTAATTAAGGGTGTGGAGGCTGAAATGTTGTGATGGAGAAGTGGTATATAAGTTATGATATGTTATATGGATGGTTTGATATTGAGATGGTTTATTTATTGCTGAAATATGGTGTTGGAAGTATTGGTTGTATTGCTGAAATGTGGTGTTGGAAGTATTGAATGCTTAGTATTTATGATTAGGTGATGTAAGTTATGATATGATATAGGGTTGAAAAGTGGTGTTGGAGAAGTGGTGGTATAAGATGGTGGATTGCAGATTGTTGATATTTGGAGTTGGAGGAGTGGTGGTAAATGTGGTGTTGGATAAGTGTTATATCGTTGGAATGTGGTGTGGGAGAAGTGGTGATATAAGTAGAGGTGGTAAATAATGTGGAGTTGGTGTTAAATGTGGTGTTGGAGAAGTGGTGGTATAAGATGGTGGATGGCAGATTGTTGATATTTGGAGTTGGAGGAGTAGTGGTAAATGTGGTGTTGGATAAGTGTTATATCGGGTATGTATTTGTGTCTGGTATGAGTATTTAATTTTTGGAGCTGGAAAGAGGTGAGTTTACTATCAATTTGTAAATTTTGGTTTGTTTGTATGGAGAGGAGGAAGAAATATGAGGTTGGAGAGGTGTTGGTATATGCGTGATTGGTATTTGTTATTCATTGCCGGAACTGTTGGGAGATGGAGATAAAATTTTATTATGGAGTGTTATGGCGGAATGAAATGAAAGGAAGCAATATTAACGCGGATTGGTAAAAGCTGTGGTATGGTGGATTGGAATGCAAGGATGGAATATGGCTGGTTTGGAATGCAATCTGGTAATGCTGCTGTTGTAGCTTATTCTGGAGTAGGTCAGGGAACAATAGAGGTGATGAAAATGCTGAAGCAAGAAGGTTGCGTACGTGTGAGTGATAACAAGCAGGAAGTTGTAACACCAGCAGTAGAATGTAAACATTGACCAGGCTGTTGTGAATTGATGTAGATGGAGTTGGTTCTGGTATAAAACCGGGGCGTTATTGTTCATTTCATTTTATGTTATTTTGTATATGGTGGAGAGGGGTGACTCAGGTTGGACTACGTTTATTAATCTTATTAGTTATTTATTATTATAATTGTGAACATGTATTCGGGGCTGAACGCCTGTTTTGTTCATTAATAAATACATACATATTTAGCATCGTCGCCATAAGACCTATCTGTGTCGGTGCGACGTAAAGCAACTAGCAAAAAAAAAAAAAAAATCTATTTAGCCTCCAGTGATGCTTTTTCCCTAGGACTCAGCGAGTGATCCCACATCTAACGCCCGACGTGGAGTGTCAGAATACGGGTCAAGAGATAAACATGCAGAGTGGGACCAGTACCCCGCCCAATTGGCCTCACCCTCTATGCTGAACCGGAGCCTTGTTGGGGGATGGGAAATTCGGAATTTATAGACAAGGACGAGGGAAGGATGCGGCCGTGTCCTAAAGGTAGATACACAAACAGCATTTGTCTGGAGGAGAAGTAGTAAACCACGGAATGTCATGAGCAGCACACATATCTTAGCTATGTTTTCACTCATTTCGACAGCGATAAGGAAAAAAGATAATGTTAGAGGGCACCAGGTTTTGAACCGGGGACCTCTCGATCTGCAGTCGAATGCTCTACCACTGAGCTATACCCCCGCAGTATTCGCTTCTTCCTACAGAAGTTACTAAACTAGATCTTTTGGCAGCATCATTCCCTCATTTTGAAAGCGATAAGGAAAAAAGAAAATGTTACGGGGCCCCCGTGTTTGAACCGGGGACCTCTCGATCTGCAGTCGAATGCTGTACCACTCAGCTATACCCCCACAGTCTGCGCTTCTTCCTACAGAAGTTACTAAACTAGATCTTTTGGCAGCATCATTCCCTCATTTTGAAAGCGATAAGGAAAAAAGAAAATGTTACGGGGCCCCCGGGTTTGAACCGGGGACCTCTCGATCTGCAATCGAATGCTCTATCACTGAGCTAACCCCCCACACCTTTAGCTCTTTCCTACAGATTTTATAGAGACTACGTGTCTTGGCTACATTGTCCAAGAGATTGAGAGACAAACCATTAACTTGCCTTACATCTTCTCCTTCTCGTTCTTCTTCTTCTCAAACTGTTTAGCCTCGAGAGTTGGCTTTTCCCTCGGACTCATCGGGTGATCCCACATCTAACGCCCGACCTGGAATGTCAGACTACGTGTCAAGGGATAAACATGGAGAAGGGGACCAGTACCTGTACCAATCGGTCCCACCCTCCATACTGACCCGGGGCCTTTTTGGGGGGGGGGGGAATATTGGAGGTTATAAACAAGGGAACGATGCAGCCGTGGTCTTTAGACAACCAAACGGCATTTGTCTGGAGGAGAAGCAGAAAACCACGGAAAGTCTTGAGCAGCATGAATGCTTTTGCTATGTTTTCACGCATTTTGGGAGCGATAAACAAAGTAGCACATTTTAGTAGGGCACCGGGTTTGAACTGGGTACCTCTCGATCTGCAGTCGAATGATCTGCCACTGAGCTGTGCCCCCACTGATCTCGCCTCTCCGCACAGAAATTATTAATCTGGTTCCCTTGGCAACATTTTCCCAGTTCGTACGCGAGCGCTTTTGGACCTCCGTCAGGAGTTGGAATGTAACTGGGCAAATCGTTCAATAATTATGTGTTTTGGTGAAGGTGACGGGCAGCGTGCATACATTACCTAATTTTTCACGCACCTTGAAAGACATAAGCAAAGAAAAATATTAGGGGGCAACCGGGTTTGAAGCGGGGACCTGTAGATCTGCGCTATACACCCCGTGGTTTCCAGCGTCCCTGCAGAAATTATTGAACATGCCTATTGCCTATTTTGCCCAAGAGATTCACTTGTACTGCGGTATTTTGTAGCTTTTTAATAGTATGATAAAAATCCGCAAATTCTAGGCAGTTTTTTCCAACATAAATGTTCTCTTCATCCAGTGTTATAGATGATAGCGCGTGTTCTTTCTGTTTCTCATTCCAAAATCTTACTCTTTTCACCAGGACGCAATTGAATAGGAGTAGGGGTAAGGTATTACCTAGCCTTACTCCTTTTTCTTTTTCATCTTCTTGCTGTTCATCAGTATAACCTCCAGAGTTGGTTTTTTGTTCGGACTAAGCTAGGCATCTCTCCTCCAATGCCTGTCGTGCAGCGCCAGAAATCGGGTCAAGGGATGAACATGGTGAGGATGACCAGGACCTCCCAAGGCGGCCTCACCTTCTATGCTGAACGGGCGGTGTCGGGGGACGAAAAAATTGGGAGGCATAGATGAGGAAGACGGAAGGATACGGGCGTGGCCTTAAGTTAGATACCAGAATGGCATTTGCCTGGAGGAGAAGCAGTAATCCACGGATAGTCCTGAGCAGCATGCATGCTTTTGCTACGTTTTCACGCATTTTGGAAGCGATAACCAAAGTAGAAAACATAGGGGGCAACCGGGCTTCAGCCGGGGACCTCTCGATCTGCAGTCGAATGCTCTACCACTGAGCTATACCCCCTCTCATTTAGCCGCTCCGCACAGAAATGATTAAACTGGTTCCCTTGGGTACTTTTTCCTAGTTGGTACGCGAGGTCTTTTGGACATCCGTCAGGCGTTGGAATGAAAGTGGCCAAACCTTCAATAATGATGTGTTTTGGTGAAGGTGGCAGGCAGCGTGCATACTATAGCTAGCTTTTCACGCACTTTCACAGATGTAACCAAAGAAAAAGTAATAGGAGGCACCCGGGTTTGAACCGGGGAGCTCTCGATCTGCAGTCGAATGCTCTACCACTGAGCTAAACCCCCACACCCTTAGCTCTTTCCTACAGATTTTATAGAAGCTACGTGTCTTGGCTACATTGTCCAAGAGATTGAGAGAAAAACCATTAGCTTGCCTTAAACCTTCTCCTTCTCGTTCTTCTTCTTCTCCTCCTTCTTCTTCTCAAACTGTGTAGCCTCCAGAGTTGGCTTTTCCCTCGGACACACCGTGTGATCCCACATCTAACGCCCGACCTGGAATGTCAGACTACGTGTGAAGGGATAAACATGGAGAGTGGGACTAGTACCTAGACCAATCGGCCTCACCCTCTATACTAACCCGGGGCCTTTTGGGGGGGGTGGGAATATTGGAGGTTATAAACAAGGATGAGGGAAGGATGCAGCCGTGGTGTTTAGACAATGGTACGGAGTTTTGTGGATTTGCAGAGGTGAAAGAAGGTGCGGGCTGGAATAGGTCTAAACTACAAAATTAAAGTTAATTTAAAACTTTAACAAGGTTGTATTTTCTTTTCAAAATCAACAGATAACAACGGTTAACAATTCCCACTAGGTGAAATAACAAAGAACACTCAGGTACAATGCAAATTTACAAATTCTGGGCTACGAGCCCCAAAGTCTGAGTTCTCGACTCAAAACCACAAATATCAAAGGGCACAAGACCCTTAATTGCATGGAGCTCTTGCTCCCGCTTAGTAGTGTCAAGCCTCATAGAGGCACTTTCCAAAGAAACTAGAAAGAGCTGACCTGCTCTCAATTATATAAGCACAAACAACTTTACTCCTACCTGCCCTCAAGGCACACCAAGAACAGGGGTATTTGATACCCAACCTACAGGGCCTTTACATGAGGAAAATAAAACATCAGGTTATGTTACTGACCCATAATACAAAATTGAATGGAGGCGAAGCTTGCACTCCTAACACGCTTTTAAAACCTACTTGGCACTAGGCCGCTTACACAAGGGCTAATCCCATACTAAGGAGGTGACACGTATAAGAAAACTTTATTACATTAAGAAGAGAAGGACAACGGTTATGAAAACGTGGTCACCTCAACACAATATGAGTGAGAGCTCGAGAGGATTAGGCACTCTCTATCCAAATTTGTAGTTAAAGGGACGGAATTTTCACCAAATTTTTTTTACATTTTAAAGGTAGGTTACATGAGAAAAGTTTCGAACCTGCCCCGAGGGTTAAACTGCTGAGCTAGCAAGAAATAAAGTTATTAACCGGCCATTACCTTGTTGATGAACTGCTGCCCGAAGAAAGAGGCGCTACCCGCCCCCTGTTACATAATCACACACTACGCAAGATGTCGATGAAGTGGCCAGGAGACCAGAAAATCAGCAGTTTTTGTACCCTCGCGGAAAATTCGAGATGTTTCTTGAATGATTACAACCCGCCCACAAAATTTTATTGGATAACAGCAAAGACCAATACACAAGACGAGGAAGAAACACCTTATGGTGGAAAATTAATTACAGAAATTCCTGATTGGCTACATTCAAAACCGGCGGAAACAAAGGGTTATATTGCCAACCTACAACTGACAGAGCAAAATTTAGTTAAGACAAAACAGGAATACAAAATTTCTTCAAGAAAGTACATTCCTTTATACCAGAGTACGTTATTATAGTTTTGGTAGAGACATATGTTAGAGAATGTCCAAATTTCATGATACGGAGCAAACAAACACAAATCGAAATAGACACAGTTCGGAACACTTCCAAATTGCCAAATAGTGACATCTTCCGAGAAATCGTTGAGTTAATACAGTTTGTTAAAGTTCAGGCTTTCTCCTGTAGAGGAGTTTCAACTGGCGCAATATTTGAATTAGCGGCGTGGAGGTGTACCACCCGGTACAGACACAGAACGGCATTTGTCTGGAGGAGAAGCAGAAAACCACGGATAGTCCTGAGCAGCATACATGCTTTTGCTAAGTTTTCAAGCATTTTGAGAGCGATAACAAAAGAAGAATAAATTAGAAGGCACCCGGGTTTGAACCGGGGACCTCTCGATCTGCAGTCGAATGATCTACCACTGAGCTATACCCCCACAGATCTCTCCTCTCAGCACAGATATTATTAAACTGGTTCCCTTGGCAACATTTTCCCAGTTGGTACGCGAGCTCCTTTCACCCTCCGTCAGGCGTTGGAATGAAAGTGGGCAAAACGTTCAATAATTATGTGTTTTGGTGAACGTGGCGGGCAGCGTGCATACATTACTTACCTTTTCACGCACCTTGATAGGTATAAGCAAAGAAATAATACTAGGTGGCACCCTGGTTTTAACCGGGAACATCTCGACCTGTAGTCGAATGCTCTACCACTGTGCTATACCCCCCGTGGTTCCCACCTTTCCTGCAGAAATTATTCAACATGCCTATTGGCTATTTTGTCCAAGAGATTCACTTGTACTGCGGTATTATGTAGCTTTATGATACTATGAAATAACTCCGTAAATTCTAGGCAGTTATTCATCATCATCATCATCACCATCATCATCTGTTTACCCTCCAGGTTCGGCTTTTCCCTCGGACTCAGCGAGCAATCCCACCTCTACCGCCTCAAGGGCAGTGTCCTGGAGCTTCAGACTCTTGGTCGGGGGATACAACTGGGGAGTATGACCAGTACCTCGCCCAGGCGGCCTCACCTGCTATGGTGAACAGGGGCCTTGGAGGAGGATGGGAAGATTGGAAGGGATAGGCAAGGAAGAGGGAAGGAAGCGGCCGTGGCCTTAAGTTAGGTACCATCCCGGCATTCGCCTGGAGGTGAAGTGGAAAACCACGGAAAACCACTTCGATGATGGCTGAGGTGGGAATCGAACCCACCTCTACTCAGTTGACCTCCCGAGGCGGAGTGGACCCCGTCCCAGCCCTCGTACCACTTTTCAAATTTCGTGGCAGAGCCGGGAATCGAACCCGGAGGTCCGGGGGTGGCAGCTAATTACGCTAACCACTACACCACACAGGCGGACTAGGCAGTTATTTCCAATATAAATGTTCTCTTTATCCAGTGCTATAGATGATAGCGCGTGTTCCTTCAGTTTCTCATTCCAAAATCTTACTATTTTCACCAGGACGCAATTGAATAGGAGTAAGGGTAAGGCATTACCTTGCCTTACTCCTTTTTCTTTTTCATCTTCTCGCTGTTCATCAGTATAACCTCCAGAGTTGGTTTTTTGTTCGGACTCAGCGAGGCATCTCTCCTCCAATGGCTGTCGTGGAGCGTCAGACATCGGGTCAAGGGATGAAAATGGTGAGGATGACCAGGACCTCCCAAGGCGGCCTCACCTTCTATGCTGAACGGGCGGTCACGGGGTACGAGAAAATTTTGAGGCATACATAAGGAAGACGGAAGGATTCGGCCGTGGCCTTACGTTAGATACCAGAATGGCATTTGCCTGGAGGAGAAACAGAAAACCACGGATAGTCCTGAGCAGCATACATGCTTTTGCTAAGTTTTCAAGCATTTTGAGAGCGATAACAAAAGAAGAATAAATTTGAAGGCACCCGGGCTTGAACCGCGGACCTCTCGATCTGCAGTCGAATGCTCTACCACTCAGCTAGACCCCCACTCATTTACTCTCTCCGCACAGAAATTATTAAACTGGTTCCCTTGGCTACTTTTTAACAGTTGGTACGCGAGGTCTTTTGGACCTCCGGAAGGTCGCGGGCAGCGTGCATACTTTACCTACCTTTTCACGCACTTTCAAAGATATAACCAAAGAAAAAATATTACGGGGCACCCGGGTTTGAACCAGGGACCCCTCGATCCGCAGTCTAATGCTCTAACACTCAGCTTTACCCCCACAGTTTTTGCACTTTCCTACAGATTGTATAAAAACCAGGTGTCTTGGGTACATTGTCCAAGAGATTGAGAGACACACCATTACCTTGCCTTACATTTTTTCCTTCTTCTTCCTCCTATTCTCCTTCTTCCTCTTATTCTTCTTCTCAAACTGTTTAGCCTCCAGAGTTGTTTTTTCCGTCGGGCTCATCGAGTGTTCCCCCCTCTTACTCCGGACCTGGAGGGTCAGACTTCGGAACAGGGGATAAAACTGGAGACGAGGAAGAGCACCTCGCCCAGGTGGCTTCACTTTCTGTGCTGTACCGGGGCCTTGTGGGGAATGGGAAGATTGGATGGCTGAGATGGAATTGATCTCCCATTCTCTACACAGATGACGATCCGTGATGAGTGGACCCCGTCTTAGCCCTCGTACCACTTTTCAAAATTCGTGGGAGAGCCGGGAGTCTTATGCGGGCCTCCAGGAGTGGCAGCTAATCACACTAACCACTACTCCACAGAGGCGGACACGGAATAACTACTACCATCACCAAGTTCTAAACAGTTCTTTTTCAACACCAATATTCTCTTCTCCCAGTGTTATTGATGATAGTTGGGTTCTCCCAGTTCCTCATTCAAAAACCTTACTCTTTTCTACAGGACGCATTTGAATATGAGTAGAGGTATGGCGTTACCTTGCCTTACTTTTTGCTCCGCTTCTTCTGTCCCTTCTTCTTCTTAATCTATTTAGCCTCCAGTGATGCTTTTTCCCTAGGACTCGCGAGTGATCCCACATTTAAAGCCCGACCTGGAGTGTCAGAATACGGGTCAAGAGATAAACATGGAGAGTGGGACCAATACCCCGCCCAATTGGCCTCACCCTCTACGCTGAACCGGAGCCTTGTTGGGGGATGGGAATATTGGAATATATAGACAAGGAAGAGGGAAGGATGCGGCGGTGTCCCAAAGTTAGATACACAAACAGCATTTGCCTGGAGGAGAAGTAGTAAACCACGGAATGTCTTGAGCAGCACACATACCTTGGCTAAGTTTTCACTAATTTTGAAAGCGATAAAGAAAAAACAGAATGTTAGGGGGCACCCGGGTTTGAACCGGGGACCTCTCGATCTGCAGTCGAATGCTCTACCACTGAGCTATACCCCCAGGGTGATTAGCGTGATTAGCTGCCACCCCCGGAGGTCCGGGTACGATTCCCGGCTCTGGCACGAAAATTTGAAAAGTGGTACGAGGGCTGGAACGGGGTCCACTCAGCCTCGGGGGGTCAATTAAGTAGAGGTGGGTTCTATTCCCACCTCAGCCATCCTCGAAGTGATTTTCCGTGGTTTCCCACTTCTCCTCCAGGCGAATGCCGGGATGGTACCTAACTTAAACCCACGGCCGCTTCCTTCCCTCTACCTTGTCTATCCCTTCCAACCTTCCCATCCCTCCACAAGGCCCCTGTTCAGCATAGCAGGTGAGGCCGCCTGGGCGAGGTACTGGTCATACTAACCAGTTTTATCCCCCGACCAAGAGTCTGAAGCTCCAGGACACTGCCCTTGAGGCGGTAGAGGTGGGATCCCTCGCTGTGTCCGAGGGAAAAGCCGAACCTGGAGGGTAAACAGATGATGATGATGATGATGATAAACAAGGGAACGATGGAGCCGTGGTCTTTAGACAACAAAACGTCATTTGTCTGGAGGAGAAGCAGAAAACCACGGAAAGTCTTGAGCAGCATGAATGCTTTTGCTATGTTTTCACGCATTTTGGGAACGATAAACAAAGTAGCACATTTTAGTGGGCACCGGGTATGAACCGGGTACCTCTCGATCTGAAGTCGAATGATCTACTACTGAGCTATAACCCCACTGATCTCGCCTCTCCGCACAGAAATTATTAAACTGGTTCCCTTGGCAACATTTTCCCAGTTCGTACGCGAGCTCTTTTGACCCTCCGTCAGGCGTTGGAATGAAAGTGGGCGAAACGTTCAATAATTATGTGTTTTGGTGAACGTGGCGGGCAGCGTGCATACATTACCTACCTTTTCACGCACCTTGATAGATATAAGCAAAGAAAAAATAATAGGATTCACAAGGGTTTGAACCGGTAGCCTCTAGATCTGTAGTCGAGTGCTTTACCTCTGCGCTATACACCCCGTGGTTTCCAGCATCCTGCAGAAATTATTGAACATGCCTATTGGCTATTTTGCCCAAGAGATTCACTTGTACTGCGGTATTTTGTAGCTTTTTGATAGTATGAAGAAAAATTCGCAAATTCAAGGCAGTATTTTCCAACATAAATGTTCTTTTCATCCAGTGTTTTAGACGAGAGCGCGTGTTCTTTCAGTTTCTCGTTCCAAAATCTTACTATTTTCACCAGGATGCAATTGAATAGGAGTAGGGGTAAGGTATTACCTTGCCTTACTCCTTTTTCTTTTTCAACTTCTTGCTGTTCATCAGTATAACCTCCAGAGTTGGTTTTTTGTTCGGACTCAGCGAGGCATCTCTCCTCCAATGGCTGTCGTGGAGCGTCAGACATCGGGTCCTGGGATGAACATGGTGAGGATGACCAGGACCTCCCAAGCCGCCTCACCTTCTATGCTGAACGGGCGGTGTCGGGGTACGAGAAAATTGGGAGGCATAGATAAGGAAGACGGAAGGATGCGGCCGTGGCCTTAAGTCAGATACCAGAATGGCAAATGCCTGGAGCAGAAGCAGTAATCCACGTATAGTCATGAGCAGCATGCATGCTTTTGATACGTTTTCACGCATTTTGAAAGCGATAACCAAAGAAGAAAACATTAGGGGGCAACCGGGCTTGAGCCGGGTACCTCTCGATCTGCAGTCGAATGATCTACTACTGAGCTATACCCCCACACCTTTAGCGCTTTCCTACAGATTTTATAGAAACTACGTGTCTTGGCTACATTGTCCAAGACATTGAGAGAAAAACCATTAGCCCCTTACATCTTCTCCTTCCCGTTCTTCTTCTTCTCCTCCTTCTTCTTCTCAGACTGTGTAGCCTCCAGAGTTGGCTTTTCCCTCGGACTCACCGTAAGTTCCCACATCTAACGCCCGACCTGGAATGTCAGACTACGTGTCAAGGGATAAACATGGAGAGTGGGACTAGTACCTCGACCAATCGGCCTCACCCTCTATACTGACCCGGGGCCTTTTGGGGGGGGGGGGGGGATATTGGAGGTTATAAACAAGGATGAGGGAAGGATGCAGTCGTGGTCTTTAGACAATGGTACGGAGTTTCGTGGATTTGCAGAGGTGAAAGAAGGTGCGGGCTGGAATGGGTCTAAACTACAAAATTAAATTTAATTTAAATTAAAACTTTAACAAGGTTGTATTTTCTTTTCAAAATCAACAGATAACAACGGTTAACAATTCCCACTAGGTGAAATAACAAAGAACACTCAGGTACAATGCAAATTTACAAATTCTGGACTACGAGCCCCAAAGTCTGAGTTCTCGACTCAAAACCACAAATATCAAAGGGCACAAGACCCTTAATTGCATGGAGCTCTTGCTCCCGCTTAGTAGTGTCAAGCCTCATAGAGGCACTTTCCAAAGAAACTAGAAAGAGCTGACCTGCTCTCAATTATATAAGCACAAACAACTTTACTCCTACCTGCCCTCAAGGCACACCAAGAACAGGGGTATTTGATACCCAACCTACAGGGCCTTTACATGAGGAAAATAAAACATCAGGTTATGTTACTGACCCATAATACAAAATTGAATGGAGGCGAAGCTTGCACTATTAACACGCTTTCAAAAACCTACTTGGCGCTAGGCCGCTTACGCAAGGGCTAATCCCATACTAAGGAGGTGACACGTATAAGAAAACTTTATTACATTAAGAAGAGAACGACAACGGTTATGAAAACGTGGTCACCTCAAAACAATATGAGTGGGAGCTCGAGAGGTTTAGGCACTCTCTATCCCAATTTGTAGTTAAAGGGACGGAATTTTCACCATTTTTTTTACATTTTAATGGTAGGTTACATGAGAAAAGTTTCGAACCTACACCGAGGGTTAAACAGCTGAGCTACCAAGAAATAAAGTTATTAAACGGCCATTACCTTGTTGATGAACTGCTGCCCGAAGAAAGAGGCGCTACCCGCCCCCAGCTACATAATCACACACTACGCAAGATGTCGATGAAGTGGCCAGGAGACCAGAAAATCAGCAGTTTTTATACCCTCGCGGAAAATTCGAGACGTTTCATGAATGATTACAACCCGCCCACAAAATTTTATTGGATAAGAGCAAAAACTAATACACAAGACGAGGAAGAAACACCTTATTGGTGGAAAATTAATTACAGAAATTCCTGATTGGCTACATTCAAAACCGGCGGAAAGAAAGGATTATATTGCCAACCTACAACTGACAGAGCAAAATTTAGTCAAGACAAAACTTATGAATACAAAATTTCTTCAAGAAAGTACATTCCTTTATACCAGAGTGCGTCATCATAGTTTTGGTAGAGACATCTGTTAGAGAATGTCCAAATTTCTTGATACTGAGCAAACAAACACAAATCGAAATAGACACAGTTCAAAACACTTCCAAATTTCCGAGAAACGGTTGAGTTAATACAGTTTCTTAAAGTTCAGGCTTTCTCCTGCAGAGGAGTTTCAACTGGCGCAATATTTGAATTAGCGGCGTGGAGGTGTACCACCCGGTACTGACAACAAAACGGCATTTGCCTGGAAGAGAAGCAGAAAACCACGGAAAGTCTTGACCAGCATGCACGTTTTTGCTATGTTTTCAAGCATTTTGCGAGCGATAACCAAAGAAGTACATTTTAGTGGGCACCGGGTTTGAACCGGGGACCTCTCGATCTGCAGTCGAATGATCTACCACTGAGCTATACCCCCACTGATCTCGCCTCTCAGCACAGAAATTATTAAACTGGTTCCCTTGGCAACATCTTCCCAGCTGGTACGCGAGCTCCTTTGACCCCCCGCCAGGCTTTGGAATGAAAGTGGGCAAAACGTTCAATAATTATGTGTTTTGGTGAACTTGGCGGGCAGCGTGCATTCATTACCTACATTTTCACGCACCTTGATAGATATAAGCAAACAAAAAATATTCGGGGGCACCCGGGTTTGAACCGGGAACCTGTAGATCTGTAGTCGAATGCTTCACCACTACGCTTTACCGCCGTGATTCCCACCTTTCCTGCAGAAATTATTCAACATGCCTATTGGCTATTTTGTCCAAGAGATTCACTTGTACTGCGGTATTTTGTAGCTTTGTGATACTATGAAATAAATCCGTAAATTCTAGGCAGTTATTCCCAACATAAATGTTCCCTTCATCCAGTGTTATAGATGATAGCGCGTGTTCCTTCAGTTTCTCATTCCAAAATCTTACTATTTTCAACAGGACGCAATTGAATAGGAGTAAGGGTAAGGTATTACCTTGCCTTACTCCTTTTTCTTCTTCATCTTCTCGCTGTTCATCAGTATAACATCCAGAGTTGGATTTTTGTTCGGGCTCAGCGAGGCATCTCTCCTCCAGTGGCTGTCGTGGAGCGTCAGACATCGGGTCAAGGGATGAACATGGTGAGGATGACCAGGACCTCCCAAGGCGGCCTCACCTTCTATGCTGAACGGGCGGTGACGGGGGACGAGAAAATTGGGAGGCATAGATAAGGAAGACGGAAGGATTCGGCCGTTGCCTTTCGTTAGATACCAGAATGGCATTTGCCTGGAGGAGAAGCAGAAATCCATGGATAGTCCTGAGCAGCATGCATGTTATTGCTAAGTTTTCAAGCATATTGAAAGCGATAATAAATAAGAAAACATTAGGGAGCACCCGGGTTTGAATCGCGGACTTCTCGATCAGCAGTCTAATGCTCTAACACTGAGGTATAGCACCACAGTTTTCGCACTTTCCTACAGATTTTTTAAAACCTAGGTGTCTTGGCTACATTGTCCAAGAGATTGAGAGACAGACCATTACCTTGCCTTACATTTCTCCTTCTGCTTCCCCTTCTTCTCCTCCTTCTTGTTCTACTTCTCAAACTGTTTAGCCTCCAGAGTTGTTTTTTCCCTCGGACTCATCGAGTGATCCCACCTCTAACTCCGGACCTGGAGGGTCAGACCTCGGATCAGGGGATAAAACTGGAGACGAGGAAGAGCACCTCGCCCAGGTGGCTTCACTTTCTCTCCTGTACCGGGGCCTAGTGGGGAATGGGAAGATTGGATGGCTGAGATGGAATTGATCTCCCCTTCTCTACACAGATGACGTTCCGTGGCTGAGTGGACCCCGTCTCTGCCCTCGTACCACTTTTCAAATTTCGTGGGAGAGCAGGGAGACTTACGCGGGTCACCAGGTGTGGCAGCTGATCACACTAACCACTACACCAGAGAGGCGGACACGGAATAAATACTACCATCAGCAAGTTCTAGATAGTTCCTTTTCAACACCTATATTCTCTTCTCCCAGTGCTATTGATGACAGTTGGGTCCTTCCAATTCCTCATTCAAAAATCTTACTCTTTTCTACAGGACGCAATTGAATACGAGTATAGGTATGGCATTACCTTGCCTTACTTTTTGCTCTTCTTCTTCTTAATCTATTTAGCCTCCAGTGATGCTTTTACCTAGGACTCAGCCAGAGATCCCACATCTAACGCCCGACGTGGAGTGTCAGACTACGGCTCAAGGGATAAACATGCAGAGTGGGACCAGTACCCCGCCCAATGGGCCTCACCCTCTATGCTGAACCGGAGCCTTGTTGGGGATGGGAATATTGGAATTTATAGACAAGGACGAGGGAAGGATGCGGCCGGGTCCTAAAGTTAGATACACAAAGAGCATTTGCCTGGAGGAGAAGTAGTAAACCACGGAATGTCATGAGCAGCACACATATCTTAGCTATGTTTTCACTCATTTTGAAAGCGATAAGAAAAAAGAAAATGTTACGGGGCACCGGGGTTTGAACCGGGGCCCTCCCGATCTGCAGTCGAATGCTCTACCACTGAGCTATACACCCACAGTGCTCGCTTCTTCCTACAGAAGTTACTAAACTAGATCTTTAGGCAGCATCCTTCCCTCATTTTGAAAGCGATAAGGAAAAAAGAAAATGTTAGGGTTTGAACCGGAGACCACTCGATCTGCAGTCGAATGCTCTACCACTGAGCAATACCCCCAACGTCTTCGCTTCTTCCTACAGAAGTTACTAAACTAGAATTTTTGGCAGCATTGTCCAAGAGATTATTTTGCCTTTCATCACGGGATGGGAAGATTGGAGGTTTTAAACAAAGAAGAGGGAAGGATGCAGCCGTGGTTTTAAGTTAGATAACAAACCGGCAATTGTCTGGAGGACAAGGAGAAAACCATGGAAAGTCTTGAGCAGCATGCATATTTTTGCTATGTTTTCACGCATTTTGGAAGCGATAACTCATCATCATCATCATCCCCTGTTTACCCCCCAGGGTCGGTTTTCCCCTCGAACTCAGCGAGGGATCCCACCTCTACCGCCTCAAGTGCAGTGTCCTGGAGCTTCAGACTCTTGGTCGGGGGATACAACTCGGGAGTATGACCAGAACCTCGCCCAGGCGGCCTCACCTGCTATGCTGCCCCTTGTGGAGGGATGGAAAGATTGGAAGCGAATGGCAATGAAGAGGGAAGGAAGCGGCCGTGGCCTTAAGTTAGGTACCATCCCGCCATTCGCCTGGAGGAGAAGTGGGAAACCACGGAAAACCACTTCCAGGATGGCTGAGGTGGAAGTCGAACCCACCTCTACTCAGTTGTCCTCCCGAGGCTGAGTGGACCCGGTTACAGCCCTCGTACCACATTTCAAATTTCGTGGCAGAGCCGGGAATCGAACACGGGCCTCCGGGGGTGGCAGCTAATGACGCTAATAACTACACCACAGAGGCGGACGGAAGCGATAAATAAAGAAGTAAATTTTACGGCGCACCAGGTTTGAACCAGGGACATCTCGATCTGTAGTCGAATGCTGTACCACTGAGCTAAACCCCCAGACCTTTAGCTCTTTCCTACAGATTTTATAGAGACTACGTGTCTTGGCTACATTGTCCAAGAGATTGAGAGACAAACCATTAACATTTTCTCCTTCTCGTTCTTCTTCTTCTCCTGCTTCTTCTTCTCAAACTGTTTAGCCTTCAGATTTGGCTTTTTCCTCTAACTCATCGAGTGATCCCACATCTAACGCCCGACCTGCAATGTCAGACTACGTGTCAAGGGATAAACATGGAGAGGGGAACCAGTACCAGGACCATCCGGGCTCACCCTCTAACTGACCCGGGGCCTTATTGGGGGGGTGGGAATATTGGAGGTTATAAACAAGGGAACGATGGAGCCGTGGTCTTTAGACTAAAAACGGCATTTGTCTGGAGGAGAAGGAGAAAACCACGGAAAGTCTTGAGCAGCATAAATGCTTTTGCTATGTTTTCACGCATTTTGGGAGCGATAAACAAAGTAGCACATTTTAGTGGGCATCGGGTTTGAACCGGGTACCTCTCGATCTGCAGTCGAATGATCTCCCACTGAACTGTACCCCCACTCATCTCGCCTCTCCGCACAGAAATTATTAATCTGGTTCCCTTGGCAACATTTTCCCAGTTGGTACGCGAGGTCTTTTGGACCTCCGTCAGGCGTTGGAATGAAAGTGGGACATACGTTCAACAATTATGTGTTATGGTGAAGGTGGCGGGCAGCGAGCATACCTTAGCTACATTTTCAGGCACTTTCAAAGATATAACCAAAGAAAAAATATTAGGGGGCACCCGGGTTTTAACCAGGGACCACTCGTTCTGCAGTCTAATGCTTTAACACTGAGCTATACCCCCACAGATTACCCGCTTTCCTACAGATTTTTTAAAAACTAGGTGTCTTGGCTACATTGTCCAAGAGATTTTCAGACCATTACCTTGCCTTACATTTTCTCCTTCTGCTTCCACTTCGTCACCTTCATCCTCTTCTTCTTCTTCTCAAACTGTTTAGCCTCCAGAGTTGCTTTCCCTCGGACTCATCGAGTGATCCCACCTCTAACTCCGGACCTGGAGGGTCAGACCTCGGATCAGGGGATAAAACTGGAGACGAGGAAGAGCACCTCGCCCAGGTGGCTTCACTTTCTGTGCTGTGCCGGGGCCTTGTGGGGAATGGGAAGATTGGATGGCTGAGATGGAATTGATCTCCCCTTCTCTACACAGATGACGTTCCGTGATGAGTGGACCCCGTCTCAGCCCTCGTACCACTTTTCAAATTTCGTGGGAGAGCCGGGTGTCTTATGCAGGCATCCAGGAGTGGCAGCTAATCACACTAACCACCATACCACAGAGGCGGACACGGAATAACTACTACCATCCGCAAGTTCTAAACAGTTCTTTTTCAAAACCAATATTCTCTTCTCCCAGTGTTATTGATGATAGTTGGGTTCTCCCAGTTCCTCATTCAAAAACCTTACTCTTTACTACAGGACGCGTTTGAATAGGAGTAGAGGTATGGCGTTACCTTGCCTTACTTTTTGCTCCGCTTCTTCTGTCCCTTCTTCTTTTTAATCTATTTAGCATCTAGTGATGCTTTTCCCCTAGGACTCCGCGAGTGATCCCACATCTAACGCCCGACGTGGAGTGTCAGAATACGGGTCAAGGGATAAACATGGAGAGTGGGACCAGTACCCCACCCAATCGCCTCACCCTCTATGCTGAACAGGAAGCCTTGTTGGGGGATGGGAATATTGGAATATATAGAAAAGGAAGAGGGAAGGATGCGGCCGTGTCCTAAAGTTAGATACACAAAAGGCATTTGCCTGGAGGAGAAGTAGTAAACCACGGAATGTATTGAGCAGCACACATATCTTAGCTATGTCTTCACTCATTTTGAAAGCGATAAGGAAAAAAGGAAATGTTGGGGGGCACACGGGTTTGAACCGGGGACCTCTCGATCTGCAGTCGAATGCTCTACCACTGAGCTATACCCCCACAGCGATCGGTTCTTCCTACAGAAGTTACTAGACTAGATCTTTTGGCAGCATCCTTCCCTCATTTTGAAAGCGATAAGGAAAAAAGAAAATGTTAGGGTGCACCCGGGTTTGAACCGGGGCCTCTCGATCTGCAGTCGAATGCTCTACCACTAAGCTATACCCCCATAGTGTTCGCTTCTTCCTACAGAAGTTACTAGACTAGATCTTTTGGCAGCATCCTTCCCTCATTTTGAAAGCGATAAGGAAAAATTAAAAATGTTGGGGGGCACCCGGGTTTGAACCGGGGACCTCTCGATCTGCAGTCGAATGCTCCACCACTGAGCTATACCCCCACGGTGTTCGCTTCTTCCTACAGAAGTTACTAAACTAGGTCTTTTGGCAGCATGCTTCGCTCATTTTTAAAGCGATAGGAAAAAAGAAAATGTTATGGGGCACCCGGGTTTGAACCGGAGACCTCTCGATACGCAGTCGAATGCTCTACCAATGAGCTATACCCCCAGAGTCTTCGCTCCTTCCTACAGAAGTTACTAAACTAGATCTTTTGGCAGCATCCTTCCCTCATTTTGAAAGCGATAAGGAAAAAAGAAAATGTTACCGGGAACCCGGATTTGAACCGGAGACCTCTCAATCTGCAGTCTAATGCTCTACTACTGGGCTATACCCCCACAGTGTGCGCTTCTTCCTACAGAAGTTCCTAAACTAGAATTTTTGGCAGCATTGTCCAAGAGATTGAGAGATAAGCCATTATTTTGCCTTTCAACACATTCTTATCCTTCTCAAACGGACTGGCCTGCAGGGTTGGATTTTCCCTCGGACTCATCGAGTGATCCCGCATCTAACGCTCGACCGGGAGTGTCAGACTTCGGGTCAGGGGATATAATTGGAGAATAAGACCAGTACCTCGACCAATCGGTCTCACCCTCTATACTGACCCGCGACCTTTTTGGGGGATGGGAAGATTGGAGGTCATAAACGAGGAAGAGGGAAGGATGCAGCCCTGGTCTTCAATTAGATAACGACACGGCAATTGTCTGGAGGAGAAGGAGAAAACCAAGGAAAGTCTTGAGCAGCATGCATATTTTGGTATGTTTTCACGCATTTTGGAAGCGATAACTAAAGAAGTAAATTTTACGGCTCACTGGGTTTGAACCATGGACCTCTCGATCTGTAGTCGAATACTCTACCACTGAGCGATAACCCCACTGAATTATCCTCTCCCTACAGAAAATATTAAACTGGTTCCCTTGGCTACTTTTTCCCAGTTCGTACGCGAGGTCTTTTGGACCTCCGTCAGGCGTGGGAATGAAAGTGGACAAAACATTCAATAATGATGTGTTTCGGTGAAGGTGGGGGGCAGCGTGCATACTTTAGCTACCTTTTCACGCACTTTCACAGATATAACCGAAGAAGAAGTAATAGGGGGCACCCGGATTTGAACCGCGGACCTCTCGATCTGCAGTCGACTGTTGTACCACTGAGCTAAACACCCACAACTTTAGCTCTTTCCTACAGATTTTATAGAGAGTACGTGTCTTGGCTACATTGACCAAGAGATTGAGAGCAAACCATTAACTTGTCTTACATCTTCTCCTTCTCGTTCTTCTTCTTCTCCTGCTTCTTCTTCTCAAACTGTTTAGGCTCCAGGTTTGGCTTTTTCCTCGGACTCATCGAGTGATCCCACATCTAACGCCCGACCTGGAATGTCAGACTACGTGTCAAGGGATAAACATGGAGAGGGGGACCAGTACCTGGACCATTCGGCCTCACCCTCTATACTGACCCGTGGCCTTTTTTTTGGGGGGGGGGGATATTGGAGGTTATAAACAAGGGAAGGATGCAGCCGTGGTCTTTAGAAAACCAAACGGCATTTGTCTGGAGGAGAAGGAGAAAACCACGGAAAGACTTGAGCAGCATGAATACTTTTGCTATGTTTTCACGCATTTTGGGAGCGATAAACGAAGTAGCACATTTTAGTGGGCACCGGGTTTGAACCGGGTACCTCTCGATCTGCAGTCGAATGATCTACCACTGAGCTGTACCCCCACTGATCTCGACTCTCCGCACAGAAATGATTAATCTGGTTCCCTTGGCAACATTTTCCCAGTTGGTACGCGAGGTCTTTTGGACCTCCGTCAGGCGTTGGAATGAAAGTGGGCAAAACATTCAACAATTATGTGTTATGGTGGAGATGGCGGGCAGCGTGCATACTTTAGCTACATTTTCACGCACTTTCAGGAATATAAACAAAGAAAAAATATTAGGGGTCACCCGGGTTTGCACCAGGGACCTTTCGATCTGCAGTCTAATGCTCTAACACTGAGCTATACCCCCACAGATTACGCACTTTCTTACAGATTTTTTAAAAACTATGTGTCTTGGCTACATTGTCCAAGAGATTGGGAGACAGACCATTACCTTGCCTTACATTTTCTCCTTCTGCTTCCTCTTCTTCTCCTTCTTCTTGTTCTACTTCTCAAACTGTTTAGCCTCCAGAGTTGTTTTTTTCCCTCGGACTCATCGAGTGATCCCGCCTCTAACTCCGGACCTGGAGGGTCAGACCTCGGATCAGGGGATAAAACTGGAGACGAGGAAGAGCACCTCGTCAAGGTGGCTTCACTTTCTGTGCTGTACCGGGGCCTTGTGGGGAATGGGAAGATTGGATGGCTGAGATGGAGTTGATCTCCCCTTCTCTACACAGATGACGTTCCGTGGCTGAGTGGACCCCGTCTCAGCCCTCATACAACTGTTCAAATTTCGTGGTAGAGCCGGGAGTCTGACGCGGGACTCCAGGGGTGGCAGCTAATCACTCTAACCACTACACCACAGAGGCGGACACGGAATAACTACTACCATCAGCAAGTTCTAGACAGTTCCTTTTCAACACCAATATTCTCTTCTCCCAGTGTTATTGATGATAGTTGGGTTCTTCTAATTCCTCATTCAAAAATCTTACTCTATTCTACAGGACGCAATTGAATAGGAGTAGCGGTATGGCATTACCTTGCCTTACTTTTTGCTCTTCTTCTTCTGTCCCTTCTTCGTCTTAATCTATTTAGCCTCCAGTGATGCTTTTTACCTAGGACTCAGCGAGTGATCCCACATCTAACGCCCGACGTGGAGTGTCAGAATACGGGTCAAGAGATAATCATGCAGAGTGGGACCAGTACCCCGCCCAATTGGCCTCACCCTCTATGCTGAACCGGAGCTTTGTTGGGGGATAGGAATATTGGAATATATAGACAAGGAAGAGGGAAGGATGCGGCCGTGCCCTAAAGTTAGATACACAAAAGGCATTTGCCTGGAGGAGAAGTAGTAAACCACGGAATGTCTTCAGCAGCACACATATTTTAGCCATGTTTTCACTCATTTTGAAAGCGATAAGGAAAAAAGAAAATGTTAGGGGGCACCCGGGTTTGAACCGGGGACCTATCGATCTGCAGTCGAATGCTCTACCACTGAGCTATACCCCAACAGTCTTCGCTTCTTCCTACAGAAGTTACTAAACTAGAATTATTGGCAGCATTGTCCAAGAGATTGAGAGATAAGCCATTATTTTGCCTTTCAACATATTCTTATCCTTCTCAAACGGACTGGCCTGCAGGGTTGGGTTTTCCCTCGGAGTCATCGAGTGATCCCGCCTGTAACGCTCGACCTGGAGTGTCAGACTTCGGGTCAGGGGATATAATTGGAGAATAGGACCAGTACCTCTACCAATCCGTCTCACACTCTATACTGACCCGCGACCTTTTGGGGGGATGGGAAGATTGGAGGTCATAAACGAGGAAGGGGGAAGGATGCAGCCGTGGTCTTCAATTAGATAACAAAACGGCAATTGTCTGGAGGAGAAGGAGAAAACCACGCAAGGTCTTGAGCAGCATGCATATTTTTGCTATGTTTTCACGCATTTTGGAAGCGATAACTAAAGAAGTAAATTTTACGGCGCACCGGGTTTGAACCAGGGACATCTCGATCTGTAGTCGAATCATCATCATCCGCTTACCCTCCAGGTTCGGCTTTTCCCTCGGACTAAGCGAGGGATCCCACCTCTACCGCCTCGAGGGCAGTGTCCTGAAGCTTCAGACTTTTGGTCGGGGGATACAACTGGGGAGTATGACCAGTACCTCGCCCAGGCGGCCTCACCTGCTATGGTGAACAGGGGCCTTGTAGGGGGATGGGAAGATTGGAAGGGATAGGCAAGGATGAGGGAAGGAAGCGGCCGTGGCCTTAAGTTAGGTACCATCCCGGCATTCGCCTGGAGGTGAAGTGGGAAACCACGGAAAACCTCTTCGAGGATGGCTGAGGTGGGAATCGAACCCACCTCTACTCAGTTGACCTCCCGAGGCTGAGTGGACCCCGTTCCAGCCCTCGTACCACTTTTCAAATTTCGTGGCAGAGCCGGGAATCGAACCCGGACCTCCGGGGGTGGCAGCTAATCACGCTAACCACTACACCACAGAGGCGGCCCGAATGCTCTACCACTGAGCGATAACCCCACTGAATTATCCTCTCCCTACAGAAATTATTAAACTGGTTCCCTTGGCGACTTTTTCCCAGTCTGTACGCGAGGTCTTTTGGACCTCCGTCAGGCGTTGGAGTGAAAGTGGGCAAAACGTTCAATAATGATGTGTTTTGGTGAAGGTGGGGGGGAACGTGCATCCTTTAGGTACCTTTTCACGAACTTTCACAGATATAACCAAAGAAAAAGTAATAGGGGGCACCCGGGATTGAACCGCGGACCTCTCGATCTGCAATCGACTGCTGTACCACTGAGCTAAACGCCCACACCTTTAGCTCTTTCCTACAGATTTCATAGAGACTACGTGTCTTGGCTACATTGTCCAAGAGGTTGAGAGACAAACCATTAACTTGCCTTACATCTTCTCCTTCTCGTTCTTCTTCTTCTCAAACTGTTTAGCCTCCAGGTTTGGCTTTTTCCTCGGACTCATCGAGTGATCCCACATCTAACGCCCGACCTGCAATGTCATACTACGTGTCAAGGGATAAACATGGAGAGGGGGACCAGTACCTCGAACAATCGGCCTCACCCTCTATACTCACCCGGGGCATTTTTGAAGGGGTGGGAATATTGGAGGTTGTAAACAAGGGAAGGATGCAGCCGTGGTCTTTAGACAACCAAACGGCATTTGTCTGGAGGAGAAGGAGAAACCACGGAAAGTCCTGAGCAGCATGAATGCTTTTGCTATGTTTTCACGCATTTTGGGAGCGATAAACAAAGTAGCACATTTTAGTGGGCACCGGGTTTGAACTGGGTACCTCTCGACCTGCAGTCGAATGATCTACCACTGAGCTGTACCCCCACTGATCTCGCCTCTCCGCACAGAAATTATTAAACTGGTTCCCTTGGCAACATTTTCCCAGTTGATACGCGAGCTCCTTTGACCCTCCGTCAGGCGTCGGGCAAAAAGTTCAATAATTATGTGTTTTGGTGAACGTGGCGGGCAGCGTGCATACATTACCTACCTTTTCACGCACCTTCATAGGTATAAGCAAAGAAATAATATTAGGTGGCACCCTGGTTTTAACCGGGAACATCTCGACCTGTAGTCGAATGCTCTACCACTGCGCTATAAACCCCGTGGTTCCCACCTTTCCTGCAGAAATTATTCAACATGCCTATTGGCTATTTTGTCCAAGAGATTCACTTGTACTGCGGTATTATGTAGCTTTATGATACTATGAAATAAATCCGTAAATTCTAGGCAGTTATTCATCATCATCATCATCACCATCATCATCTGTTTACCCTCCAGGTTCGGCTTTTCCCTCGGACTCAGCGAGGAATCCCACCTCTACCGCCTCAAGGGCAGTGTCCTGGAGCTTGAGACTCTTGGTCGGGGGATACAACTGGGGAGTATGACCAGTACCTCGCCCAGGCGGCCTCACCTGCTATGGTGAACAGGGGCCTTGGAGGAGGATGGGAAGATTGGAAGGGATAGGCAAGGAAGAGGGAAGGAAGCGGCCGTGGCCTTAAGTTAGGTACCATCCCGGCATTCGCCTGGAGGTGAAGTGGAAAACCACGCAAAACCACTTCGAGGATGGCTGAGGTGGGAATCGAACCCACCTCTACTCAGTTGACCTCCCGAGGCGGAGTGGACCCCGTCCCAGCCCTCGTACCACTTTTCAAATTTCGTGGCAGAGCCGGGAATCGAACCCGGAGGTCCGGGGGTGGCAGCTAATTACGCTAACCACTACACCACACAGGAGGACTAGGCAGTCATTTCCAATATAAATGTTCTCTTTATCCAGTGCTATAGATGATAGCGCGTGTTCCTTCAGTTTCTCATTCCAAAATCTTACTATTTTCACCAGGACGCAATTGAATAGGAGTAAGGGTAAGGCATTACCTTGCCTTACTCCTTTTTCTTTTTCATCTTCTCGCTGTTCATCAGTATAACCTCCAGAGTTGGTTTTTTGTTCGGACTCAGCGAGGCATCTCTCCTCCAATGGCTGTCGTGGAGCGTCAGACATCGGGTCAAGGGATGAAAATGGTGAGGATGACCAGGACCTCCCAAGGCGGCCTCACCTTCTATGCTGAACGGGCGGTGACGGGGGACGAGAAAATTTTGAGGCATACATAAGGAAGACGGAAGGTTTCGGCCGTGGCCTTACGTTAGATACCAGAAAGGCATTTGCCTGGAGGAGAACCAGAAAACCACGGATAGTCCTGAGCAGCATACATGCTTTTGCTAAGTTTTCAAGCATTTTGAAAGCGATAACAAAAGAAGAAAAATTAGAAGGCACCCGGGTTTGAACCGCGGACCTCTCGATCTGCAGTCGAATGCTCTACCACTGAGCTACACCCCCACTCGTTTTCCCTCCCCGCACAGAAATTATTACACTGGTTCCCTTGGCTACTTTTTCCCAGTTGGTACGCGAGGTCTTTTGGAACTCCGGAAGGTCGTTCTGCAGTCTAATGCTCTAACACCGAGCTTTACCCCCACAGTTTTTGCACTTTCCTACAGATTGTATAAAAACCAGGTGTCTTGGGTACATTGTCCAAGAGATTGCTTGTTGTTTTACGTCGCACCGACACAGATAGGTCTTACGGCGACGATGGGACAGGAAAGGGCTAGGAGTGGGAAGGAAGCGGCCGTGGCCTTAGTTAAGGTACAGCCCCAGCATTTGCCTGGTCTGAAAATGGGAAACCACGGAAAACCATCTTCAGGGCTGCCGATAGTGGGATTCGAACCTACTATCTCCCGGATGCAAGCTCACAGCCGCGTGCCTCTACGCGCACGGCAAACTCGCCCGGTCCCAATAGATTGAGAGACACACCATTACCTTGCCTTACATTTTCTCCATCTTCTTCCTCCTCTTCTCCTTCTTATTCTTCTTCTCAAACTGTTTAGCCTCCAGAGTTGTTTTTTCCGTCGGGCTCATCGAGTGATCCCACCTCTTACTCCGGACCTGGAGAGTCAGACTTCGGCACAGGGGATAAAACTGGAGACGAGGAAGAGCACCTCGCCCAGGTGGCTTCACTTTCTGTGCTGTACCGGGGCCTTGTGGGGAATGGGAAGATTGGATGGCTGAGATGGAATTGATCTCACCTTCTCTACACAGATGACGTTCCGTGATGAGTGGACCCCGTCTCAGCCCTCGTACCACTTTTCAAATTTCGTGGGAGAGCCGGGAGTCTTATGCGGGCCTCCAGGAGTGGCAGCTAATCACACTAACCACTACACCACAGAGGCGGACACGCAATAACTACTACCATCCGCAAGTTCTAAACAGTTCTTTTTCAACACCAATATTCTCTTCTCCCAGTGTTATTGATGATAGTTGGGTTCTCCCAGTTCCTCATTCAAAAATCTTACTCTTTTCCACAGGACGCATTTGAATAGGAGTAGAGGTATGGCGTTACCTTACCTTACTTTTTGCTCCGCTTCTTCTGTCCCTTCTTCTTCTTAATCTATTTAGCCTCCAGTGATGCTTTTTCCCTAGGACTCGCGAGTGATCCCACATCTAACGCCCGACCTGGAGTGTCAGAATACTGATCAAGAGATAAACATGAAGAGTGGGACCAGTACCCAGCCCAATTCGCCTCACCCTCTATGCTGAACCGGTGCCTTGTTGGGGGATGGGAATATTGGAATACATAGACAAGGAAGAGGGAAGGATGCGGCCGTGTCCCAAAGTTAGATACACAAACAGCATTTGCCTGGAGGAGAAGTAGTAAACCGCGGAATGTCTTGAGCACCACACATACCTTGGCTATGTTTTCACTCATTTTGAAAGCGATAAAGAAAAAATGAAACGTTTTGGGGCACCCTAAATTGAACCGGGGACCTCTCGATCTGCAGTCGAATGCTCTACCACTGAGCTATACCCCCACAGTCTTCGCTTCTTCCTACAGAAGTTACTAAACTATAACTTTTGGCAGCATCCTTCCCTCATTTTGAAAGCGATAAGGAAAAAAGAAAGTTTTAGGGTGCACCCGGGTTTGAACCGGGGACCTCTCGATCTGCAGTCGAATGCTCTACCACTGAGCTATACCCCCACAGGGTTCGCTTGTTCCTTCAGAAGATACTAAACTAGATCTTTTGGCAGCATCCTTCCCTCATTTTGAAAGCGATAAGGAAAAAAGAAAATGTTAGGGGGCACCCGGGATTGAACCGTGGACTTCTCCATCTGCAGTCGAATGCTCTACCACTGAGCTATACCCCCACAGTCTTCGCTTCTTCCTATAGAAGTTACTAAACTAGAATTTTTGGCAGCATTGTCCAAGAGATGAGAGATAAGCCATTATTTTGCCTTTCAACATATTCTTATACTTCTCATACGGACTGGCCTGCAGGGTTGGATTTTCCCTCGGACTCATCGAGTGATCCCGCCTCTAACGCTCGACCTGGAGTGTCAGACTTCGGGTCAGGGGATAAACATGGAGAGGGAGGCCAGTACCTGGACCAATCGGCCTCACCCTCTATACTGATCCGGGGCCTTTTTGGGGGGTGGGTATATTGGAGGTTATAAACAAGAGACGGATGCAGCCGTGGTCTTCAATTAGATAACAAAACGGCATTTGTCTGGAGGAGAAGCAGAAAACCACGGAAAATCTTGAGGAGCATGAATGTTTTTGCTATGTTTTCACGCATTTTGGAAGCGATAACTGATGAAGTAAATTTTACGGCGCACCGGGATTGAACCGGTTACCTCTCGATCTGCAGTCGAATGCTCTGCTACTGAGCTAAACCCCCACACCGTTAGCTTTTTCCTGCAGATTTTATAGAGACTACGTGTCTTGGCTACATTGTCCAAGAGATTGAGAGACAAACCATTAACTTGCCTTACATCTTCTCCTTCTCGTTCTTCTTCTTCTCAAACTGTTTAGCCTCCAGGTTTGGGTTTTTCCTCGGACTCATCGAATGATCGCACATCTAACACCCGACCTGGAATGTCAGACTACGTGTCAAGGGATATACATGGAGAGTGGGACCAGTACCCAATCGGCCTCATCCTCTATACTGACCCGGGGCCATTTTGGGGGGTGGGAATATTGGAGGTTATAAACAAGGGACGTCCGCCTCTGTGGTGTAGTGGTTAGCGTGATTAGCTGTCACCCCCGGAGGTCCGGGTTCGATTCCCGGTCTGTAACGAAAATTTGAAAAGTGGTACGAGGGCTGGAACGGGGTTCACTCAGCCTCGGGATGTCAATTGAGTAGAGGTGGGTTCGATTCCCACCTCAGCCATCCTCGAAGTGGTTTTCCGTGGTTTCCCACTTCTCCTCCAGGCGAATGCCGGGATGGTACCTAACTTAAGGCCACGGCCGCTTCCTTCCCTCTACCTTGTCTATCCCTTCCAATCTTCCCATCCCTCCACAAGGCCCCTGTTCAGCATGGCAGGTGAGGCCGCCTGGGCGAGGTACTGGTCGTGCTCCCCAGTTGTATCACCCGACCAAGAGTCTGAAGCTCCAGGATACTGCCCTTGAGGCGGTAGAGGTGGGATCCCTCGCTGTGTCCGAGGGGAAATCCGAACCTGGAGGGTAAACAGATGATGATGATGATAAACAAGGGAATGATGGAGCCGTGATCTTTAGACAACAAAACGGCATTTGTCTGCAGGAGAAGCAGAAAACCACGGAAAGTCTTGAGCAGCATGAATGCTTTTGCTATGTTTTCACGCTATTTGGGAGCGATAAACGAAGTAGCACATTTTAGTGGGCACCGGGTTTGAACCGGGTACCTCTCGATCTGCAGTCGAATGATCTACCACTGAGCTATAACCCCACTGATCTCGCCTCTCCGCACAGAAATTATTAAACTGGTTCCCTTGGTAACATTTTCCCAGTTCGTACGCGAGCTCTTTTGACCCTCCGTCAGGCGTTGGAATGAAACTGGGCAAAACGTTCAATAATTATGTGTTCTGGTGAACGTGGCGGGCAGCGTGCATACATTACCTAACTTTTCACGCTTTACCTCTGCGCTAGACCCCTCGTGTTTTCCAGTCTTCCTGCAGAAATTATTGAACATGCCTATTGGCTATTTTGCCCAAGAGATTCACTTGTACTGCGGTATTTTGTAGCTTTTTGATAGTATGAAAAAATTCGCAAATTCAAGGCAGTATTTTCCAACATAAAGGTTCTTTTCATCCAGTGTTTAAGACGAGAGCGCGTGTTCTTTCAGTTTCTCGTTCCAAAATCTTACTATTTTCACCAGGATGCAATTGAATAGGAGTAGGGGTAAGGTATTACCTTGCCTTACTCCTTTTTCTTTTTCAACTTCTTGCTGTTCATCAGTATAACCTCCAGAGTTGGTTTTTTGTTCGGACTCAGCGAGGCATCTCTCCTCCAATGGCTGTCGTGGAGCGTCAGACATCGGGTCCTGGGATGAACATGGTGAGGATGACCAGGACCTCCCAAGCCGCCTCACCTTCTATGCTGAACGGGCGGTGTCGGGGTACGAGAAAATTGGGAGGCATAGATAAGGAAGACGGAAGGATGCGGCCGTGGCCTTAAGTCAGATACCAGAATGGCAAATGCCTGGAGCAGAAGCAGTAATCCACGTATAGTCATGAGCAGCACTCATTCCCACTCTCCGCACAGAAATTATTAAACTGGTTCCCTTGGCTACTTTTTCCCAGTTGGTACGCGCGGTCTTTTGGACCTCCGTCAGGCGTTGGAATGAAAGTGGGCAAAACGGTCAACAATTATGTGTTATGGTGAAGGTGGCGGGCAGCGTGCATACTTTAGCTACCTTTATCGCACTTTCACAGATGTAACCAAAGAAAAAGTAATATGGGGCACCCGGGTTTGAACTGGGGGCCTCCCGATCTGCAGTCGAATGCTCTACCACTAAGCTATACCCCCACTGATCTCGCCTCTCAGCACACATATTATTAAACTGGTTCCCATGTAACATTTTCCTCGTTGGTACGCGAGCTCCTTTGGACCTCCGTCAGGCGTTGGAATGAAAGTGTCCAAACCTTCAATAATGATGTGTTTTGGTGAAGGTGGCGGGCAGCGTGCATACTTTAGCTAGCTTTTCAGGCACTTTCACAGATGTAACCAAAGAAAAAGTAATAGGGAGCACCCGGGTTTGAACCGGGGACCTCTCGATCAGCAGTCGAATGCTCTACCACTGAGCTAAACCCCCACACCTTCAGCTCTTTCCTACAGATGTTATAGAAACTACGTGTCCAAGAGATTGAGAGACAAACCATTAGCTTGCCTTACATCTTCTCCTTCTCGTTCTTCTCCTTCTCCTCCTTCTTCTTCTCAAACTGTGTAGCCTCCAGAGTTGGCTTTTCGCTCGGACTAATCGTGTTATCCCACATCTAACGCCCGACCTGGACTGTCAGACTACGTGTCAAGGGATAAACATGGAGAGTGGGACTAGTACCTCGACCAATCGGCCTCACCCTCTATACTGACCCGGGGCCTTTTGGAGGGGTAGGAATATTGGAGGTTATAAACAAGGATGAGGGAAGGATGCAGCCGTGGTCTTTAGACAATGGTACGGAGTTTTGTGGATTTGCAGACGTGAAAGAAGGTGCGGGCTGGAATAGGTCTAAAATCATCATCATCATCTGTTTACCCTCCAGGTTCGGTTTTTCCCTCGGACTTAGCGAGGGATCCCACCTCTGGAGCTTCAGACTCTTGGACGGGGGATAAAACTGGGGAGTAGGACGAGTACCTCGCCCAGGCGGCCTCACCTGCTATGCTCAACAGGGGCCTTGTGGAGGGATGGGAAGATTGGAAGGGATAGGCAAGGAAGAGGGAAGGAAGCGGCCGTGGCCTTAAGTTAAGTACCATCCCGGCATTCGCCTGGAGGAGAAGTGGGAAACCACGGAAAACCACTTCCAGGATGGCTGAGGTGGGATTCGAACCCACCTCTACTCAGTTGACCTCCCGAGGCTGAGTGGACCCCGTTCCAGCCCTCGTGCCACTTTTCAAATTTCGTGGCAGAGCCGGGAATCGAACCCGGGCCTCCGGGGGTGGCAGCTAATCACGCTAACCACTACACCACAGAGGCGGACCTAAAATACAAAATTAAAGTTAATCTAAAACTTTAACAAGGTTATATTCTCTTTTCAAAATCAACAGATAACAACGGTTAACAATTCCCACTAGGTGTAATAACAAAGAACACTCAGGTACAATGCAAATTTACAAATTCTGGGCTACGAGCCCCAAAGTCTGAGTTCTCGACTCAAAACCACAAATATCAAAGGGCACAAGACCCTTAATTACATGGAGCTCTTGCTCCCGCTTAGTAGTGTCAAGCCTCATAGAGGCAATTTCCAAAGAAACCAGAAAGAGCTGACCTGCTCTCAATTTTATAAGCACAAACAACTTTACTCCTACCTGCCCTCAAGGCACACCAAGAAACAGGGGTATTTGATACCCAACCTACAGGGCCTTTACATGAGGAAAATAAAACATCAGGTTATGTTACTGGCCCATAATACAAAATTGAATGGAAGCGAAGCTTGCACTCCTAACACGCTTTTAAAACCTACTTGGCGCTAGGCCGCTTACGCAAGGGCTAATCCCATACTAAGGATGTGACACGTATAAGAAAACTTTATTATATTAAGAAGAGAAGGACAACGGTTATGAAAACGTGGTCACCTCAAAACAATATGAGTGGGAGCTCGAGAGGGTTAGGCACTCTCTATCCCAATTTGTAGTTAAAGGGACGGAATTTTCACCATTTTTTTTACATTTTAAGGGTAGGTTACATGAGAAACGTTTCGAACCTGCCCCGAGGGTTAAACTGCTGAGCTAGCAAGAAATAAAGTTATTAAACGGCCATTACGTTGTTGATGAACTGCTGCCCGAAGAAAGAGGCGCTACCCACCCCCTGCTACATAATCACACACTACGCAAGATGTCGATGAAGTGGCCAGGAGACCAGAAAATCAGCAGTTTTTATACCCTCGCGGAAAATTCGAGACGTTTCATGAATGATTACAACCCGCCCACAAAATTTTATTATTATAACAGCAAAATCTAATACGCAAGACGAGGAAGAAACACCTTATTGGTGGAAAATTAATTACAGAAATTCCTGTATGCTACATTCAAAACCGGCGGAGAGAAAGGATTATATTGCCAACCTACAACTGACAGAGCAAAATTTAGTTAAGACAAAACTTATGAATACAAAATTTCTTCAAGAAAGTACATTCCTTTATACCAGAGTGCGTCATCATAGTTTTGGTAGAGGCATCTGTTAGAGAATGTCCAAATTTCTTGATACGGAGCAAACAAACACAAATCGAAATAGACACAGTTCAGATCACTTCCAAGTTGCTAAATAGTAACATCCTCCGAGAAACCGTTGAGTTAATACAGTTTGTTAAAGTTCAGGCTTTCTCCTGTAGAGGAGTTTCAATTGGCGCAATATTTGAATTAGCGGCGTGGAGGTGTACCTCCCGGTATTGACAACAAAACGGCATTTGCCTGGAGGAGAAGCAGAAAACCACGGAAAGTCTTGAGCAGCATGCATGTTTTTGTTATGTTTTCACGCATTTTGGGAGCGATAACCAAAGAAGTACATTTTAGTGGGCACCGGGTTTGAACCGGGGACCTCTCGATCTGCAGTCGAATGATCTACCACTGAGCTATACCAGCACTGATCTCGCCTCTCCGCACAGAAATTATTAAACTGGTTCCCTTGGCGACATTTTCCCACTTGGTGCGCGAGGTCTATTGGACCTCCGTCAGGCGGTGGAATGAAAGTGGGCAAAACGTTCAATAATTATGTGTTTTGGTGAACGTGGCGGGCAGCGTGCATACATTACCTACCTTTTCACGAACCTTGATAGATATAAGCAAAGGAAAAATATTAGGGGGCACCCGGGTTAGAACCGGGCACCTCTAGATCTGTAGACGAATGCTTTACCACTGCGCTTTCCAGCTTTCCTGCAGAAAATATTGAACATGCCTATTGGCTATTTTGTCCAAGAGATTCACTTGTACTGCGGTATTTTGTAGCTTTGTGATACTATGAAATAAATCCGCAAATTCTAGGCAGTTATTTCCAACATAAATGTTCTCTTCATCCAGTGTTATAGATGATAGCGCGTGTTCCTTCAGTTTCTCATTCCAAAATATTACTATTTTCACCAGGATGCAATTGAATACGAGTAGGGGTAAGGTATTACCTTGCTTTACTCCTTTTTCTTTTTCATCTTCTTGCTGTTCATCAGTATAACCTCCAGAGTTGGTTTTTTGTTCGGACTCAGCGACCCATCTCTCCTCCAATGGCTGTCGTGGAGCGTCAGACATCGGGTCAACGGATGACCATGGTGAGGATGACCAGGATCTCCCAAGCCTCACCTTCTATGCTGAACGGGCGGTGTCGGGGGACGAGAAAATTGGGAGGCATAGATAAGGAAGACGGAAGGATGCGGCCGTGGCCTTAAGTTAGATACTTGAATGGCATTTGCTTGGAGGAGAAGCAGAAATCCATGGATAGTCCTGAGCAGCATGCATGAGTTTGCTACGTTTTCACGCATTTTGAAAGCGATAACGAAGGAAGAAAATATTAGGGGGCACCCGGGTTTGAACCGGGGACCTCTCGATCTGCAGTCGAATGCTCTACCACTGAGCTATACCCCCAATCATTTCACCCCCCGCACAGAAATTATTAAACTGGTTCCCTTGGCTACTTTTTCCCAGTTTGTACGCGAGGTCTTTTGGACCTTCGTCAGGCGTTGGAATGAAAGTGGGCAAAACGTCCAACAATTATGTGTTATGGTGAAGGTGGCGGGCAGCGTGCATACTTTAACTACCTTTTCACACACTTTCAAAGACTTAACCAAAGAAAATGTATTAGGTGGCACCCGGGTTTGAACCAGGGACCTCTCGATCTGCAGTCTACTGCTCTATCACTGAGCTACACCCCCACAGTTTTCGCACTTTCCTACAGATTGTATAAAAGGTTTCTTGGGTACATTGTCCAAGAGATTGAGAGACAGACCATTACCTTGCCTTACATTTTCTCCTTCTCCTTCCTCTTCGCCTCCTTCATCCTCTTCTTCTTCTTCTCAAACTGTTTAGCCTCCAGAGTTATTTTTTCCCTCGGACTCATCGAGTGATCCCACCTCTTACTCCGGACCTGGAGGGTCAGACCTCGGATCAGGGGATAAAACTGGAGACGAGGAAGAGCACCTCGCCCAGGTGGCTTCACTTTCTGTGCTGTACCGGGGTTTTGTGGGGAATGGGAATATTGGATGGCTGAGATGGAATTGATCTCCCCTTCTCTACACAGATGACGTTCCGTGGCTGAGTGGACCCCGTCTCAGCCCTCGTACCACTTTTCAAATTTCGTGGGAGAGCCGGGAGCCTTACGCCGGCCTCCAGGAGTGGCAGCTAATCACACTAACCACTACACCACAGAGGCGGACACGGAATAACTACCACCATCCGCAAGTTCTAAACAGTTCTTTTTCAACACCAATATTCTCTTCTCCCAGTGTTATTGATGGTAGTTGGGTTCTTCCAGTTCCTCATTCAAAAATCTTACTCTTTTCTCAGGACCTTGCCTTACTTTTTGCTCTTCTTCTTCTTCTGTCCCTTCTTCTTCTTAGTCTATTTAGCCTCCAGTGATACTTTTTCCCTAGGACTCAGCGAGTGATCCCACATCTAACGCCCGACGTGGAGTGCCAGAATACGGGTCAAGGGAAAACATGGAGAGTGGGACCAATACCCCGCCCAATTGGCCTCACCCTCTACGCTGAACCGGAAACTTGTTGGGGGATGGGAATATTGGAATATATAGACAAGGACGAGGGAAGTATGCGGCCGTGTCCCAAAGTTAGATACACAAACAGCATTTGCCTGGAGGAGAAGTAGTAAACCACGGAATGTCTTGAGCAGCACACATATCTTGGCTATGTTTTCACTCATTTTGAAAGCGATAAGGAAAAAGAAAATGCTAGGGAGCAACCGGGTTTGAACCGGGAACCTCTCGATCTGCAGCCGAATGCTCTACCGCTGACCTATACCCCCACAGTGTTCGGTTCTTCCTACAGAAGTTACTGAACTAGAATTTTTGGCAGCATTGTCCAGGAGATTGAGAGATAAGCCATTATTTTGCCTTTAATCATATTCTTCTCCTTCTCAAACGGACTGGCCTGCAGGGTTGGATTTTCCCTCGGACTCATCGAGTGATCCCGCCTCTAACGCTCGACCTGGAGTGTCAGACTTCGGGTCAGGGGATATAATTGGAGAATAGGACCAGTACCTCGACCAATCGGTCTCACCCTCTATACTGACCCGCGACCTTTTTGGGGGATGGGAAGATTGAGGTCATAAACAAGGAAGAGGGAAGGATGCAGCCGTGGTCTTAAGTTAGATAATAAACCGGAAATTGTCTGGAGGACAAGGAGAAAACCACGGAAAGTCTTGAGCAGCATGCATATTTTTGCTATGTTTTCACGCATTTGTCCGCCTCTGTGGTGTAGTGGTTAGCGTGATTAGCTGCCACCCCCGGAGGTCCGGGTTCGATTCCCGGCTCTGCCACGAAATTTGAAAAGTGGTACGAGGGCTGGAACGGGGTCCACTCAGCCTCGGGAGGTCAACTGAGTAAAGGTGGGTTCGATTCCCACCTCAGCCATCCTCGAAGTGGTTTTCCGTGGTTTCCCACTTCACCTCCAGGCGAATGCCGGGATGAACCTAACTTAAGGCCACGGCCGCTTCCTTCCCTCTTCTTTGTCTATCCCTTCCAATCTTCCCATCCCCCTCCAAGGCCCCTGTTAACTATAGCAGGTGAGGCCGCCTGGGCGAGGTACTGGTCATACTCCCTAGTTGTATCTCCCGACCAAGAGTCTGAAGCTCCAGGACACTGCCCTTGAGGCGGTAGAGGTGCGTTCCTCGCTGAGTCCGAGGGAAAAGCCGAACCTGGAGGGTAAACAGATGATGATGATGATGATTTCATGCATTTTGGAAGCGGTAACTAACGAAGTAAATTTTACGGCGCACCAGGTTCGAACCAGGGACATCTCGATCTGTAGTCGAATGCTCTACCACTGAGTGATAACCCCACTGAATTATCCCCTCAATACAGAAATTATTAAACTGGTTCCCTTGGCTACTTTTTCCCAGTTGGTACGCGAGGTCTTTTGGACCTTCGTCATGCGTTATTTTGGTGAAGGTGGCGGGCAGCGTGCATCCTGTACCTACCTTTTCACGCAACTTGAAAGACATGAGCAAAGAAAAAATATTAGGGCGAACCAGGGTTTGAACCGAGAACCTCTAGATCTGAAGTCGAATGGCTTACCACTGCGCTATACACCCCGTGGGTTCCACCTTTCCTGCAGAAATTATTGAGCATGCCTATTGGCTATTTTGCCCAAGAGATTCACTTGTACTGCGGTATTTTGTAGCTTTTTGATAGTATGAAAAAAATCCGCAAATTCTAGGCAGTTTTTTCCAACATAAATGTTCTCTTCATCCAGTGTTATAGATGATAGAGCGTGTTCATTCAGTTTCTCACTCCAAAATCTTACTATTTTCACCAGGATGCAATTGAATAGGAGTAGGGGTAAGGTATTACCTTGCCTTACTCCTTTTTCTTTTTCATCTTCTTGCTGTTCATCAGTATAACCTCCAGAGTTGGTTTTTTGTTCGGACTCAGCGAGGCATCTCTCCTCCAATACCTGTCGTGGTGAGTCAGACATCGGGTCAAGGGATGAAATGGTGAGGATGACCAGGACCTCCCAAGGCGCCTCACCTTCTATGCTGAACGGGTGGTGTCGGGGGACGAGAAAATTGGGAGGCATAGATAAGTAAGACGGAAGGATGCGGCCGTGGCCTTAAGTTAGATACCAGAATGGCATTTGCCTGGAGCAGAAGCAGAAATCCACGGATAGTCCTGAGCAGCATGCATGCTTTTGCTACCTTTTCACGCTTTTTCAAAGATATAACCAAAGAAAAATTATTAGGGGGCACCCGGGTTTGAACCAGGGATCTCTCGATCTGCAGTCTAATGCTCGATCACTGAGCTATGCCCCCCACAGTCTTCGCGCTTTACTACAGATTTTATAAAAACTAGGTGTCTTGGCTACATTGTCCAAGAGATTGAGAGACAGACCATTACCTTGCTTACATTTTCTCCCTCTCGTTCCTCTTCTTCTTCTTCTTCTCCTTCTTCTTCTTCTTCTCAAACTGTTTAGCCTCTAGAGTTGTTTTTTCCCTCGGACTCATCGAGTGATCCCACCTCTAACTCCGGACCTGGAGGGTCAGACCTCGGATCAGGGGATAAATGTGGAGACGAGGAAGAGCACCTCGCCCAGGTGGCTTCACTGTCTGTGCTGTACCGGGGCCTTGTGGGGAATGGGAAGATTGGATGGCTGAGATGGAATTGATCTCCCCTTCTCTACACAGACGACGTTCCGTGGCTGAGTGGACCCCGTCTCAGCCCTCGTACCACTTTTCAAATTTCATGGGAGAGCCGGGAGTCTTACGCGGGTCTCCAGGAGTGGCAGCTAATCACACTAACCACTACACCACAGAGGCGGACACGGAATAACTACTACCATCAGCAAGTTCTAGACAGTTCTTTTTCAACACCAATATTCTCTTCCCCCAGTGTTATTGATGAAGGTTGGGTTCTTCCCGTGCCTCATTCCAAAATCTTACTCTTTTCTACAGGACGCAATTGAATAGGAGTAGAGGTATGGCATTACCTTGCCTTAATTTTCGCTCTTCTTCTTCTTAATCTATTTAGCCTCCAGTGATGCTTTTTCCCTAGGACTTAGCGAGAGATCCCACATCTAACGCCCGACTTGGAGTGTCAGACTACGGGTCAAGGGATAAACATGGAGAGTGGGACCAGTACCCCGCCCAATGGGCCTCACCCTCTCTGCTGAACCGGAGCCTTGTTGGGGGATGGGAATATTGGAATTTATAGACAAGGACGAAGGAAGTATGCAGCCGTGGTCTTAAGTTAGATAACAAAACGGCAATTCTCTGGAGGAGTAGGAGAAAACCACGGAAAGTCTTGAGCAGCATGCATATTTTTGCAATGTTTTCACGCATTTTGGAAGCGATAACTAAAAAAGTAAATTGTACGGCGCACTGGGTTTGAACCGGGGACCTCTCGATCTGCAGTCGAATTCTCTACCACTGAGCTAAACCCCCACATCTTTAGCTCTTTCCTACAGATTTTATAGAGACTACGTGTCTTGTCTACATTGTCCAAGAGATTGAGAGACAAACCATTAACTTGCCTTACATCTTCTCCTTCTCGTTCTTCTTCTTCTCAAAATGTTTAGTCTCCAGATTTGGCTTTTCCCTCGGACTCATCGAGTGATCCCACATCTAACGCCCGACCTGGAATGTCAGACTACGTGTCAAGTTATAAACATGGAGAGGGGGACCAGTACCTCGACCAATCGGCCTCACCCTCTATACTGACCCGGGGCCTTTTTGTAGGGTGGGTATATTGGAGGTTATAAACAAGGGAAGGATGCAGCCGTGGTCTTTAGACAACAAAACGGCATTTGTCTGGAGGAGAAGCAGAAAACCACGGAAAGTCTTGAGCAGCATGAATGTTTTTTCTATGTTTTCACGCATTTTGGGAGCGATAAACAAAGAAGTACATTTTAGTGGGCACCGGGACTGAACCGGATACCTCTCGATCTGCAGTCGAACGATCTACCACTGAGCTATACCCCCACTGATTTCGCTTCTCCGCACAGAAATTATTAAACTGGTTCTCTTTATTATTACTATTATTATTATTTTTTCACCAATTGTAGATACAATTTCTGGAAGGTGAATGGGGAAATGGCATAGCCCCACATACACGAAAGTACCCCCATCACCACTTAAAATTACAATATTCAAATATACAATTGCCTTCTACCATGTGTGCTTATATACAGTTACCGTATTTACAGGCATATTTGCATACTATTCACAAGACAGGGTCAACATTCAAGTAATTCGACACTCTCTCTCTCTCTCTCTCTCTCTCACACACACACACATCTAATTTAGCTAGGCCGTCTCACTCACACCCACATACAGTACAGTCTCACTCACTCGCGATCACATAAACTTTCATCCGTCCTCTCACTCATACTGCAAATTCACACAGTAGAAAAATTATATTATGTACGGAAGGTTTCGTTATATATACATCCTTTTTACCTCTTTACAGTATTGGCCGTACTAATGACAAATAGGCTGTCTTAACTGCTTTCTTCCTGGCTCCCAGTAGAGATCTACGGATGAATCCCAGGACTCTGTATGCTTTGCACCGTATTTCCTCTACATGCTTATTCCATTTTAAATTGCTGCAAATGTGAATGCCAAGCAATTTTATTGAGGTGCAGGGCATCAAGTTTTTACATTGTCCAAGAGATAGAGAGTTAAGCCATTACCTTGCCTTATATTTTCGCCTTCTTCTGCTCCCTCCGCTTCATCTTCTATTTGGTCTCCAATGTTGCTTTTTCCCTCGGACTCCTCGTGTGATCCCGCCCCTAACGCCCGACCTGGAGTGTCAGACTTCGTGTCAGGGGATAAAACTGGAGAATAGGACCAGTACCTCAACCAATTATCCTCGCCCTCTATGCTGAACCGGGGCCTAGTTGGGGGATCGGAATATTGGAAGTTTTAGACAATGAAGAGTAAAGGATGTGGCCGTGGCCTTATGTTAGGTACCAAAACGGCTTTTGCCTGTAAGAGAATTACAAAACCATGGAAAGTCTTGAGCAGCATGCATATTTCAGCTATGTTTTCACGCATTTTGAAAGCGATAACCAGAGAAGAAAATGTTAGGCGGTACCCGAGTTCGAACCGGTGACCTCTCGATCGGCTCTACCACTGAGCTATAACCCCCGTGGTTTCCCACTTTCCTGCAGAAATTGTTAAAATAGTCTTTTGGCTATTTTGTCCAAGAGATTCACTTGTACTGCTGCATTTTGCAGCTTTATGATAGTATGAAAAAATTCTGCAAATTCTAGGCAGTTATTTCCAACATAAATGTTCTCTTCATCCAGTGTTATAGATGATAGCGCGTGTTCATTCAGTTTCTCACTCCAAAATCTTAGTATTTTCACCAGGACGCAATTGAATAGGAGTAGAGGTAAGGTATTACCTTGCCTTATTTCTTTTTCTTTTTCATCTTCTTGCTGTTCATCTGTATAACCTCCAGAGTTGGTTTTTTGTTCGGCTCAGCGAGGCATCTCTCCTCCAATGCCTGTCGTTGAGCGTCAGACATCGGGTCAAGGGATGAAAATGGTGAGGATGACCAGGACCTCCCAAGGCGGCCTCAACCTTCTATGCTGAACGGGGGGTGTTGGGGGACGAGAAAATTGGGAGGCATAGATAAGGAAGACGGAAGGTTGCGTCCGTGGCCTTAAGTTTGATACCAGAACGGCATTTGCCTGGAGCAGAAGCAGAAATCCACGGATAGTCCTGAGCAGCATGCATCCTTTTGCGATAACCAAAGAAGAAAACGTCAAGGTGCACCCGGGTTTGAACCAGAGACCTCTCGAAATGCAGTCGAATGCTCTACCACTGAGCTATACCCCCACTGATTTCGCCTCTCCGCATAGAAATTATTAAACTGGTTCCCTTGGCTACCTTTTCCCAGTTGGTACGCGAGGTCTTTTGTACCTCCGTCAGGCGGTGGAATGAAAGTGGGCAAAACGTTCAACAATTGTGTGTTATGGTGAAGGTGGCGGGCAGTGGACATACTTTAGCTACCTTTTCACGCACTTTGAAGGATATAACCATAGAGAAAATATTAGGGGTCGCCCGGGTTTGAACCGGGGACTTCTCGATCTGCAGTCGAATGCTCTACCACTGAGCTATACCCCAACAATTCCCGATCTTTCCTACAAATTTTATAAAAACTAGGTGTGTTGGCTACATTGTCCAAGAGACTGAGAGACAAACCATTATCTTGCCTTACATTTTCTCCTTCTTCTTCGTCTTCTTCTCCTTCTTCTTCTTCTCTAACTGTTTAGCCTCCAGAGTTCTTTTTCCCTCGGACTCATTGAGTGATCCCACCTCTAACTCCGGACCTGGAGGGTCAGACTTCGTGTCAGGGGTTAAAACTGGAGAATAGGACCAGTACCTCAACAACTGGCCTCACACTCTATGCTGAACCGGTGCCTTTTTTGGGGATAGGAATATTTTAAGTTATAGACAAGGAAGATGGAATGATGCGGACGTGACCTAAAGTTAGATACCAATACGGCATTTGCCTGTAAGAGAAGTACAAAACCACGGAAAATCTTGAGCAGTTTTTTTCAACACCAATGTCCTCTTCTCCCCGTGTTATTGATGATAGCTTGTAATCTTTCAGATTCTCATTCCAAAATCTTACTCTTTTCTCTACAGGACGCAATTGAATAGGAGTAGACGTATGGCATTACCTTGCCTTCCTTTTTACTCTTCTTCTTCTTAATCTATTTGGCTTCCAGTGATGCTTTTTCCCTAGGACTCAGCCAGTGATCCCACATCTAACGCCCGACCTGGAGTGTCAGAATACGGGTCAAGGGATAAACATAGAGAGTGGGACCAGTACCCCGCCCAATTGGCCTTACCCTCTATGCTGAACCGGAGCCTTGTTGGGGGATGGGAATATTGGAATTTATAGACAAGGACGAGGGAAGGATGCGGCCGTGTCCTAAAGTTAGATACATAAACAGCATTTGCCTGGAGGAGAAGTAGTAAACTACGGAATGTCTTGAGCAGCACACATATCTTAGCTATGTTTTCCCTCATTTTGAAAGCGATAAGGAAAAAAGAAAATGTTACGGGGCACCCGGGTTTGAACCGGGGACCTCTCGATCTGCTGTCGAATGCTCTACCACTGAGCTATACCCCCACAGTGTTCGGTTCTTCCTACAGAAGTTACTAAACTAGATCTTTTGGCAGCATCCTTCCCTCGTTTTGAAAGCGATAAGGAAAAAAGAGAATGTTAGTGGGCACGCGGGTTTGAACCGGAGACCTCTCGATCTGCAGTCGAATGCTCTACCACTAAGCTATACCCCCACAGTCTTCGCTTCTTCCTACAGAAGTTACTAAACTAGAATTTTTGGCAGCATTGTCCAAGAGATTGAGAGATAAGCCATTAATTTGCCTCAAACGGACTGGCCTCCAGGGTTGGATTTTCCCTCGGACTCATCGAGTGATCCCGCCTCTAGCGCTCGACCTGGAGTGTCAGACTTCGGGTCAGGGGATATAAATGGAGAATAGGACCAGTACCTCGACCAATCGGCCTCACCCTCTATACTGACCCGGGGCCTTTTGGGGGGTTGGGAATATTGGAGGTTATAAACAAGGAAGTCCGCCTCTGTGGTGTAGTGGTTAGCGTGATTAGCTGCCACCCCCGGAGGCCTGGGTTCGATTCCCGGCTCTGCCACGAAATTTTAAAAGTGGTATGAGGGTTGGAACGAGGTCCACTCAGCCTCGGGAGGTCAACTGAGTAGAGGTGGGTTCGATTCCCACCTCAGCCATCCTGGAAGTTGTTTTCCGTGGTTTCCCACTTCATAAGGCCACGGCCACTTCCTTCCCTCTTCCTTGCTATCCCTTCCAATCTTCCCATCCCCCTACAAGGCCCATGTTCAGCATAGCAGGTGAACTGGCTGTAGAGGTGGGTTCCCTCGCTGTGTCCGAGGGAAAAACCGACCCTGGAGGGTAAACAGATGATGATGATGATGATGATAAACAAGGAAGAGGGAAGGATGCAGCCGTGGTCTTAAGTTAGAGGAGATGCAGAAAACCACGCAAAGTCTTGAGGAGCATGCATATTTTTGCTATGTTTTCACGCATTTTGGAAGCGATAACCAAGGAAGTAGATTTTAGGGGGCACCCGGGTTTGAACCAGGGACCTCTCGATCTGTAGTCGAATGCTCTACCGCTGAGCTATAACCCCACTGAATTCGCCTCTCCCTACAGAAATTATTAAACTGGTTCTCTTGGCAACTTTTTCGCAGTTGGTACGCGAGCTCTTTTGGACGTCCGTCAGGCGTTGGAAAGGTGTCGTAAAACTTGCGCCGAGTAAATCTTGGTCCGTGTTAAAATCAGTAAAACTTGCGCCGTGTTCATTAATCATTCCAGGATCTCATTAAGCGAGAGGTCTTGTTGTCTGGTAATTCCACAGGGAAGTTTCGTGTTTCAGAATGTTACAGTGTCCACTGCCTACTTACCCCTTATCAGTGTTTTCCTGCCACTTTCTATACTTGGTTTGTTAAATAATGTCAAATCATTCAAGTAATACTTAAGCGGCTGTTTTAAATTCAACGGAGATCGTCTCAATAAAGATATCATGAAACAACGATGGTCGAATGAAGGCTGGCGTTCAAAATATTATTTCTGGTTTCTTCATCTTTATATCGGCATCACTGTTTGACACAATTTGTTAATCTTTTACACCCAGGGGAATGCGACAGGCCTCGCCAGGGCACACAATTTCCTTCCTTTGGCAGTAGCTATGGTTCATTCTTGACCCCTATCACTTCATATGGGGTGCATGTCGGGGGAACGTAGGGTGAGACAGTTTTTTGTTTTCGTTACCGAGCTCGATAGCTGCAGTCGCTTAAGTGCGGCCAGTATCGAGTTATCGGGAGGTAGTGGGTTCGTACCCCACTGTCGGCAGCCCTGAAGATGGCTTTCCGTGGTTTCCCATTTTCACACCAGGAAAATGCTGGGGTTGTACCTTAATAAAGGCCACGGCCTTTCCTATCTCATCGTCGCCATAAGACATAATTGTGTCGGTGCGACGTAAAGCAAATAGCACGTCAGACCTCGCATTCGCCAGCATTTTCTTCTTTTAGTGGTATTTCATCCTTCATTCATTCTATTCCTGACCCTGTCACTTAGCTACAAACAGGCTGTGAATATTCTTCATAATACTGAAAGGCTGATTCCATGTTTCCACACTTGGTTCGTAAATAAAGTCAAACTACGTAGTTATACACATTTCACCCACTGATGTAAATACGATGCAGGTCTTCTAAATGTGCAAGAAACCAACATTGATAGAGTGAATAACATTTTATATCATCATCATCATCATCATCATCATCATCCCTCGGACTCAGGGAGGGATACCACCTCTACCGCCTCAAGGGCAGTGTCCTGGAGCTTCAGACTCTTGGTCGGGGGATACAACTGGGGAGAATGACCAGTACCTCGCCCAGGTGGCCTCACCTGCTATGCTGAACAGGGGCCTTGTGGAGGGATGGGAAGATTGGAAGGGAGAGGCAAGGAAGAGGGAAGGAAGCAGCTGTGGCCTTAAGTTAGGTACCATCCCGGCATTCGCCTGGAGGAGAAGTGGGAAACCACGGAAAACCACTTCCAGGATGGCTGAGGTGGGAATTGAACCCACCTCTACTCAGTTGACCTCCCGATGCTGAGTGGACCCCGTTGCAGCCCTCGTACCACTTTTCAAATTTCGTGGCAGAGCCGAGAATCGAACCCGGGCCTCCGGGGGTGGCAGCTAATCACGCTAACCACTACACCACAGAGGCGGACAACATTTTATATTAATTTCAAAATCTCAGTACTACAGATATTCACACCATTCCTGGACCTGGAAATAACCCCCTGCGGTGCAGCGCAGATAGCAGTTGGTTAAGACAACTGTCAAACCACTTCTACTCCCGGCGGGGAATCTCCACGGCGCAAATTTTACTTGGCGCAACTTTTACAGAACCGTCGGAATGAAGGTGGGGCAATACGTTCAATCATTATGTGCTATGGTGAAGCTCGCGAGCACCATGCATACTTCAGCTACGTTTTCACGCACGTTGAAAGAAATATGGAAAGAAAAAAATGTTAGGGTGCACTCGGGTTTGAACAGCGCATCTCTCGTCTCGCAGTCGAACGCACTACCACTGAGCTATACCCCAACTACTTGCGCTGCTCCCTACATAAATTATTAAAGTGGTTATCTTGACTACTTTTTCCAGAGATTGACTTGTATTGCTGCATTTTGCAGCTTTATGAAAGTATGGAAAAATTATCCGCAAATTCTAGATAGGTTTTTCAACACCAATTTTATTTTCTCCCAGAGTTGGTGATGATAGCTTGTGTTCTTTCAGAATCTCATTCCAAAATCTTACCTTTTTTTCTAGGGCGCAATTGAATAGGAGTGGAGGTAAGGCATTACCTTGCCTTACTTCTTCTTAATCAGCTCAGCCTCCAAGTTGGTTTCTCCCTCGGACTCATCGAGTGAACCCAGCTGTAACACCTGACATGGAGTGTCAGACTTCGAGTCAGGGGATAAACCTGGAAAGGGGACTAGTACCTAACCCCGGTGGCCTCCCTTCTTATGCTGAACAGGGGTCGTGTGTGTGTGGGGGGGGGGATGGGAAGATTGGGAGGCATAGGCAAGGAAGAGGGAAGGATGCGACCGTGGCCTTCAGTTAGATACCAACCTAGCATTTACCTGGTGGAGAAGTATAAAACCACGGAAGCTCGCGAGCAGCGTGCAAACTTCAGGTGTTTTTTCACGCTTTTTGAAAGGGATAACCAAAGGAAAAGTATTACGGGGCACCCGAGTTTGAACCGGGGACCTGCCGATCTGCAGTCGAATGCTCTACCACTGAGCTATACCCACCGTGGTTTCCCTTTTTCCTGCAGAAATTATTAAACTGGTCTTTTGGCTATTTTGTCCAAGATATTCACTTGTACTGCAGCATTTTTCAGCTTTATGATAGTGTGGAAAAATCATCCGCAAATTCTAGACGGTTTTTTTCAACACCAATGTTCTCTTCATCCAGTGTTATAGATGATAGCGCGTGTTCTTTCAGTTTCTCATTCCAAAATCTTACTATTTTCACCAGGACGCAATTGAATAGGAGTAATGGTAAGGTATTACCTTGCCTTACTTCTTCTTCTCTTCTTCTTCTTTTTCACCTTGTTCTTAATCTGTATAACCTCCAGAGTTGGTTTTTCCTTCGGACTCCGCGAGGGATTCCACCTCTAATGCCTGTCCTGGAGGGTCAGATATCGGGTCAGGGGATGTAAATGGAGAGGAGGACCTGGACCTCCCAGGTGTCCTCACCTTCTATGCTGAACAGGTTCCTTGTTGGGGGATGAGAAGATTGGGCGAGATAGACAAGGAAGAGGGGAGGAAGTTTGCGTGGCCTTAAGTTAGGCACCATCCCGGCATTTGCCTGGAGGGGAATGGGAATACCACGGAAAACCATTTTCACTATGACTGAGATGGGAATCGAATCCACCTCTACTTAGTTAACCTCCCCAGGCTGAGTGAACCCCCTTCGAGCCCTCGTACCACTTTTCAAATTTCGTGGCAGAGCCGCAAAATGAACCCGGGCGTCCGGGGCTCGCAGAAAATCAGTCCAACCACTGCAGTGCAGAGGTGGTTATTATTATTATTATTATTATTATTATTATTATTATTGTTACCGAGTTTTTGTGGTAGTTAAGCATGAAAGAAGGTGCTGGGTGGTGAATAGGTCTCAAGCTACTAAAGAGAAATTAAATTTTAAAATTTAACAAGGTTATATTTTCTTTTCAAAATTAGGTAACAACAAATAGAACAGGGACTTAGTAGCCGAAATACAACTTGAAATGTACAATTACAGGGATTAAAGAATTTGGGCTTCGAGCCCTGAAAACACAATTCTTGAGCAACTAGCTCAACTTTACGATATACCAATTTTAACAAAAGGGGCAGAAGACCCCACTCAAACCCTGGAGCCTTTGCTCCAAATTACACAGCAAAGCCTCCTCGAGGCATACAACTCTCAGTTTTAGAAAAGAGCCACTCGCTCTTAAAGTTAAGCCTCTCCCAGGCCACACCAAACTCAACTTTCAAGTTGTCCTCAAAGGACATATACACAGGGGTAAAATACCCAACCTACTGAGGTCTATTAGGTGAGAAAAGATTAATACATGACCTCTAAAATACAACTTGAGAGGAGGCGAACTTGCACTCCTAATACACTTTGCTTTTAAAACCTAATCTGGCTCTGGGCCACTAACGCAAGGGCTAATCCCATACTACAGAGGTGACTTAGAGAAGAACACTTTACATTACATAAACGAAGAAAAGTTTGAGAAAATAAGTTCACCTCAAAACAAATGTGAGTGGGAGCTCGAGAGGGTTAGCACTCTCTATCCCAATATGTAACTTTACAAGAAAAAGAAGAAAAGAGTAGTTACATTTTAGGAAAAGGTTACATGATGGAAAACGCTTCGAACCCGCCGCGAGAGTTAAACTGCCGACCTAGCAAGAAAAGAAGATATTAATAGGCCATTACCTGGTAGTAGATCGCTGCCGAGGAAAGAGGCGCTTCCCGCCTCCTGCTATGTACTTAATACACTGAAAGATGGAACAGAAGTGGCCCGGAGACCCCAAAATCAGCAGTTTATATCCTCTCGCGGAAGATTCTAGGCGTTAGGGGAAATAAAACACCCTCCCACAAAATCTTTATTGGTTCGGGAAAAGAAACCCCTACATAGAGGAAAAAGAAACACATTATTGGTGGAAAATTAATTAAAGAAATTCGGGATTGGCTAGATCCAAACTAAGGGGAAAAAGAGGGGTATACAGCCAACTTAAACAATAACAGAAAGAAATTTAACAAGAAACAAACTTTTGAAATAAAAATTTCTCCAACAAAATAGTTCTTTGATTTCGCACTAGGTTGCACTATTGTAATTCTTCAGTAGTGTCCTCTAGAAGAGAAAGTTCCCACTTCTTACTTCAAGCGAAACAAAAACACATCAAAAGTGACACAGTTCAAAAACTCAAAATTTTCCACGTGGTGACATCTTCTGAGAAAGTAGAGAATTAATAGAATAGATAAAGTTCAACCTTCCTCCAGAAGAGGAGTTTCAACTGGCGCAACTTTTAAATAAACAGAGTAGAGGTGTACCGCCCGGTACAGACCTCCCCCCCCAAAAGTTCCTCCAAGGGGTAACACAGAAGAACATAAGCTTTGTTTCCAAAATAAGGTCCAAGTTTTGATGTTGATATTAAGATTAATTGCGGAAGCATTTATAAGATTTTAGTAATTTGGTTGGTTGCAATTTCAAAATTTTGTTGTTGCCGGTGCAGTAAAGTTTTTATGTTTGTAGAATTTGTATTTCTGAAGGTAAACTTTTAATACTTAAAGGTGAAGAAAAATTTTGCAATGTCCACCAAATATTGTTGTTAAATTCCCAAATGTAATTATTGCTTATGGTGACTGTCCATGTAGTTGATGTAGATTGAGTCGGATGGCCAGACCGGCCGTTGCAGCTTGCGTCCAAGGGAGGCCGCTCGGACCCCTCAAGTACCCTGAGATACCGCTCGCCCGCACTATGAGGGGAGCAGAGGTGTTGAAGTACGCCGCGCCCGCGGTGAACAGATACAGGCTGCGGGCATGTAGCAGGTCGTGCGCCGCACATCAGCCTTGGCCGGGAGGAGAGCTCCGGCTCGCCGTGCACATGTCGTCCTCGCTGGAGAGGAGGGGGCCCATCCCCCTCCCCAGTCGCTGCACGGCGCTGCGCGGCTGCGGGGGCGCTGAAACATTAAAGCTAGGCGGCAGAATTGTGTTGGACAATTATTTTCTTTGAGGGTACAGGCTTGTAGAGAAAGTGAGGGGCCAGCGGCGTGCAGATATTCATGGTATTCATTAAGCCACTGTGTAGAGTGGAGCAGGAGACGGGAGCGTGGTAATGGCCGTGGCAAGAACAGGATGGCAGTTTAACGGGTCGGGGCAGGTTTTACATAAGGCTTACATCTAAAACCAAAATATTACAGAAGGGGCAGAATGCCTTAAAAGTGAAACTCAAAAAAAATATAACCTTCATATCCTTTCAAAATAATATGGAGCAAGTTAACACAGAAATTACACCGGTTTCACCTGGGACAGGTGAACTCTAAATATCCTCTCGGTGGCTGGATTACTTAGCAATAAGGTAACCGGCGTAAGAAAATCGAGAATGATACAAGGCCCATGAAATCTGGGGGCAAGCTTGCCCGCGGGAACAAAATTTTTGACCATAACCTGGTCACCTACCTTCAAAGTGGTGGGTCTCCGTCCACGATCATACCTTTCCCTAACCTTTTCATGAGACACTTTAAGATTAGCTTTAGCCTTCTTCCAAAGATCTTTAATGTTGTCCGGATCTATTGTCTCGGGCAGAATGTCATTCAGAGACCAGAGGTTAGAGAGCGGCGTGTTGGGAACAAACTTAAACATCAAAGAAGCTGGAGTAAATTTGTGAGATTCATGAACCGCCGAATTCAAAGCAAAAGCTAACCAATGCAGGGACGTGTCCCACCTAGAATGATCTTCATGATGATAGGCAATAAGTGCGGACCTGAGATTGCGGTTAACCCGTTCAGCCAGAGATGGTTGAGGGTAATAAGCAGATGTAGTTACATGAGAGATGGACAAGTCAAAACAGAATTTACGAAACAGATTTGATGTAAAAGCTTTAGCATTATCAGATACAATGTATTGGCACGGACCAAAAGAAGCAAAAATAGAATTTAGGCAAGTAATGGTGGACTGAGCGGTAGCCAGCTTAGTCGGAAATAACCAGGAAAATCTTGTAAAACCATCTACACACACAAAGATGAACTTGTTGGCATTACCCTTTGACTGGGGGAAGGGTCCCACATAATCGATATACAGGCGTTCCATGGGGCGCGACGCTTGATGAGAAGACAAAAGGCCTACTTTAGTGGACATGGTGGGTTTACTGATCAAACAAGATTTACAAGCTTTTACAAGTTCTCGAATTTCACCGTCCATACCTTTCCATATGAACATTTCACGAATCTTTTCACGAGTTTTAAAGATTCCAAGATGCCCCCCCAATGGGGTCTCATGATAGTATTTGAAGATCATAGGTACAAGAACCGCTGGAACAACAACTTTCATCAACTTATCATGCCTCGAAGGGCAACATAGAACACCATTCCTCAGAACATAAGGGACAACATGTTCCCCAGAAGAAAGGGTTTCCATTATCGGAGCCAGCGTCGGATCTTCACGTTGGTATTTCTCAATATCCCTAAAAAGCATGGGAGCACCTGTTAAGATGGCATTAACACCAGATAGTATGGACTCGGAAGGTGATGAACTATCGACCGGTTCGTGGGTCTCGACGTCGTTATGAAACATACGGCTGAGTCCATCAGCAACAACATTTTCGGTACCTCTGATATGTCGTACATCAAATTGGAAGGCAGAAATACGGATGGCCCAACGGGCTATACGACCAGTACGACGCGGCCTACCTAAGACCCAGCTTAAGGCTTGATTATCTGTCTCCAGGTCGAATTTGACATGTTCCAGATAGAGACGGAACTTTTCTAAGGCGAATAAGACTGCCAACCCTTCGAGCTCATAGATGGAATACTTGGCTTCTTGAACCGATAGAGTCCTAGATGCATAGGCGATGGGACGCCTCCCTAGTTCAGTCTCTTGAAGAAGGACTGCAGCTACAGCTGACGACGACGCGTCCGTTTGGACGATGAATTTCTTCGAGAAATCAGGCATAGCAAGTACAGGGGCATTACAGAGAGCTAATTTAAGATCTTCGAAAGCGGCTTGTTGAGAAGGTCCCCACTCGAATTTGATGCCTTTCCTACGAAGAAGGTTTAAGGGCGCCGCTCTATTAGCGAAGTTAGGAATAAACTTCCTGAAGAAATTCACCATACCAATGAATCTAGCGATACCTTTGATGTCCTTAGGAGGTTTAAAATCACGGATGGCCTGTGTTCTAGAATGATCGACTGCTACACCATCAGGTGACACAATATGCCCTAGGAATGACATAGAGGGCTTAGCAAAGGCAACCTTGGACAACTTAACAGTTAACCCAGCCTTACGAAGGCGATTGAGAACTTCTCGCAAATGATCTAGATGTTCTTCAAAGGTTTCGGAAAATACGACGACATCATCCAAATAGTGATATAAGTACTCAAATTTGATGTCGGAAAAGACCCTATCTAGTAGCCTAGTGAGCACAGCTGCCCCCGTGGGGAGCCCGAAAGGCACGCGGTTGTATTCATATAAATTCCAGTCCGTGGCAAACGCTGTAAGATGTTTAGACTCTTCGGCAAGGGGAATTTGATTATAGGCCTGATTCAAGTCCAAGATGGTGAAGAACTTGGCCTTACGAAACCATGAAAAGCAAGAATGAAGGTCGGGAAGGGGCACAGATTGCAACACCACCTTCCGATTGAGAGCCCTGTAATCAATGACAGGCCTGAAGCCTCCTTGGGGTTTCGGGACTAGAAAAATAGGCGAAGAATACGCTGACTTAGAGGGCCTAATAATACCATCCTTCAACATCTGATCGATGATTTCTTTCAGAGCCTTCATTTTAGGTGGAGATAGCCTATACGGTGGAAAACGGACAGGAATTGAATCCGTGACCTCAATTTTGTATTCAATAAGGTCAGTAACACCAAGAGTATCAGAGAACACCTCGGGAAACGACTGACACAGTTTCCGAATACTATCAGCCTGCTCCTCAGGTAGATGTCTAAGGTCTAACAACATCTCATCCTGGGTAGGCGAAATAGATGAACATGATACAGAATTACACTTTAACAAGGGAATTCTACAATTGGACGCAAATTTGAATATGCACGACCTACTCTGGAGATCGAGCACAAGACCAGTGTGAGAAATGAAGTCCGCTCCCAATATGATGGGGCAAGACAAACGCTTGGCCACAAACAATTTGATCTTCCATGTAAACTTAAAAACCCGAATTTTGACATGTATGGAACCTAGAATTTCTAATGGAGATGAATTAGCCGAAACATATTGAACAGGAGAAGAGACATAGTCAGGGAGTTTACAAACAGATTTCAATTTAGAATACCAATCAGCCGAAATAATGGAACAAACACTGCCTGAATCTAAGAGAGCTGTTATAGGCTCGTTATTTAACTCAATCTTAAGAAAAGGAACAGGTGCGGGGGTATCCGCCGCAATCCTAAGACACTCTTTAGGGCATTCAAAAGATGAATTTGAAGGCTGGTCGTTCTCTGCATTTACAACCTGTTTACTAGGGGCTAAGTCTCGGGAAGATGGATTAGTCGGCTCAGCCGACGCCACTAGTCACTTTTTATTATTGGAATAGCTGGAATTTGCACCAGAAGTTGAGCAGGAGGGGGTGCTATTTGAGTTTGGGCAATTCTTGGCGATATGTGAGAAGGCCCCACACTTAAAACAGCCTTGTGATGACCCTACTCCATTCCTTGTCCCACTTGACTTGATCAGAGGACACTTATTCCGCAGATGGTCAGGCGACCCACAAGCATAACATTTACGGGGATTGACTGGTCGGCGAGGTGGAGGCCGAGTGTTACTAAAGGAAGGCGGGGGTTCTTTCGCCACACGCAAGGAATCGGCATACCTAACTCCTTCCGCAGAGACGGCTAATGCTTCCAGTTCAGAGAAGGTTTGCGGGCACGCCGCGAAACACAAATATGACCTGTAGGGTGGTGAAATCCCTTCAACAATAGCTTGCACGATCTGATCCTCAGGGAAGTGGAGAGCAAACACCCTAGTATAAAACTTAATATCTTGGATGAAGTCTGCCAGGTTTTCATCCAAGCGCTGTACCCGATAATAGTATTTCTGAATAAGGGAGGACCTGGCCCTAGCCGGGATGAAGTTAGCTAGCAAATGGGCGTGGAAATCCTCAATAGAAGATTGCTCGGCAATGGCTCTAACTATTTTGTCAGATAGAACACCAATAGCATAAGGATAGATAATTTGCAAAATTTGACATGGGGAAAGAGAAAACACAAGGGCATGATCCTGAAATTCCACTAGAAATCTTAAAAATGAAATTACGTCACTGGTGGTGTTGACGGAAAACTTAGAGATACCTCTAAGCAACATTGCCAATGGATGAGGCAAGCTGCTGAACCCAGGTGTCATAGTCGTTAAAGGTTTCAAGGGCAAGGAAGTTAATTCAGAGCGGATGTTACTCAATGACGCACGGCGTTCAGAGTCGTTGTTCGATGGGGCAGAGATAGTTTGAGCAGCAACGGTTATCCTATTGACTTCTCCCTGAGGAGGCTCTTCCTCGTTACCTACATTCACCGTGGCGGGTTGATCAGTTTTGGGAGGAGCTTCGCCGGTTAGCAATTGAGTGACCTTATTAGACAATTCAGAAATAGTTTCAAGGAGCGTATTAGCTTGCTTCCTCTGAACGTCATTCACCTTTAGAGACAATAGATCATTAACTCTATTTGCAAAGTGATACAGCCTGCCTTGCACACGCTTAATTTGATTAGGAGATGGATCGTTTTCATCAAAAAAACTGACTACCGATGCTAGCCCAGTAATATTCTCGACAATCGTGGAAAGAGAGTCGTCAATTTCTTTCTCTCCCAAATTGGGGATGGAAATGGGCAAATCAAGGGATTCTCTAAGCTTGTTAGTGTCTATTGCAACCGTGCCTCCAGATTGAACGTTTCTGATAGTTAACTCATATATCAACTCCTCTTTGCGCAAGTAGTTAAGGAGGAGAACATCGCGAGGGCCGGGCATGATGACAGAACAATTTTGAAAAACTCAAAAAATTCCAGCAACTGAGAAAATTGTTAGAGTTCGAATCAAAGCAATGTTTAGCCGTCAAAAGGGGCTAAATTGAGACCCATTCAACCACGCTCTGCTACCACTTGTTACCGAGTTTTTGTGGTAGTTAAGCATGAAAGAAGGTGCTGGGTGGTGAATAGGTCTCAAGCTACTAAAGAGAAATTAAATTTTAAAATTTAACAAGGTTATATTTTCTTTTCAAAATTAGGTAACAACAAATAGAACAGGGACTTAGTAGCCGAAATACAACTTGAAATGTACAATTACAGGGATTAAAGAATTTGGGCTTCGAGCCCTGAAAACACAATTCTTGAGCAACTAGCTCAACTTTACGATATACCAATTTTAACAAAAGGGGCAGAAGACCCCACTCAAACCCTGGAGCCTTTGCTCCAAATTACACAGCAAAGCCTCCTCGAGGCATACAACTCTCAGTTTTAGAAAAGAGCCACTCGCTCTTAAAGTTAAGCCTCTCCCAGGCCACACCAAACTCAACTTTCAAGTTGTCCTCAAAGGACATATACACAGGGGTAAAATACCCAACCTACTGAGGTCTATTAGGTGAGAAAAGATTAATACATGACCTCTAAAATACAACTTGAGAGGAGGCGAACTTGCACTCCTAATACACTTTGCTTTTAAAACCTAATCTGGCTCTGGGCCACTAACGCAAGGGCTAATCCCATACTACAGAGGTGACTTAGAGAAGAACACTTTACATTACATAAACGAAGAAAAGTTTGAGAAAATAAGTTCACCTCAAAACAAATGTGAGTGGGAGCTCGAGAGGGTTAGCACTCTCTATCCCAATATGTAACTTTACAAGAAAAAGAAGAAAAGAGTAGTTACATTTTAGGAAAAGGTTACATGATGGAAAACGCTTCGAACCCGCCGCGAGAGTTAAACTGCCGACCTAGCAAGAAAAGAAGATATTAATAGGCCATTACCTGGTAGTAGATCGCTGCCGAGGAAAGAGGCGCTTCCCGCCTCCTGCTATGTACTTAATACACTGAAAGATGGAACAGAAGTGGCCCGGAGACCCTAAAATCAGCAGTTTAAATACTCTCGCAGAAAATTCTAGGCGTTAGGGGAAAGAAAACACCCTCCCACAAAGATTTTATTGGGTAGGACCCCGCAACAGATACAAGATGGGGGAAGATACCCCTGATTGGTCAGAAATTCATTGAAGAAATTCGTGATTGGATACATTCAAAGCAAGGGGAAGAAAGGGGTAAATATTGCCAACTTAAACAATGACAGAAAGAAATTTACCAAAGAACAAACTCCTGAAATAAAAATTTCTCCAACAAAATAGTTCTTTAACTCCGCACTAGGTCGCACTATTGTTGATCTTCAGTAGTGTCCTCTAGAAGAGAAAGTTCACACTTCTTACTTCAAGCGAAACAAGAACACATCAAAAGTGACACAGTTCAAAAACTCAAAATTTTCCACGTGGTGACATCTTCTGAGAAAGTAGAGAATTAATAGAATAGATAAAGTTCAACCTTCCTCCAGAAGAGGAGTTTCAACTGGCGCAGCTTTTAAATAAACAGAGTAGAGGTGTACCGCCCGGTACAGACCTCCCCCCCCAAAAGTTCCTCCAAGGGGTAACACAGAAGAACATAAGCTTTGTTTCCAAAATAAGGTCCAAGTTTTGATGTTGATATTAAGATTAATAGCAGAAGCATTTACAAGATTTCTTAATTCAGTTTCAAAATGTTGTTGTTGCAGGTGAATGAAAGTCTTTAAGTTTGTAGAATTTGAATTTCTGGAGATAAACTTTTAATGCTTAAAAGTGAAAAAAAGTTTTGCGATGTCCACCAAATATTGTTGTTAAATTCCCAAATGTAATTATTGCTTATGGTGACTGTCCATGTAGTTGATGTAGATTGAGTCGAATGGCCGGACCGGCCGTTGCAGCTTGCGTCCAACGGAGGCCGCTCGGACCCCTCAAGTACCCTGAGATACCGCTCGCCCGCACTATGAGGGGAGCAGAGGTGTTGAAGTACGCCGCGCCCGCGGTGAACAGATACAGGCTGCGGGCATGTAGCAGGTCGTGCGCCGCACATCAGCCTTGGCCGGGAGGTGAGCTCCGGCTCGCCGTGCACATGTCGTCCTCGCTGGAGAGGAGGGGGCCCATCCCCCTCCCCAGTCGCTGCACGGCGCTGCGCGGCTGCGGGGGCGCTGAAACATTAAAGCTAGGCGGCAGAATTGTGTTGGACAATTATTTTCTTTGAGGGTACAGGCTTTATGGAGAGGTTGAGGGGCCAGCGGCGTGTAGATACCCATTGCATTAAACATTATGAAGCCACAGTGTAAGGTGGAGCAGGAGACGGGAGCGTGGTAATGGCCGTGGCAAGGACAGAATGGCAGTTTAACGGGTCGGGACAGGTTTTACAAAAAGCTTACATCTGAAACAAAATATTACAGAAGGGGCAGAATGCCTTAAAAGTGAAACTCAAAAAAAATATAACCTTCATATCCTTTCAAAATAATATGGAGCAAGTTAACACAGAAATTACACCGGTTTCACCTGGGACAGGTGAACTCTAAATATCCTCTCGGTGGCTGGATTACTTAGCAATAAGGTAACCGGCGTAAGAAAATCGAGAATGATACAAGGCCCATGAAATCTGGGGGCAAGCTTGCCCGCGGGAACAAAATTTTTGACCATAACCTGGTCACCTACCTTCAAAGGGGTGGGTCTCCGTCCACGATCATACCTTTCCCTAACCTTTTCATGAGACACTTTAAGATTAGCTTTAGCCTTCTTCCAAAGATCTTTAATGTTGTCCGGATCTATTGTCTCGGGCAGAATGTCATTCAGAGACCAGAGGTTAGAGAGCGGCGTGTTGGGAACGAACTTAAACATCAAAGAAGCTGGAGTAAATTTGTGAGATTCATGAACCGCCGAATTCAAAGCAAAAGCTAACCAATGCAGGGACGTGTCCCACCTAGAATGATCTTCATGATGATAGGCAATAAGTGCGGACCTGAGATTGCGGTTAACCCGTTCAGCCAGAGATGGTTGAGGGTAATAAGCAGATGTAGTTACATGAGAGATGGACAAGTCAAAACAGAATTTACGAAACAGATTTGATGTAAAAGCTTTAGCATTATCAGATACAATGTATTGGCACGGACCAAAAGAAGCAAAAATAGAATTTAGGCAAGTAATAGTGGACTGAGCGGTAGCCAGCTTAGTCGGAAATAACCAGGAAAATCTTGTAAAACCATCTACACACACAAAGATGAACTTGTTGGCATTACCCTTTGACTGGGGGAAGGGTCCCACATAATCGATATACAGGCGTTCCATGGGGCGCGACGCTTGATGAGAAGACAAAAGGCCTACTTTAGTGGACATGGTGGGTTTACTGATCAAACAAGATTTACAAGCTTTTACAAGTTCTCGAATTTCACCGTCCATACCTTTCCATATGAACATTTCACGAATCTTTTCACGAGTTTTAAAGATTCCAAGATGCCCCCCCAATGGGGTCTCATGATAGTATTTGAAGATCATAGGTACAAGAACCGCTGGAACAACAACTTTCATCAACTTATCATGCCTCGAAGGGCAACATAGAACACCATTCCTCAGAACATAAGGGACAACATGTTCCCCAGAAGAAAGGGTTTCCATTATAGGAGCCAGCGTCGGATCTTCACGTTGGTATTTCTCAATATCCCTAAAAAGCATGGGAGCATCTGTTAAGATGGCATTAACACCAGATAGTATGGACTCGGAAGGTGATGAACTGTCGACCGGTTCGTGGGTCTCTACGTCGTTATGAAACATACGGCTGAGTCCATCGGCAACAACATTTTCGGTACCTCTGATATGTCGTACATCGAATTGGAAGGCAGAAATACGGATGGCCCAACGGGCTATACGACCAGTACGACGCGGCCTACCTAAGACCCAGCTTAAGGCTTGATTATCTGTCTCCAGGTCGAATTTGACATGTTCCAGATAGAGACGGAACTTTTCTAAGGCGAATAAGACTGCCAACCCTTCGAGCTCATAGATGGAATACTTGGCTTCTTGAACCGATAGAGTCCTAGATGCATAGGCGATGGGACGCCTCCCTAGTTCAGTCTCTTGAAGAAGGACTGCAGCTACAGCTGACGACGACGCGTCCGTTTGGACGATGAATTTCTTCGAGAAATCAGGCATAGCAAGTACAGGGGCATTACAGAGAGCTAATTTAAGATCTTCGAAAGCGGCTTGTTGAGAAGGTCCCCACTCGAATTTGATGCCTTTCCTACGAAGAAGGTTTAAGGGCGCCGCTCTATTAGCGAAGTTAGGAATAAACTTCCTGAAGAAATTCACCATACCAATGAATCTAGCGATACCTTTGATGTCCTTAGGAGGTTTAAAATCACGGATAGCCTGTGTTCTAGAATGATCGACTGCTACACCATCAGGTGACACAATATGCCCTAGGAATGACATAGAGGGCTTAGCAAAGGCAACCTTGGACAACTTAACAGTTAACCCAGCCTTACGAAGGCGATTGAGAACTTCTCGCAAATGATCTAGATGTTCTTCAAAGGTTTCGGAAAATACGACGACATCATCCAAGTAGTGATATAAGTACTCAAATTTGATGTCGGAAAAGACCCTATATAGTAGCCTAGTGAGCACAGCTGCCCCCGTGGGGAGCCCGAAAGGCACGCGGTTGTATTCATATAAATTCCAGTCCGTGGCAAACGCTGTAAGATGTTTAGACTCTTCGGCAAGAGGAATTTGATTATAGGCCTGATTCAAGTCCAAGATGGTGAAGAACTTGGCCTTACGAAACCATGAAAAGCAAGAATGAAGGTCGGGAAGGGGCACAGATTGCAACACCACCTTCCGATTGAGAGCCCTGTAATCAATGACAGGCCTGAAGCCTCCTTGGGGTTTCGGGACTAGAAAAATAGGCGAAGAATACGCTGACTTAGAGGGCCTAATAATACCATCCTTCAACATCTGATCGATGATTTCTTTCAGAGCCTTCATTTTAGGTGGAGATAGCCTATACGGTGGAAAACGGACAGGAATTGAATCCGTGACCTCAATTTTGTATTCAATAAGGTCAGTAACACCAAGAGTATCAGAGAACACCTCGGGAAACGACTGACACAGTTTCCGAATACTATCAGCCTGCTCCTCAGGTAGATGTCTAAGGTCTAACAACATCTCATCCTGGGTAGGCGAAATAGATGAACATGATACAGAATTACACTTTAACAAGGGAATTCTACAATTGGACGCAAATTTGAATATGCACGACCTACTCTGGAGATCGAGCACAAGACCAGTGTGAGAAATGAAGTCCGCTCCCAATATGATGGGGCAAGACAAACGCTTGGCCACAAACAATTTGATCTTCCATGTAAACTTAAAAACCCGAATTTTGACCAGTAAGGAACCTAGAATTTCTAATGGAGATGAATTAGCCGAAACGTATTGAACAGGAGAAGAGACATAGTCAGGGAGTTTACAAACAGATTTCAATTTAGAATACCAATCAGCCGAAATAATGGAACAAACACTGCCTGAATCTAAGAGAGCTGTTATAGGCTCGTTATTTAACTCAATCTTAAGAAAAGGAACAGGTGCGGGGGTATCCGCCGCAATCCTAAGACACTCTTTAGGGCATTCAAAAGATGAATTTGAAGGCTGGTTGTTCTCTGCATTTACAACCTGTTTACTAGGGGCTGAGTCTCGGGAATATGGATTAGTCGGCTCAGCCGACGCCACTAGTCACTTTTTATTATTGGAATAGCTGGAATTTGCACCAGAAGTTGAGCAGGAGGGGGTGCTATTTGAGTTTGGGCAATTCTTGGCGATATGTGAGAAGGCCCCACACTTAAAACAGCCTCGTGATGACCCTACTCCATTCCTTGTCCCACTTGACTTGATCAGAGGACACTTATTCCGCAGATGGTCAGGCGACCCACAAGCATAACATTTACGGGGATTGACTGGTCGGCGAGGTGGAGGCCGAGTGTAACTAAAGGAAGGCGGGGGTTCTTTCGCCACACGCAAGGAATCGGCATACCTAACTCCTTCCGCAGAGACGGCTAATGCTTCCAGTTCAGAGAAGGTTTGCGGGCACGCCGCGAAACACAAATATGACCTGTAGGGTGGTGAAATCCCTTCAACAATAGCTTGCACGATCTGATCCTCAGGGAAGTGGAGAGCAAACACCCTAGTATAAAACTTAATATCTTGGATGAAGTCTGCCAGGTTTTCATCCAAGCGCTGTACCCGATAATAGTATTTCTGAATAAGGGAGGACCTGGCCCTAGCCGGGATGAAGTTAGCTAGCAAATGGGCGTGGAAATCCTCAATAGAAGATTGCTCGGCAATGGCTCTAACTATTTTGTCAGATAGAACACCAATAGCATAAGGATAGATAATTTGCAAAATTTGACATGGGGAAAGAGAAAACACAAGGGCATGATCCTGAAATTCCACTAGAAATCTTAAAAATGAAATTACGTCACTGGTGGTGTTGACGGAAAACTTAGAGATACCTCTAAGCAACATTGCCAATGGATGAGGCAAGCTGCTGAACCCAGGTGACATAGTCGTTAAAGGTTTCAATGGCAAAGAAGTTAATTCAGAGCGGATGTTACTCAATGACGCACGGCGTTCAGATTCGTTGTTCGATGGGGCAGAGATAGTTTGAGCAGCAACGGTTATCCTATTGACTTCTCCCTGAGGAGGCTCTTCCTCGTTACCTACATTCACCGTGGCGGGTTGATCAGTTTTGGGAGGAGCTTCGCCGGTTAGCAATCGAGTGACCTTATTAGACAATTCAGAAATAGTTTCAAGGAGCGTATTAGCTTGCTTCCTCTGAACGTCATTCACCTTTAGAGACAATAGATCATTAACTCTATTTGCAAAGTGATACAGCCTGCCTTGCACACGCTTAATTTGATTAGGAGATGGATCGTTTTCATCAAAAAAGCTGACTACCGATGCTAGCCCAGTAATATTCTCGACAATCGTGGAAAGAGAGTCGTCAATTTCTTTCTCTCCCAAATTGGGGATGGAAATGGGCAAATCAAGGGACTCTCTAAGCTTGTTAGTGTCTATTGCAACCGTGCCTCCAGATTGAACGTTTCTGATAGTTAACTCATATATCAACTCCTCTTTGCGCAAGTAGTTAAGGAGGAGAACATCGCGAGGGCCGGGCATGATGACAGAACAATTTTGAAAAACTCAAAAAATTCCAGCAACTGAGAAAATTGTTAGAGTTCGAATCAAAGCAATGTTTAGCCGTCAAAAGGGGCTAAATTGAGACCCATTCAACCACGCTCTGCTACCACTTGTTACCGAGTTTTTGTGGTAGTTAAGCATGAAAGAAGGTGCTGGGTGGTGAATAGGTCTCAAGCTACTAAAGAGAAATTAAATTTTAAAATTTAACAAGGTTATATTTTCTTTTCAAAATTAGGTAACAACAAATAGAACAGGTACTTAGTAGCCGAAATACAACTTGAAATGTACAATTACAGGGATTAAAGAATTTGGGCTTCGAGCCCTGAAAACACAATTCTTGAGCAACTAGCTCAACTTTACGATATACCAATTTTAACAAAAGGGGCAGAAGACCCCACTCAAACCCTGGAGCCTTTGCTCCAAATTACACAGCAAAGCCTCCTCGAGGCATACAACTCTCAGTTTTAGAAAAGAGCCACTCGCTCTTAAAGTTAAGCCTCTCCCAGGCCACACCAAACTCAACTTTCAAGTTGTCCTCAAAGGACATATACACAGGGGTAAAATACCCAACCTACTGAGGTCTATTAGGTGAGAAAAGATTAATACATGACCTCTAAAATACAACTTGAGAGGAGGCGAACTTGCACTCCTAATACACTTTGCTTTTAAAACCTAATCTGGCTCTGGGCCACTAACGCAAGGGCTAATCCCATACTACAGAGGTGACTTAGAGAAGAACACTTTACATTACATAAACGAAGAAAAGTTTGAGAAAATAAGTTCACCTCAAAACAAATGTGAGTGGGAGCTCGAGAGGGTTAGCACTCTCTATCCCAATATGTAACTTTACAAGAAAAAGAAGAAAAGAGTAGTTACATTTTAGGAAAAGGTTACATGATGGAAAACGCTTCGAACCCGCCGCGAGAGTTAAACTGCCGACCTAGCAAGAAAAGAAGATATTAATAGGCCATTACCTGGTAGTAGATCGCTGCCGAGGAAAGAGGCGCTTCCCGCCTCCTGCTATGTACTTAATACACTGAAAGATGGAACAGAAGTGGCCCGGAGACCCTAAAATCAGCAGTTTAAATACTCTCGCAGAAAATTCTAGGCGTTAGGGGAAAGAAAACACCCTCCCACAAAGATTTTATTGGGTAGGACCCCGCAACAGATACAAGATGGGGGAAGATACCCCTGATTGGTCAGAAATTCATTGAAGAAATTCGTGATTGGATACATTCAAAGCAAGGGGAAGAAAGGGGTAAATATTGCCAACTTAAACAATGACAGAAAGAAATTTACCAAAGAACAAACTCCTGAAATAAAAATTTCTCCAACAAAATAGTTCTTTAACTCCGCACTAGGTCGCACTATTGTTGATCTTCAGTAGTGTCCTCTAGAAGAGAAAGTTCACACTTCTTACTTCAAGCGAAACAAGAACACATCAAAAGTGACACAGTTCAAAAACTCAAAATTTTCCACGTGGTGACATCTTCTGAGAAAGTAGAGAATTAATAGAATAGATAAAGTTCAACCTTCCTCCAGAAGAGGAGTTTCAACTGGCGCAACTTTTAAATAAACAGAGTAGAGTTGTACCGCCCGGTACAATTATTATTATTATTATTATTATTATTATTATTATTATTATTATTATTGTACCGGGCGGTACACCTCCACGCCGCTAATTTAAAATGTGCGCCAATTGAAACTCCTCTGCTGGAGGAAGTCTGAACTTTATTGACGGTATTCATTTTCTACTTTCTCAGAAGATGTCACCACGTGGAAAAGTTTGAGTTTTTGAACTGTGTCATTTTTGATGTGTTTTTGTTTCACTTGTAGTTAGAAGTGTGAACTTTCTCTTCTAGAGGACACTACTGAAGATCAACAACGGTGCACTCTAGTGCGAAGTGAAAGAACTGTTTTTTGGAGAAAATTTAATTTCAAGAGTTTGTTCTTTGTTAAATTTCTTTCAGTCATTGTTTAAGTTGGCAATATTCACCCCTTCTTTCCCCTTGTGTTGAACCTAACCAATCCCGAATTTCTTAAATTAATTTCCGACCAATCCGATGTATCTTCCCCCAACTTGAATATGTTGCTGTGTCCTACCCAATAAAGTGTTTGTGGGAGGGTGTTTTCATTCCCCTAACGCCTAGAAACTTCCGCGAGAGTATTTAAACTGCTGATTTTTGGGTCTCTGCGCCACTTCTGTTCCATCTTTCAGTGTATTAAGTACATAGCAGGAGGCGGGAAGCGCCTCTTTCCTCGGCAGCGGTCAGCAACAAGGTAATGGCCGATTAATAAATTCTTTCTTTGCTAGCTCAGCAGTTTAACTTTCGGGGCGGGTTCTAAGCGTTCCACTATGTAACCTTTTCCTAAAATGTAACTTCTTTTTTCATCTATTCTCTTGTAAAGCTACATACTGGGATAGAGAGTGCTAACCCTCTCGAGCTCCCACTCACATTGTCTTGAGGTGAACTTATTTTCTCAACCAATTCTTCCGTAATGTAATGTAAATTGTTATTTTCTTAAGTCACCTCTGTAGTATGGGATTAGCCCTTGCACTAACGGCCTAAGGCCAAGTAGGTCTTAAACAAAGTGTATTAGGAGTGCAAGTTCGCCTCCCCTCAAATTGTATTTTAGAGGTCATGTATTAACCTTCTTGTCATTTAATAGACCTCAGTAGGTTGGGTATTTTACCCCTGGGTATATGTCCTTTGAGGACAGCTTAAAGGTGGAGTTTGGTGTGGCCTGGGAGAGGCTTAAAATTGAGAGCGAGTGGCTCTTTTGAAAATTGTATATTGTATGCCTCGAGGAGGCTTTTCAGTGTAATTTGGAGCAAGGGCTCCTAGGTATGAATGGGGTTTTCTGCCCCTCTGTTAAAATTGTGTTTGGGGTAAAACTGAGCTGATTGCCCAAGAATTATGTTTCTGACTTTTGAAGCCCCAAATGGGGTACCTATGTAAATGTATTTTTCAATTGTGTTTCGGCTACTAAGTACCTGTTCTATTTGTTGTTACCTAATTTTGAAAAGAAAATATAACCTTGTTAAATTTTAAAATTAATTTCACTTTAGTAGCTTGAGACCTATTCACCACCCAGCACCTTCTTTCATGCATAACTACCACAAAAACATGGTAACAATTATTATTATTATTATTATTATTATTATTATTATTATTATTATTATTATTATTATTATTATTATTATTATTATTATTATTATTGTACCGGGAGGTACACCTGTACGCCGCACATTTAAATCTTGCGCCTAATAGAACTCCTCTACTGGAGGAACAGTGAACTTGAAACTGGACCAACTTATAAATTTACTCTGAAGATGGCACCACTAAAATTTGATGTAATTTTGTTATTGTGAAGTTTCCAGTACTGTGTGAATTTCTACTTGTTTTGTTTGCCCTTTATCAAGAAGTTTGGACTTTCTTCAACAGATGTCACTGCTCATAAACTATGATCATGCACCCTGGTGCGAAGTTGAAGAACCTTGATTTCAAGAAATTTTGTATTCATAATAAATTTTTTTTACTAAATTTCGTTATTCATTTTTTGGTTGGCGCTCCATGTATTGAGGGATTTCTGCCCTTGTGTACATTTGTAAATTCGAATTAAGAGCTCACACAAATTGTAAAACTAGGGGCTGGTAGCCCAAGTGTGTTAAAGTTTCGAAATATTGGATTTTTCCTAAGTGTTGTACCTGAACTGTCATTGTTATCTCACTAAGTGAAAGGTTGTAAAAGTTTTTTTTTTTTAAATATAACCGTCAGTTTGAATTTTAATTTTTTTTCTGGACATTGTAGTTAGACCAATTCACCCCGGCACCTTCTTTCACCTCTGCTGGTCCACGGGTAACCCCGTAACAATTATTATTATTATTATTATTATTATTATTATTATTATTATTATTATTATTATTATTATTATTATTAATTCTGTGGTGTAGTGGTTAGTGAGATTAGCTGCCAGCCCCGGAAGCGCGGGTTCGATTCCCGGCTCTGCTACGAATTTTGAAAAGTGGTCAGCGGGCTGGAACGGGGTGCATTCAGCCTCGGGAGGTCGGGGGGGTTCTATTCCCACCTCAGCCATCCTGGAAGTGGTCTTCCGTGGTTTCCCACGTCTCGTTCAGGCAAATGCCGGAATGGTACCTAACTTGAGGCCACGGCCGCTTCCTTCCCTCTTCCCTGTCTATCCCCTCCAATCTTCCCATCTCCCAACAAGGCCCCTGTTCAGCATGGCAGATGAGGCCGCCTGGGCGAGGTGCTGCTCCTCCTCCCCAGGTGTACCTTCCCGACCCCAAGTCTCACGTTCCAGGACACAGCCCTTGAGGCGGTAGAGGTGGGATCCCTCGCTGAGTCCGAGGGAAAAACTGACCCTGGAGGGTAAACTGATTAAGAAGTAGAAAGATTATTATTATTATTATTATTGTACCGGGCGGTACACCTCTACTCTGTTTATTTAAAAGTTGCGCCAGTTGAAACTCCTCTTCTGGAGGAAGGTTGAACTTTATCTATTCTATTAATTCTCTACTTTCTCAGAAGATGTCACCACGTGGAAAATTTTGAGTTTTTGAACTGTGTCACTTTTGATGTGTTTTTGTTTCGCTTGAAGTAAGAAGTGGGAACTTTCTCTTCTAGAGGACACTACTGAAGAATTACAATAGTGCAACCTAGTGCGAAATCAAAGAACTATTTTGTTGGAGAAATTTTTATTTCAAAAGTTTGTTTCTTGTTAAATTTCTTTCTGTTATTGTTTAAGTTGGCTGTATACCCCTCTTTTTCCCCTTAGTTTGGATCTAGCCAATCCCGAATTTCTTTAATTAATTTTCCACCAATAATGTGTTTCTTTTTCCTCTATGTAGGGGTTTCTTTTCCCGAACCAATAAAGATTTTGTGGGAGGGTGTTTTATTTCCCCTAACGCCTAGAATCTTCCGCGAGAGGATATAAACTGCTGATTTTGGGGTCTCCGGGCCACTTCTGTTCCATCTTTCAGTGTATTAAGTACATAGCAGGAGGCGGGAAGCGCCTCTTTCCTCGGCAGCGATCTACTACCAGGTAATGGCCTATTAATATCTTCTTTTCTTGCTAGGTCGGCAGTTTAACTCTCGCGGCGGGTTCGAAGCGTTTTCCATCATGTAACCTTTTCCTAAAATGTAACTACTCTTTTCTTCTTTTTCTTGTAAAGTTACATATTGGGATAGAGAGTGCTAACCCTCTCGAGCTCCCACTCACATTTGTTTTGAGGTGAACTTATTTTCTCAAACTTTTCTTCGTTTATGTAATGTAAAGTGTTCTTCTCTAAGTCACCTCTGTAATATGGGATTAGCCCTTGCGTTAGTGGCCCAGAGCCAGATTAGGTTTTAAAAGCAAAGTGTATTAGGAGTGCAAGTTCGCCTCCTCTCAAGTTGTATTTTAGAGGTCATGTATTAATCTTTTCTCACCTAATAGACCTCAGTAGGTTGGGTATTTTACCCCTGTGTATATGTCCTTTGAGGACAACTTGAAAGTTGAGTTTGGTGTGGCCTGGGAGAGGCTTAACTTTAAGAGCGAGTGGCTCTTTTCTAAAACTGAGAGTTGTATGCCTCGAGGAGGCTTTGCTGTGTAATTTGGAGCAAAGGCTCCAGGGTTTGAGTGGGGTCTTCTGCCCCTTTTGTTGAAATTGGTATATCGTAAAGTTGAGCTAGTTGCTCAAGAATTGTGTTTTCAGGGCTCGAAGCCCAACTTCTTTAATCCCTGTAATTGTACATTTCAAGTTGTATTTCGGCTACTAAGTACCTGTTCTATTTGTTGTTACCTAATTTTGAAAAGAAAATATAACCTTGTTAAATTTTAAAATTTAATTTCTCTTTAGTAGCTTGAGACCTATTCACCACCCAGCACCTTCTTTCATGCTTAACTACCACAAAAACTCGGTAACAAGTGGTAGCAGAGCGTGGTTGAATGGGTCTCAATTTAGCCCCTTTTGACGGCTAAACATTGCTTTGATTCGAACTCTAACAATTTTCTCAGTTGCTGGAATTTTTTGAGTTTTTCAAAATTGTTCTGTCATCATGCCCGGCCCTCGCGATGTTCTCCTCCTTAACTACTTGCGCAAAGAGGAGTTGATATATGAGTTAACTATCAGAAACGTTCAATCTGGAGGCACGGTTGCAATAGACACTAACAAGCTTAGAGAGTCCCTTGATTTGCCCATTTCCATCCCCAATTTGGGAGAGAAAGAAATTGACGACTCTCTTTCCACGATTGTCGAGAATATTACTGGGCTAGCATCGGTAGTCAGCTTTTTTGATGAAAACGATCCATCTCCTAATCAAATTAAGCGTGTGCAAGGCAGGCTGTATCACTTTGCAAATAGAGTTAATGATCTATTGTCTCTAAAGGTGAATGACGTTCAGAAGAAGCAAGCTAATACGCTCCTTGAAACTATTTCTGAATTGTCTAATAAGGTCACTCAATTGCTAACCGGCGAAGCTCCTCCCAAAACTGATCAACCCGCCACGGTGAATGTAGGTAACGAGGAAGAGCCTCCTCAGGGAGAAGTCAATAGGATAACCGTTGCTGCTCAAACTATCTCTGCCCCATCGAACAACGAATCTGAACGCCGTGCGTCATTGAGTAACATCCGCTCTGAATTAACTTCCTTGCCCTTGAAACCTTTAACGACTATGACACCTGGGTTCAGCAGCTTGCCTCATCCATTGGCAATGTTGCTTAGAGGTATCTCTAAGTTTTCCGTCAACACCACCAGTGACGTAATTTCATTTTTAAGATTTCTAGTGGAATTTCAGGATCATGCCCTTGTGTTTTCTCTTTCCCCATGTCAAATTTTGCAAATCATCTATCCTTATGCTATTGGTGTTCTATCTGACAAAATAGTTAGAGCCATTGCCGAGCAATCTTCTATTGAGGATTTCCACGCCCATTTGCTAGCTAACTTCATCCCGGCTAGGGCCAGGTCCTCCCTTATTCAGAAATACTATTATCGGGTACAGCGCTTGGATGAAAACCTGGCAGACTTCATCCAAGATATTAAGTTTTATACTAGGGTGTTTGCTCTCCACTTCCCTGAGGATCAGATCGTGCAAGCTATTGTTGAAGGGATTTCACCACCCTACAGGTCATATTTGTGTTTCGCGGCGTGCCCGCAAACCTTCTCTGAACTGGAAGCATTAGCCGTCTCTGCGGAAGGAGTTAGGTATGCCGATTCCTTGCGTGTGGCGAAAGAACCCCCGCCTTCCTTTAGTAACACTCGGCCTCCACCTCGCCGACCAGTCAATCCCCGTAAATGTTATGCTTGTGGGTCGCCTGACCATCTGCGGAATAAGTGTCCTCTGATCAAGTCAAGTGGGACAAGGAATGGAGTAGGGTCATCACGAGGCTGTTTTAAGTGTGGGGCCTTCTCACATATCGCCAAGAATTGCCCAAACTCAAATAGCACCCCCTCCTGCTCAACTTCTGGTGCAAATTCCAGCTATTCCAATAATAAAAAGTGACTAGTGGCGTCGGCTGAGCCGACTAATCCATCTTCCCGAGACTTAGCCCCTAGTAAACAGGTTGTAAATGCAGAGAACGACCAGCCTTCAAATTCATCTTTTGAATGCCCTAAAGAGTGTCTTAGGATTGCGGCGGATACCCCCGCACCTGTTCCTTTTCTTAAGATTGAGTTAAATAACGAGCCTATAACAGCTCTCTTAGATTCAGGCAGTGTTTGTTCCATTATTTCGGCTGATTGGTATTCCAAATTGAAATCTGTTTGTAAACTCCCTGACTATGTCTCTTCTCCTGTTCAATATGTTTCGGCTAATTCATCTCCATTAGAAATTCTAGGTTCCATACATGTCAAAATTCGGGTTTTTAAGTTTACATGGAAGATCAAATTGTTTGTGGCCAAGCGTTTGTCTTGCCCCATCATATTGGGAGCGGACTTCATTTCTCACACTGGTCTTGTGCTCGATCTCCAGAGTAGGTCGTGCATATTCAAATTTGCGTCCAATTGTAGAATTCCCTTGTTAAAGTGTAATTCTGTATCATGTTCATCTATTTCGCCTACCCAGGATGAGATGTTGTTAGACCTTAGACATCTACCTGAGGAGCAGGCTGATAGTATTCGGAAACTGTGTCAGTCGTTTCCCGAGGTGTTCTCTGATACTCTTGGTGTTACTGACCTTATTGAATACAAAATTGAGGTCACGGATTCAATTCCTGTCCGTTTTCCACCGTATAGGCTATCTCCACCTAAAATGAAGGCTCTGAAAGAAATCATCGATCAGATGTTGAAGGATGGTATTATTAGGCCCTCTAAGTCAGCGTATTCTTCGCCTATTTTTCTAGTCCCGAAACCCCAAGGAGGCTTCAGGCCTGTCATTGATTACAGGGCTCTCAATCGGAAGGTGGTGTTGCAATCTGTGCCCCTTCCCGACCTTCATTCTTGCTTTTCATGGTTTCGTAAGGCCAAGTTCTTCACCATCTTGGACTTGAATCAGGCCTATAATCAAATTCCCCTTGCCGAAGAGTCTAAACATCTTACAGCGTTTGCCACGGACTGGAATTTATACGAATACAACCGCGTGCCTTTCGGGCTCCCCACGGGGGCAGCTGTGCTCACTAGGCTACTAGATAGGGTCTTTTCCGACATCAAATTTGAGTACTTATATCACTACTTGGATGATGTCGTCGTATTTTCCGAAACCTTTGAAGAACATCTAGATCATTTGCGAGAAGTTCTCAATCGCCTTCGTAAGGCTGGGTTAACTGTTAAGTTGTCCAAGGTTGCCTTTGCTAAGCCCTCTATGTCATTCCTAGGGCATATTGTGTCACCTGATGGTGTAGCAGTCGATCATTCTAGAACACAGGCCATCCGTGATTTTAAACCTCCTAAGGACATCAAAGGTATCGCTAGATTCATTGGTATGGTGAATTTCTTCAGGAAGTTTATTCCTAACTTCGCTAATAGAGCGGCGCCCTTAAACCTTCTTCGTAGGAAAGGCATCAAATTCGAGTGGGGACCTTCTCAACAAGCCGCTTTCGAAGATCTTAAATTAGCTCTCTGTAATGCCCCTGTACTTGCTATGCCTGATTTCTCGAAGAAATTCATCGTCCAAACGGACGCGTCGTCGTCAGCTGTAGCTGCAGTCCTTCTTCAAGAGACTGAACTAGGGAGGCGTCCCATCGCCTATGCATCTAGGACTCTATCGGTTCAAGAAGCCAAGTATTCCATCTATGAGCTCGAAGGGTTGGCAGTCTTATTCGCCTTAGAAAAGTTCCGTCTCTATCTGGAACATGTCAAATTCGACCTGGAGACAGATAATCAAGCCTTAAGCTGGGTCTTAGGTAGGCCGCGTCGTACTGGTCGTATAGCCCGTTGGGCCATCCGTATTTCTGCCTTCCAATTTGATGTACGACATATCAGAGGTACCGAAAATGTTGTTGCTGATGGACTCAGCCGTATGTTTCATAACGATGTCGAGACCCACGAACCGGTCGATAGTTCATCACCTTCCGAGTCCATACTATCTTGTGTTAATGCCATCTTAACAGGTGCTCCCATGCTTTTTAGGGATATTGAGAAATACCAACGTGAAGATCCGACGCTGGCTCCTATAATGGAAACCCTTTCTTCTGGGGAACATGTTGTCCCTTATGTTCTGAGGAATGGTGTTCTATGTTGCCCTTCGAGGCATGATAAGTTGATGAAAGTTGTTGTTCCAGCGGTTCTTGTACCTATGATCTTCAAGTATTATCATGAGACCCCATTAGGAGGGCATCTGGGTATCTTTAAAACTCGTGAAAAGATTCGTGAAATGTTCATATGGAAAGGTATGGACGGTGAAATTCGGGAACTTGTAAAAGCTTGTAAATCTTGTTTGATCAGTAAACCCACCATGTCCACTAAAGTAGGCCTTTTGTCTTCTCATCAAGCGTCGCGCCCCATGGAACGCCTGTATATCGATTATGTGGGACCCTTCCCCCAGTCAAAGGGTAATGCCAACAAGTTCATCTTTGTGTGTGTAGATGGTTTTACAAGATTTTCCTGGTTATTTCCGACTAAGCTGGCTACCGCTCAGTCCACCATTACTTGCCTAAATTCTATTTTTGCTTCTTTTGGTCCGTGCCAATATATTGTATCTGATAATGCTAAGGCTTTTACATCTAATCTGTTTCGTAAATTCTGTTTTGACTTGTCCATCTCTCATGTAACTACATCTGCTTATTACCCTCAACCATCTCTGGCTGAACGGGTTAACCGCAATCTCAGGTCCGCACTTATTGCCTATCATCATGAAGATCATTCTAGGTGGGACACGTCCCTGCATTGGTTAGCTTTTGCTTTGAATTCGGCGGTTCATGAATCTCACAAATTTACTCCAGCTTCTTTGATGTTTAAGTTCGTTCCCAACACGCCGCTCTCTAACCTCTGGTCTCTGAATGACATTCTGCCCGAGACAATAGATCCGGACAACATTAAAGATCTTTGGAAGAAGGCTAAAGCTAATCTTAAAGTGTCTCATGAAAAGGTTAGGGAAAGGTATGATCGTGGACGGAGACCCACCCCTTTGAAGGTAGGTGACCAGGTTATGGTCAAAAATTTTGTTCCCGCGGGCAAGCTTGCCCCCAGATTTCATGGGCCTTGTATCATTCTCGATTTTCTTACGCCGGTTACCTTATTGCTAAGTAATCCAGCCACCGAGAGGATATTTAGAGTTCACCTGTCCCAGGTGAAACCGGTGTAATTTCTGTGTTAACTTGCTCCATATTATTTTGAAAGGATATGAAGGTTATATTTTTTTTGAGTTTCACTTTTAAGGCATTCTGCCCCTTCTGTAATATTTTGGTTTTAGATGTAAGCCTTATGTAAAACCTGCCCCGACCCGTTAAACTGTCATCCTGTTCTTGCCACGGCCATTACCACGCTCCCGTCTCCTGCTCCACTCTACACAGTGGCTTAATGAATACCATGAATATCTGCACGCCGCTGGCCCCTCACTCTCTCTACAAGCCTGTACCCTCAAAGAAAATAATTGTCCAACACAATTCTGCCGCCTAGCTTTAATGTTTCAGCGCCCCCGCAGCCGCGCAGCGCCGTGCAGCGACTGGGGAGGGGGATGGGCCCCCTCCTCTCCAGCGAGGACGACATGTGCACGGCGAGCCGGAGCTCACCTCCCGGCCAAGGCTGATGTGCGGCGCACGACCTGCTACATGCCCGCAGCCTGTATCTGTTCACCGCGGGCGCGGCGTACTTCAACACCTCTGCTCCCCTCATAGTGCGGGCGAGCGGTATCTCAGGGTACTTGAGGGGTCCGAGCGGCCTCCGTTGGACGCAAGCTGCAACGGCCGGTCTGGCCATCCGACTCAATCTACATCAACTACATGGACAGTCACCATAAGCAATAATTACATTTGGGAATTTAACAACAATATTTGGTGGACATTGCAAAATTTTTCTTCACCTTTAAATATTAAAAGTTTATCTTCAGAAATACAAATTCTACAAACATAAAAACTTTACTGCACCGGCAACAACAAAATTTTGAAATTGCAACCAACCAAATTACTAAAATCTTATAAATGCTTCCGCAATTAATCTTAATATCAACATCAAAACTTGGACCTTATTTTGGAAACAAAGCTTATGTTCTTCTGTGTTACCCCTTGGAGGAACTTTTGGGGGGGGAGGTCTGTACCGGGCGGTACACCTCTACTCTGTTTATTTAAAAGTTGCGCCAGTTGAAACTCCTCTTCTGGAGGAAGGTTGAACTTTATCTATTCTATTAATTCTCTACTTTCTCAGAAGATGTCACCACGTGGAAAATTTTGAGTTTTTGAACTGTGTCACTTTTGATGTGTTTTTGTTTCGCTTGAAGTAAGAAGTGGGAACTTTCTCTTCTAGAGGACACTACTGAAGAATTACAATAGTGCAACCTAGTGCGAAATCAAAGAACTATTTTGTTGGAGAAATTTTTATTTCAAAAGTTTGTTTCTTGTTAAATTTCTTTCTGTTATTGTTTAAGTTGGCTGTATACCCCTCTTTTTCCCCTTAGTTTGGATCTAGCCAATCCCGAATTTCTTTAATTAATTTTCCACCAATAATGTGTTTCTTTTTCCTCTATGTAGGGGTTTCTTTTCCCGAACCAATAAAGATTTTGTGGGAGGGTGTTTTATTTCCCCTAACGCCTAGAATCTTCCGCGAGAGGATATAAACTGCTGATTTTGGGGTCTCCGGGCCACTTCTGTTCCATCTTTCAGTGTATTAAGTACATAGCAGGAGGCGGGAAGCGCCTCTTTCCTCGGCAGCGATCTACTACCAGGTAATGGCCTATTAATATCTTCTTTTCTTGCTAGGTCGGCAGTTTAACTCTCGCGGCGGGTTCGAAGCGTTTTCCATCATGTAACCTTTTCCTAAAATGTAACTACTCTTTTCTTCTTTTTCTTGTAAAGTTACATATTGGGATAGAGAGTGCTAACCCTCTCGAGCTCCCACTCACATTTGTTTTGAGGTGAACTTATTTTCTCAAACTTTTCTTCGTTTATGTAATGTAAAGTGTTCTTCTCTAAGTCACCTCTGTAATATGGGATTAGCCCTTGCGTTAGTGGCCCAGAGCCAGATTAGGTTTTAAAAGCAAAGTGTATTAGGAGTGCAAGTTCGCCTCCTCTCAAGTTGTATTTTAGAGGTCATGTATTAATCTTTTCTCACCTAATAGACCTCAGTAGGTTGGGTATTTTACCCCTGTGTATATGTCCTTTGAGGACAACTTGAAAGTTGAGTTTGGTGTGGCCTGGGAGAGGCTTAACTTTAAGAGCGAGTGGCTCTTTTCTAAAACTGAGAGTTGTATGCCTCGAGGAGGCTTTGCTGTGTAATTTGGAGCAAAGGCTCCAGGGTTTGAGTGGGGTCTTCTGCCCCTTTTGTTGAAATTGGTATATCGTAAAGTTGAGCTAGTTGCTCAAGAATTGTGTTTTCAGGGCTCGAAGCCCAACTTCTTTAATCCCTGTAATTGTACATTTCAAGTTGTATTTCGGCTACTAAGTACCTGTTCTATTTGTTGTTACCTAATTTTGAAAAGAAAATATAACCTTGTTAAATTTTAAAATTTAATTTCTCTTTAGTAGCTTGAGACCTATTCACCACCCAGCACCTTCTTTCATGCTTAACTACCACAAAAACTCGGTAACAATTATTATTATTATTATTATTATTATTATTATTATTATTAAAGTTCTTTTAAGTTCGAACAAATTCAATGCGGATGCATAAAGAGGTATTGTCGGGTAATGCAGTAACTTGCTGTGAATATGCTTTACCCGCTACCTTATCGACAAGTCGTGCGTACTGTATCTCAGTGGATGGATTTGCAACTCTCAGCGCAGCTTTGCACCACAATGCTAAATTGGCGATAAACTATCCAAGTGGCCGTGTCGCATTAAGCCTCAGAAATCAGCCTGTGTCCCCCCCTAACAGCCTGAAGGTCAATACAGAGTTGAACACCAAACAAGTTATTGTTCCAACACTCAACGAGATGCAGAATATTTTGAAATTTATGCTAAATGTATGGAGACGAGGGAAACGAAACTGTAAACTACTAGTAGCAAGATCTTCGAATAGCACTCGAAGTTATCACATCCCTAGAAAGACTCGTAACCGGGCAGGAACAGTTGAATATCTGTATAATGAATGTCGGTATAGATGGACCGCTTGCCAGCGCTTTAAATTGTAAGTTTATGATAAAATATATCTTCCATATATAGCGTGATTTTACTGTCCGACTCATTGGCTAAATAGTCAGCGTTGAGGCCTTCGGTTCAGAGGGTCCCGGGTTCGATACTCCTTTCGGGTCGGGGATTTTTAATCGCCCCTGATTAATCCTTCTGGCCCGGGGACTGGGTTTTTATATTTGTCCCATCACTTTCCTCTTCATATTCATACAACACACTACACTACCAACCACCACAGAAACACGCAATAGTGATTACCCTCCATATAGGGTTGGCGTCAGGAAGGGCATCCGGCCGTAAACATGGCCAAATCCACATGTGCGACAGAGTTCGCACCCGCGACCCCACAGGTGTGGGAAAAAGCGGTAGAAGAGGAAGATATAGCTTCACTTTACTCGCCCTTTTCAAACTGTCGATTTCGGTCAATGCTGTTTCTATTCCATGAAGGACTTCAAACGTATTATTTCTATTTTTCGCTTGCAGAGAAGTTCAGGAAGGAAATGTTGAAGGCTGCAAATTCAGTCGTGGATAGCATCGCATTATCTTCGTATTTCAAAACGAAGTTAAAGAATTATCTTCTGTAGAGTAAAATTGTAGCGTTTATAAATTTTGAACTTGACTGTTACATTTTCTTTCTTGTATATTTAGTTATTTGTTTAACTGTTGATTTACTCTTACAGTGTATCAGTATTAAACATTTAACTAAAATAATTTAATTATATCAAACAAAACCCTAACATTTAAACAAATTCAATTTGCACGGAAATATATATCAGAATAAATCGACACAATAATTTGTTCTTCATATAGGTATGAGTGATGCTAGTAATGCCATTCCTTCTGCAGCCAGTCCCTGCTATGAATGGTATGAAAATATTGTTCATAGGGTCGGTTGGTGCATGCATTTCAGTGGGCTTGGCAGACTGATATGCAATAGCAACTTCTGGCTTGGTGAGGAAAGCAACGGGAAACTACCTCACTCCTCATTTCCCTAGTACGCCTCTTCAGTGATGCCTAAGCCATCTATGACAGCTGATGGCGGAGCTGTTGAGGATCCAACCAGCTTTCGGGCTGAGGACTAAACATACATACATAATATACTGATAACATACACATAATTATATTTCTATGATATATACATATTTTATTATATTAACGTAAAACGTGGCCAAATCCACATGTGCGACAGAGTACTTCGATAAATTAATGTAACCAAAATGATTGTTGAACTTTATGTGCCTTGATAAACAAATAAATAAATACATAAATAAATAAATAAATAAATAAATAAATAAATAATAATAATAATATTTATTATTTATTATACAATCTTCCTGCAACAGCTGCAGGTTGCCCAAAGACAAAGAGTACCTTCACAACAATAATGGATGTGGATACAATAGATAATGTGTTCGTATGATGTTAAATGTAGGCAGTCGAGTGAGGCATGTCAAACATTTATTTGAGGTCCGCAAGCATGGTTCTTGAAGATCATGATGGACTTCTTGAGTGTGGTAATGGCGATGTTATAGATAAAATCTCTATTTAGCCCAAAGGTATTGCAGAAGTTGACAAAAAATGCAGGTATTGTTCCTCGAGCACCTAACATCAAGCCGATTACAGAAATGGATGAGAGCTTATATTTTTGCTTGTAGAAGTCCGCCGTTTCTTCATAAATTCTTCTTTTTTCTGCATCGACCTCTTCCGGCTGGTTTTCGTTGGTCTCAAATCTAATTGTTGGATCAATGATGAAACCTTCAGAACAGGATGGCTTAAAAGCAATAATGTCAATGCGTCGGTTGCTTCCTCTGTTGGAGAGACCGTGTACTTCTTCATAGACATTATAACCTTGTCCTCTAAGAGCGTTAGCTATCATTGATCTGACTACATTATGGCGTGAGGTGCGCAGTAATTCACCATGTGGACAGGCTCCCAGGACGTGTGAAAGAGTTTCGAACTCTCTGTGGACCAATACACAGAGATGGCATATGGATGAAACGACCTACTGAAGAGCTGTACCAGCACACTGACAGACTCACAGACATGGTCAGGAAACGCAGACTAACTTTTTATGGGCACATACAGAGAATGGACAGCAACAGACTTCCAAAGAAAATCTTTGATGTAGTAAACAGTTCAAGCAAGAAAACAAATTGGTATCATGAAATAGAGGAAGACTTAAGACAGGTGGGGATCAACAGGCAAATGATAGGAGACAGAAAAGAATTCAGAAACAAAATTAGGAATACAAAATTTATAGTAAATGAGAAGAGGAAGAAGACAGGAACATTGTGGACAGAACAAAGGAAACAGGAGCACAGCCAAAGGATGAAGAGATTCTGGGAAGAGAAGAGGAAGAAGAGAAAGAAGTGAAAATTGTGTTATCATGAGATATTCGAGTTCAAACACTGTCCATAAGGGCAAAAATGATATGAATGAATGAATGAATGAATGTACCTTTTTCCTCATCTGCCTATATACAGTAGTGATACTTAATGCACGTCTGAATGTAAGGACTATGTTTAAAAGTGGATTTCGGCGTTCAGTTCGGTTCATTTAATGTAGCAGTTTGCTAACATCGTTTTACGCACGTTAATAGGCACCTTTTCTATTCAATGTAAGTTTCAACTTCAGTCACCGCTAATCTGCATTTAGGGGTGTAATTCTTGTGGCAGTTTCACTACCATGCCTTACCTAGTCTTATTTTGTCATATATAAAGAAGATGGAAATGTATTGAACATCTCCCTTTTGGTAAATTATTCCAATCCCTAGCTCCTATTACTATAAATAAATATATGTTCCAATTTGTGCTCTTGAATTCCAGATTTATATTCATATTTTATTCTTTCCTACTTTTAAAAACACCACCCAACTTATTCGTTTGCTAATGTCATTCCACGCCTTCTTTCCTCTGACAGCTCGGAACGTACCGCTTAATCGAGCAGCACGTCTGCTTGCTCCCAAGTTTTTCCAGCCCAAATTTAACCGATTTCCTTGAAATCTTTCCCAGTTCTCGAATCAAGTAATCCTGGTGAGGGTTCCATATACTGCAACGATACCATAATTGGGGTCTTACCAGAGACTTATAGTCCTTCACATCCTTACTTCAACCCCTAAATATGAAGAGATCTATAAACTTTATTTACAACCCCGTTAATGAGATTACAGCAATGGAAGTCTTCCCTAATATTAACACCTATCTACACATAGTGGCCACAGGGCACTTTCAACACCGTAATTAAGACTGAGAAGTGTAAATTAGGACCTGATCTTCCACCCCGTTTACCATCGTACCATAGTCTGCTGTTCATCTCACATCGTTGTCGATGAATTTTTTCAGTCGCTTACAAACCTATAACTTATTTCTTACTCTATACAGGACAACATTATCCCGAAAAAGCCAATTCTTTAGTAATGTTATTTATAAACATTAAGGTATATTGTATATAAGAAAATATACAGGTCCGAATATAGTGCCTTGCGGAAACCCTCTCCTCATCACTACAGGATCAGATAAAGATTCGCCTACTCCAATACTCTGAGTTTCTGGAAATGCGGGCACCTATTCAATCACGCTTTTGTCTAGTTCTATTGCCCACATATTACTCAGAAGCTTCACATGATCTACCCTAACAAAAGCCTTGGGTATGTAATTAACCATAGAGTCTATTTGACCTTTGGAATGTAAAATATCTCCTGTGCCTTGCTGGAATTCTACAAGTAAATCCTCAGTGGAATAGTCTTTTGTAAACCCGAACTGCCTTTTATCAAACCATTTAGCAATTTCACAAACATGTCAAATCCAATCAGAAGTAATGTTTTCTAAGATCTCACATGCAACACGTATCCAGCCGACTGGTCTGTGATTATTCACTTTAATTTTACACCATTTTCCTTATATACTGGGACTACTATTAGGAACTTTCCATGCAGTTGGTATAACTCCCTCTTGCAAACAGTAATGGAATAAGTACTTCATATATGGCACTGTATCCATTGCTGTTAGCATGTCCCTGGAAGTCTTATCATTTCTAGCTATTTTTTATCTTTCAACTTTTGCATTATTTTGTAAGTCTTCAGTAAGACTACGCCAGTATTAGTCACTCCACCACCTAGACATATATGCTAGAATATATCCAACTATCTTAACATACTGCTGACTAAATATTTCCACCTTGTGTAAATCCTCGCATAATACCAATATAAATGGTCCGTTATTGGACATTATAAATTTTCCAGCTAACTCATTCTTGGTTGCCAGCGTTTCGCCCTCGTGTGCTAGGGTGGGCTCATCAGTTGGTACCTAGCACACCTACCAATACGCTGGCTAGTGCATACCGTGGAGGCCACTGCGTAGGCTAACTGGAGCCACCGGCAGTGCCAATGCACTAAGAGACTTTGTCTCATTATCAAAAATTGATGCCTGCCTGGCCATCAGATGATATAGATGTTGATTCCCATAGGGAATCTGAAATATTTGTCCTGAATGAGTAAATTTATAATACCAATATAAATTCCCTATGGGAATCAACATCTATATCATCTGATGGCCAGGCGGGCATCAATTTTTGATAATGAGACAAAGTCTCTTAGTGCATTGGCACTGCCGGTGGCTCCAGTTAGCCTACGCAGTGGCCTCCACGGTATGCACTAGCCAGCGTATTGGTAGGTGTGCTAGGTACCAACTGATGAGCCCACCCTAGCACACGAGGGCGAAACGCTGGCAACCAAGAATGAGTTAGCTGGAAAATTTATAATGTCCAATAACGGACCATTTATATTGGTATTATAAATTTACTCATTCAGGACAAATATTTCAGATTCCCTATGGGAATCAACATCTATATCAATCCTCGCATATACATTCTCCCTATTCATTTATGATTCCTGGAATCCGTTTCTGCTTTAAAGTACCTATACATATCCTTCCGTCTTTCACTAAACTCATATGGCTCCCAATGATTTGCCATGATGTTATACTTAGCTGACTTTTTGCTAAGTTAATTTCGTTGTAAGTTCTTTCAATCTATCCTTATTTCCACAACCACTGCTAACTCTATTTGAATAAGTTATTTCATAAACCACATACTGTATGTCTATTTTGGGACAAAATAGGTTGAATGGATAAATGTTAAAATTAGGCTATATGTATTCCCATCTTTCAGAGAGAAACCATACATGCCCGCCTCATTATAAGTGTTTTACTGCGACCTTGGAAATTTCCCCCTGGTCTACTGTTAATAGGCAGGATATGTATGAGGAACTTGAATAGCAGGCATGACAACATTCTCTTGGCGTTATTGTTAAGCCGGACAATGTTGGAAAATGTTCTGAATTTTGACTTTAATGTTGATGTATGAAGGGAAGGTTAAAGATGAAACCTAATTACAAATTAAAGTGTGATATGTAGTGTGATTAAATGTTGGTAAGCATTAAATAACCTCATTTTGTTATTTTTTTCGCTATCGAGAGTTTGTTTATTTGAGAAATCACGCATGCCCAGTAACTTTCGGTCCCCATATCACTCTTTTTTAATCTGATATTTTTTTCAAAAATGATCAGAAATATTACAAAAGAACTGATAAATAATTGGTATTAAAAAGGCAGAAATTCCAAACATTGGAAGCTGTAGGCAGATTTTCCTCAATAGTGTCGGAAGTTGAAAAGCTAAAGGTCCCAGAAAAAATTCAAATTGTGAGTAAAAAAAATTGAGAATCACTTCCGGCCTAAATGCAGTTACGGAAAAGCAGCCTGAAATCGCTTGTTTCTTTACGTGTTTTTTCTTCCTGTTCACATCCTAACCAAATTAACTTATTTACAAAATTGTTTCTGTAATGTGTTCCTTGGTTCAATACCCTCAGGTGCTTTCTGATATTTTGAAAAATGTCCACACCGAATGTAGTTATTATGTGAAAGAATGCATTGACACATTAGCGCTCGCAGTGGTAAAAAAAAAGGCAAACTGCTAATCTAATCGACCGGATAACAATGATTAAGAAAAGGATTGTAATTTTTAGGAAAAATAAAGAATATATTCTCATACTTTATTATATTATTTTGCCTAAATTCGTAGCTCATATCCCTAGGATGTTTTCAGCATTGGGATGCTTGCCTGAAGGGCAAAAACTGCGGAATGTTTCCACTTTTCTCAAAAATAGTGAACATGTGCGCTTTCTCAAATAATCAATTCATTCTTTCTAACCTGCACCTCATTAATCTCTTTATTTCTCTGTTATAATGTAGTGAGTCTCATTCCTTACCACCTTCAAAGATGCGCATCTGTTTTCACACACATCAGCAATTGTTTTAAACGCATCCCATATTCAGTTTACAGTTTTAATTACCATGTTACACCGATCATAATTACACGGTTAGAACGTCTCTCATCAAGCACATGGTGCTGTTTAATAGTCCTAGTCTTATAACATGCCTTTCTATAACATTATACCGTATAGAGCAGCGGTTTTCAAAGCGTGGTACGAGTACCGCAAGGGGTCGCTGTCGTCTCAAGGGGTACCCGGTAGCTTCTAACAGTTTTCAATGAGAAGTGCAGAAAAGAGTTGAGCCTGTTCATATTCAATAAAATCTTGTTTTTACGTAGTGCTTTTGTCTATCACTACACAGATCCCTCCTTCCGAACTATTCATTGTAAAATATGTGTCAGTTTGTACCTCCTAATGACTTGGTGTGTAAAAGTGCTAACTTATACTGCATTGCTCTTTTTTAAATATTTTGTTTCCTAGTCCATGTATTCAGTTTTTTAGTAGCAGTCTATATAGTACAATAGTAATTATTGTTGTTTTAATACTTATACTGGTATACATATCGTTGCCAGGAGTTGAAAGTCTCGTAATTCCACTCATGAGAAAACCGTATTTCTCAAAGGTTTCTGCGCGACTAACACTTTCATTAATATTCTTCTGATGTAGGTGTCTTTGTGATTTTCACCCTTAGTAATGTCATTGCATGCAGCCATGTTCGATTACTACCTGTGAAACCAGAGAGTATATACACTTCCTCTGATGATGGAAGAATACTATTCTCTGCTAGACAGTCTTTGATTCTCTGAACTTCCCCAGCTTTTGAACATACTCAACAGATGGCAGAACGTTCCTAATAACTTACGTGAGGTTAAGAGAAAACACTCTACGTACGTACAGCCGGGAAGGTATCAAGTCGAGTAACCATCTGTATGACCATTAATACAGCGCAGGGAAGAATGCTTGAAAAAGTGGGTGTCTACTTCCCCAAACTATTATTCAGACAGGACCAATTGTACAGCCTGTGGCAACAAAGTTCGGTCAATAGTCCTGTACTATCAACATAGATGAACAATTCATGACAGTAACCTTACTGTCCTTCAAAATAGTCCCCTCCCATAACTATGCACTGCTCAGATCAGCGATACATGTCCTGGAAACTTTTCAAGAAGGCTTTCTTTGGGATGGTGTTCAAAAGCCTCGTCACGTTTCGTTGGATGTCAGGAATATCGTCAAATCTCTTTCCTTTCAAAGCGAGTTTGATGCGTGACTTTTCGGCTCTGGCCTTTTTCCGGCGAGGGGATCCCGGAGAACGTCATTCCATGCTTTGCCGTTACGTTTCAGGGTCGTACCTGAGACACCAGGTTTTATCCTCAGTGACGATACAGTTCAAGAAATTTGGTGTCGCATCCGCCTATCGACAAAATCCTGTGAAGCCTGTAAACCTGCCTGCTTCTGATCGTCAGTCAAGTGATGTGGCACAAGACGAGACAATGTTTTCCTCTTCCCTAACGTCTGGGTAACGATTTGTCGCACGGATTCACGGTTAATCTGCAGTTCATCGCCGATCGTTCATGATTAATGTCCTCACCTTCTCAATGCTTTCGTCACTGACGGCGGTCGCCGGTCTTCCTCTACGGGGGTTGTCAGAAACACTTTCCTGGCCTCCTCGAAAACGGCGAACCACTCGTACACATACTTCAAGGACAAACACGTACCAGCATCGCATGCGTTTCCTTCGGTGTCTTGCCAAGCTTAAAATCAAACTGTACATTGATCTTTTGGTCGTTCATGTTCCAGTTCGCAGTTCAGAACCAACGCACTAAACACGCACTGTGTCAAACAGGTCTTACACGGCACACTCACGATGCTCAACTGAACAACGTTAGGAGCAGGTGGTCAAAACCTGCTGCTAGGCAGGTGCAGCGTTGGGTGTCGGCAGAGTTGCCGGATCGACCGTTCTGACTTCATTCACCGAACTTTATTGTCACAGATTGTATGTTGCACTATCTCTGACAAGATAGTTTGAAAATGTTAAGATGCAGCTACGGCCGAATGGTCGAAGCAGAGAGAATATTGTATGGAAAGAAGTGTTGAATGTTGCGGAGCAGCTCGGGTCCACTAGAACATAATTCTTATTATTAGGGAACAGGGTGGAGTAGCGGCTTAGCAGCTTGCCTGTCGTCGTGGCGACCGTGGTTTGATTCCTGGTGTTGCTGGGTTTGAACATCCTGTGGTGTCGGGAAGGGTATGCGACCTTAAATCCCCCAGCTACAACTTGTCGTAACTACAAAGACGCTCACAGGAGATACTATCAATTGTGTACACTGTCTTATTTACTAATTATACACACATACACACTAATGAGCTGCTATCTCGAACAAAACACTCCGAAGAAGAAGAAGAAGACTGTCACATTAGCATGTCAACCAATACCAACACAACAAAATCACAACATGAGTGCACACAATGAGTTCGACTAATGACTCCTCACCAACAACTCTCGCTAACAACTCTACACCGTCTCTTTACATACCTTGCCTGGCCAGGATTCTGGAAAAGTATGACACAACATGTTTTCTCGAATTGTCTCGAGTCTCCAATAACCTATTTAACTTACAAATCAATAGAAGGTTCTATACAACTCTAGTGACAAAGATGCGTTGTTCTGGACTATTACCCCGTGTTTCACAACATTACATTGGATTTATACATCATATTTACAGGTAATAATAAATTATATACTATTAATTACGTGTTTCTGCATTAAATAAAGTCTTATTAATATACATACAGCAGATGTATCGTGACATAACCTCACATGTTTTGTTACACAAGGCAGATCATACAACACACAAATAATAAATGATACGACCACAATTTATACCAAATAAAGTCCAGACATAACTACGTAAATAATAATAATAATAATAATAATAATAATAATAATAATAATAATAATAATAATAATAGACGTAAACAACTTCATAGCCACACCTCCCAAGTACCGAGCTCGATAGCTGCAGTCGCTTAAGTGCGGCCAGTATCCAGTATTCGGGAGATAGTAGGTTCGAACCCCACTGTCGGCAGCCCTGAAAATGGTTATCCGTGGTTTCCCATTTTCACACGAGGCAAATGCTGGGGTGTACCTTAATTAAGGCCACGGCCGCTTCCTTCCTGCTCCTAGCCCTTCCCTGTTCCATCGTCGCCATAAGACCTATCTGTGTCGGTGCGACGTAAAGCAACTAGAAAAAACCTCACAAGTAATAATAATAATAATAATAATAATAATAATAATAATAATAATAATAATAATAATAATAATAATAATTATAACACCTACTAAGCGAGCTGGATATTTTCTCTATTTGTCCATGGATTTAGAGAATTGTTTCCAAGTTATGCTAGTCCATTACACTTGCATCAAATTTAAATGGCTCAGTGCGTGCAAGCGGAATAAGTTGCGGATTACGATGATGAGATTATTGTAAATATTATTTTTTGCAACCAGCAACAATCATTTGTTATTTCTTTTTTTTCTACCGTTTTTCCCACGCTTGTGGAGTCGCGTGTGCGAACTGTGTCGCACATGTGGATTTGGCCCTGTTTACGGCCGGATGCCCTTCCTGACGCCAACCCTATGTGGAGGGATGAAATCACTATCGCGTGTTTCTGTGGTGGTCGGTAGTGTAGTGTGTTGTGTGAAAATATGAAGAGGAAAGTGTTGGGACGAACACAAACGCCCAGTCCCCGGGCCAGAAGAATTAATCAGAGGCGATTAAAATCCCCGACCCAGGCGGTAATCGAACGCGGGACCCTCTGAAACGAAGGCCTCAACGCTGACCATTCAGCCAATGAGTCGCACTAAGCATTTGTTATTTCTAGTATAATCGCATAATAGGTCTACTCGTACTTCGGGAGTAGGAAGGTAAAACAACTGGATTTTGGTGATAAGCCAACCAAAAAGTTGGAACACCACTGGTCTAGAGCTCACTTGAGCTTATCAGCATCACGCCTAGAATATTTTTTCTCTAGTTGGTCCTATCATTCAGCCAGTGTTGGCAACCCATAAATCTTTTCTCCGCTAAATTTTAGTTGAAAATCCGCCAAATTCCGCTAAATTTCGAATTGAAGCAAAATAGCACATACCAGCTGTTTTAATAAAAGAGATTAACTCAACACTCACCAGTTTCAGAACAGATCATCATCTCCTCCTCCCCGCACTATATACTCTGAAGCAGATGTGCTGGGTTGAGGTCCTGTGGTTTCATACGAAGCCACATGGAACTATTCTTTTTCCAAATATATGCTGGCACTTCACAGCAGCAAATCACATACGGAAATGTCACATCTATTCATCATCATCATCATCATCTGTTTACCCTCCAGGGTCGGCTTTTTCCCTCGGACACAGCGAGGGATCCCACCTCTACCGCCTCAACGGCAGTGTCCTGGAGCTTCAGACTCTTGGTCGGGGATACAACTGGGGAGAATGACCAGTACCTCGCCCAGGCTGCCTCACCTGCTATGCTGAACAGGGGCCTTGTGGAGGGATGGGGAGATTGGAAGGGATAGGCAAGGAAGAGGGAAGGAAGCGGCCTTGGCCTTATGTTAGGTACCATCCCGACATTCGCCTGGAGGAGAAGTGGGAAACCACGGAAAACCACTTCCAGGATGGCTGAGGTGGGAATCGAACCCACCTCTACTTAGTTGAACTCCCGAGGCTGAGTGGACCCCGTTCCAGTCCTCATACCACTTGGCAAATTTCGTGGCAGAGCCGGGAATCGAACCCGGGCCTCCGGGGGTGGCAGCTAATCACGCTAACCACTACACCACAGAGGCGGACGTCACATCTATTTCGAAAGTTTATTACTGCTTTCATTGTTTTTGACAAGTGCGGAAATAAATAATGTCAAACAATGTCGCATTCATATTGCACAGCTAACAGATGCAGCGTCCGCGTTTGGGATCTTTGGGAAGCTCAACCAACTAGTATTTTAAAGTTTAATTATGCAACCACTCTTTACGAAATATTTGACTCTTTTTTAACCTTTTTCGACAGATTGACGTACCAAAATTAACCTAATCTCAAAAGAAATACAATATCAAACACGACACTATCCGGCTCATCAAGAATACAGTAACGATTGCAACAAATTCTGACTGAGGCTGTGGGCCGGAGCTGGTCTAGGAAATGAGTGGTAGAATACAGCATAAGTTCAATACAACGGGATTAAGTAGACTATTATACCGTAGTAAGTTCTATATTATTTTTTCTCGTGGTGATGAAAGGTGATATTGTTACCGCTGAAAATCGATAAGAGAAGTTTGAAAATCCGTTAAAAAATCCGCTGTCCGCTAAATGTAAAATTTATCTGCTGTTCCATGTAAAAATATCCCAAATTTAGCGGAAAATCCGCTGAGTTGGCAAGACTGAATTCAGCCGACCTGCCTTGCTGAACTCTTGTTGTTTTCCGACCCCGACAGTAGGCTTTTTGTAGCCGATACCTTCATTCCTCGAAGTGTCCGACCTCTTCCATTTTCCTACTGGTTGGTGTTAACAGAGGATGGCTACCCAGTTTTGCTTCCCCTTTAAACAATAATTACCACCACCAGCACCATCATCATCACTTCTGATCATAGCAGGAAATCTAGCAGAATTTTGGAATATCATTGAACTTATGAGAATGTATTAAAACCGCATTATTAACGTTTTAGTGGACTATTGACCCCAGCACGAGGCAGTGAGCGAAGACCTGGATGCTATCATGTTAATTCTCACATCAGCACAGACAGAGTCAACCCAAACAATTATAATTGAAAGATATATCTAATCTTGTTTAGTAAACTTCAAAAAGCCAAATGTGTCAGCATCGCAGGTTCAACTTGACACTTTTTCTAACGAGATATAAATTAAAACAGGAGATAACTTTTTTGTTAATACATATCAAAAAGGTAGGCATGTTATATCCAACTGAAGTTCTGTCAGTAATTGAATTCCCAATTTCTGAGCACATGTGTGTATGCGTTTTTATTTTTGTCAGTGAGAAATTGATCCATAGACGGCCTGGCAGGTGAGGATTATGGGATTAGCCTAGGAGATGACACGACACATTACGGAAAAGATAAAAATATAATTGTATAGAAAAACATCACATGAGTCTGTCATTAATTAACTGCAATGAAGATCGTGGTAACTTGGTAATGCAGCAGCACAGCCAAATCCACTTCACTTTCCTATCACATTCCGAGCGCTTCATCGAGCAAGAGGATACAGTAATTACACAACGCGTTCATTATCGCCGAACAAAAGCAGCCGATATTAATAGAGCTTCTAAAACTGGTCCATCAACAACTTCGAGGACGTCTTCATAATTGTCATGACTAGACCTCGGATTTGAGCAAAAACCTATTTTGTTCTTTAAGAGAACTTAAAATGAAGTGGTGTATACACGTTTCATGTATTTATAAGGTTAGAGACGGTAGTCCTACAATGCCTAAAAATGCCAAAATTGACGATAGAACCTATATTTGTCTACATTCCTACAATTCCTATTTCTTATCCCTAAATCGATTGAAAAAGCTTTTAATTTATTCCGAGAAACTAAAATATTTGCCGACTAGTTTTCAGTATCTTGAAATGCTTTTCAAAGAAAATCTTAACATCGGGAATCTGTAAACCACACTCCCCGGAAATCCTTTCCTTAAGAACCAACCGCTATACACGCTCGCAGTCTGTGTCACGAGTATTATAATAATAATAATAATAATAATAATAATAATAATAATAATAATAATAATAATAATAATAATAATAATAATAATTTCGTGTGGCTATTTCTAGCCGAGTGCAGCGCCTGTAAGGCAGACCCTCCGATGAGGTGGGCGACATCTGCCATTTGTAGGTAATTGCGTGTTATTGTGATGGAGGATAGTGTTCTGTGTGGTGTGTGAGTTGCAGGGATCTTGGCGATAGCACAAATACCCAGCCCCCGGGCCATCGGAATTAACCAAGGGAGGTTAAAACCCCCGACCTGGCCGGGAATCGAACCCAGGACCCTCTGAATCGAAGGCCAGTACGCTGACCATTCAGCCAACAAGTCGGACTGTGTCACGAGTGAAAACAAGACAGAGTCAGCTTCCTATTCGCCTTTAATTAAAAGATTACAGGAGTTTCCCCATTTCACATCGGGTGGTAAAATTATATTCTGTGACGTTTATAGCAAAGAGGTAAGTGATATGTCCGCCCCTGTGGTGTAGTGGTTAGCGTGATAAGCTGCCACCCCCGGAGGCTCGGGTTCAATTCTCGGCTCTGCCACGAAATTTGAAAAGTGGTACGAGGGCTGGAACGGGTTCCACTCAGCCTCGGGAGTTCAAGTGAGTAGAGAGGGGTTCAATTCCCACCCCACATCTTCGAAGTGGTTTTAGATGGTTTCTCATTTCTCCTCCAGGCAAATGCCGGAATGGTATTTCACTTAAGGCCACGGACGCTTCTTTCCACCTTCCTTGTCTACCCCCTCCAATCTTCCCATCCCCCCACCAGGCCCCTGTTCGGTATAGAAGATGAGGCCGCCTAGGCGAGGAAGTGGTCCTCCCCCCAGTTGCATTTCCGGAGCCAGGACACTGCCCTTGAGGCGGTATAGGTGGGATCCCTCGCAGAGTCCGAGGGAAAAGCCAACTCTGGAGGGAAAAAGGATTAAGAAAGAAAAAATGAAACTGCCTAAATAATATATTTTTATAATTTTTTTTCACGTTTGAGAGCCTATTTTAGTCATCTGAAATAACATTTTTCGACCTAAAAATCCGATATCTAGTCATGACTATAATCTGAAGTCCTCATGAAATGGCACTTCATTCTTCAAATTAACATAAAATTAGATTTCAACGTAGAATATGTTTTCCGGACGATCTACGCGATGAAAAGCGGAAGCGAGACAGTGTTATCAGTAGCCGGATACAGAGGGCCCCACCTAACTCTGCGACGCCAAATATTCTCGAAATGAAACAAAATGTGAAAAATGTAGTTGCGCAGGAATGTGTCCATGCCACGGGCCCACAAAATGTAAAGATAGTCACTTTCAACGTGTTTTTGGGTTGGGGGTGCTATCTGGAATAATTAGCGTAATCAATTTTGCGTTCACAGAAAACCGACACCATGGTATCGAGGTAACCAGTGTTCGTCATCTGTCTATACTAAGTCTTCGTCATCTTCCTCCTCACGTTATTACCGTGTGTCAGAACTTAGCCTACAAGGAATACAAAGCCTAATCAATCGCAGTGCTCTCTTCAGAAAGTGTCCGCCTGGCAGTGCGCGTCTTGACCACTGCAGCGCTAGTATACCACCTCACATCAGCACTCACTAGCATTGCTAACGGGAGTTGAAACCAGCACAAATTCACCTTAACACCATATTTCCTGTATATTATATACGTTACTGAGCAAAATGAAGTAGAAAATAATAAATGTTCACCTTTTACCCCTAGGAGTTGAATTCAGCTGTGGATATTCATTTCAGATAACACATATAACTGTCGAAATTTATGTCTGGCATTTAAAAGGATATAAGGTCTGCATTAGATATTTTTACTACAGCACCGTAGATTTTCAGAGAAAAGGAACGACTTTAACCATTTTTCTTGATATTTTCTTCTCATAAATTGTTTTTCTTCTCAAGAAGTATTCTCGGCGATACTCATCTGTCATGCCATTAGCGTAGTTAGTGACAGAGGGGCGTAGAAAATTCTGCAGTATTATTCTCCTTAGTTCCTCAGGATGATCACTTTTCCCACACTGTAGAATACGATTTTTAGCAATACGTGGCAACAGTATTTCGGTTCATGTTTGTGCTATTTTTGGACTCCCCAGCGTTACCGTTATCATTTCGTCCGTTACTTGCCCCAGTTTCATCAGCAGTGAAACAACTTGACTTTGGATACCTGAGACGTCTGTCTTTGATTTTTATTAATGACGTTAGTGGAGATGGACTCCGAATACTACTAATTTTATCAACACACTTTTGACATGGCATGTGGTCTTCGACAACTCTTACCAAATACCCTCCAATATATGCCATTGCAACACTCGACATAGAAACGCATGGTGCTCCTTCGGCTTCCTTTTCGATGCTTTCCAGTTGTGTTTGAAAATTTCTTGCTAACTCAGGATTCGTTGGTGGCGGTTCATCCACGTGTGCGATTTGTTCACTAACTAACGATTGCAGAAGTTGGAAAAGACACATTTTATTTATTTTGTTGCGAAAAATAAGAAGAAAACCATTTAGAAGCTTATAGGAGACCATTTATTCCTTTCCTAGTTACTTTTCACAAAATCTGAAAGGTAAAAAGGAACTACTTATATATCACCGGTATGTCACATTACGTTCCACAACTATTCTTCCTTTCCTCCTGCATAGACGAGCACATTAACTTACGCTCCGTTATAAGAATGGGCAGCTGCACTCTTCGAATATCCCAAGGTTCAAATCACAGTTTCGACACTGGCAATTCTCAATGTGAGTTTCATGTAGAGTATACCACGGAAATAATGAAAGTATGAGAGAGCCTTCAAGTCCTGGGGTACCTACTCCAATATTTGTGCCATATACGATGGCCATGACATCCAAGGTGTCTGGCATTGCTTATATCTTCCCAAATAATATGCTAATGTTGACGGATCATGTAACTACTAAATATTTTCATTCCTCCCCTGAAGAGTGAGGCGGGCTTCCTAGACGGTGACACCGTCTCTCGGGCCAGGAGATTTATATCGAAGATAATATTATTATCATCAGAACAGGAGTCCGACTCGTTGGCTGAACGGTCAGCGTACTGCCCTTCGGTTCAGAGGGTCCCGGGTTCGATTCCCGGCCGGGTCGGAGATTTTAACCTCAATTGGTTAATTCCAATGGCGCGGGGGCTGGGTGTATGTGTTGTCTTCATCATCATTTCATCCTCATCACGACGCGCAGGTCGCCTACGGGAGTCAAATAGAAAGACCTGCACCTAGCGAGCCGAACCCGTCCTGGGATATCCCGGCACTAAAAGCCATACGACATTTCATTTCATTTTCATCAGAACAGGAGCAATAATAATAAGTAACTTAATATTTTCCGTGACATGGTCTGCGTATTTACTGTACCATACCTTGTCTGCTTATTGCTTTAATCCATAATTCCCTAGTTGACTGTTGGCAAGGGAACTGATGGATACTAGTTCCAGGAACTTTATTTCTAAAGCCGTCATTACAAAACGGTACGCTGCAGTACACCATTGTAATATAATTGACGTATTTTAACAATGCGACGTCACCAGTAAGCATACAACGTGTAGAAATACCTCAAACCGAGGTGTTCATGTGAGGTTGAATTGCAGCGCCTCTAGCGGCAAATATAGCATCCACAGGGCGGACAGCTATGAGTGGCTATTGGGCAGGCCTTGTATTCCTCGTAGGCCTTAAAAACCTTAGACTTTAAAAACATAGACTGCTAATCTGATGGCCAGCTTTGAATCTACTTGAACCACTGGCAGCCATGACACTTGCAGGCAAAACATATGCTTATTTCCTCTGAATCTACCATAGACAGGATCTGGAGAAGTTGTTGTGTGATGGAGTACGGTCTTTGAGAAGGTGTGCAAGGTAAAAATAAATAAATAAATAAATAAATAAATAAATAAATAAATAAATAAATAAATAAATAAATAAATAAATAAATAAATAAATAAATAAACAAATAAATAAATAAGTGTCTCCGTGTTTTAAACGAGTTTCCACTGTCTTTGACTCGGTTTAGGTCGTAGTAAAGCCCCTTACACATGGTATTGTCACAGTAGGCAGGAGAATTGTTCTCATAATCCGTAATTATCCGTAAATCAGCGACCATTTCGTTGGACGTAGAACTTGTAACATAACATGGGAATGTTGTGTGATGGATCAGCTGCCATGTTCCTGCATGTAGATCATGACGCTGTATATTTCCTTCGATTTATCCGAACCCTTTATCTCTCCTGTGGGTGGAGTGAAAGGATGCATTATCTGTATCCCTGCACGTCGTAAGAGGCTTCTAAGAAGGAGCGATCAGGAAGGACAGAAGTACTGTGGATCTCATCTTTGACGAAAGAATGCTTACAGAAATGTACAGGGAACATGAAAAGAATCTTGTGATTACATATTTGGACATTGATTGATGGAATTAAAGGTAGATTATTAAAATCAATCAAAGGCATTTATGTTGACAATTGGGCTGCACTGAGAATTGATGGTAGACTGAGTTCTTGGTTCAGGGTGCTTACAGGGGTTAGACAAGGCTGTAATCTTTCACCTTTGTTGTTCGTAGTTTACATGGATCATCTGCTAAAAGGTATTAAGTGGCAGGGAGGGATTCAGTTAGGTGGAAATATAGTAAGCAGTCTCGCATATGCTGACGACTTGGTCTTAATGGCAAATTATTCCGAAAGCCTGCAGTCTATTTTCATGGAACTTGAAAATAGGTGCAATGAGTATGGTATGAAAATTAGCCTTTCGAAGTAGGTAAGAAATTCAAGAGAATTGAATGTCAAATTGGTGATACAAAGCTAGAACAGGTCGATAATGTCAAGTATTTAGGTTGTGTGTTCTCCCAGGATGGTAATATAATAAATGAGATTGAATCAAGGTGTAGTAAAGCTAATGCAGTGAGCTCGCAGTTGTGGTCAACAGTATTCTGTAAGAAGGAAGTCAGCTCCCAGACGAAACTATATTTACATCGGTCTGTTTTCAGACCAACTTTGCTTTACGGGAGCGAAAGCTGGGTGGACTCAGGATATCTTATTCATAAGTTAGAAGTAACAGACATGAAAGTAGCAAGAATGATTGCTGGTACAAACAGGTGGGAACAATGGCAGGAGGGTACTCGGAATGAGGAGATAAAGGCTAATTTAGGAATGAACTCGATGGATGAAACTGTACGCATAAACCGGCTTCGGTGGTGGAGTCGTGTGAGGCGAATGGAGGAGAATAGGAGGGTAAGAGAAGTAGAGGGAGACCAAGACGACGATGGTTAGACTCAGTATCTAACGATTTAAAGATAAAAGGTATAGAACTAAATGAGACCACAGCACTAGTTGCAAATAGAGGATTGTGGCGACTTTTAGTAAATTCACATAGGTTTGCAGACTGAACGCTGAAAGGCATAACAGTCTATAATGATAATGTATGTATGTTTTTTGTTTTGTTTTTGTTTTTTGTTTTTGCTTTATGTCGCACCGACACAGGTAGGTCTTACGGCGATGATGGAACTGGAAATACTTAGGAGTAGGAAGGAAGCGGTCCTGGTCTTAATTAAGGTACAGCCCTAGCATTTGCCTGGTGTAAGAATGGGACACCACGGAAAACCATCTTCAGGGCTGCCGACAGTGGGGTTCGAACCCACTATCTCCCGGACGCAAGCTCAAACTGCGCGACCCTAACCGCACGGTCAACTCGCCCGGTTGTTTGGGGATTGAAAAGGCACACAACACTTTCCTTCAGAACAAGATATGGAAATATCTGGAAGACCTCGAGGTGCCAAAGTACTTGACTGACAAAGTGAAGACGCGATACCAGGATTGTTACAGCTGTGCGTATTGGCAATGGACGACCAGAATGGTTTAAAGCAAAGTGAGGTGTCCAACGAGTAAGTGCCCTATCACCACTCTTGTTCACAATAGTAATGGACAAGATCATCAAGTCTATCAAGGAAATATCCTGGAATTTGTTGATGACGTGGTGTTATGGGGGGAAACAGAAGTTAAAGTACAGAAACAACTGGCTGAATGTTCAATATCTTTGAATTGAAGATGAGTAAAACAAAGGCCGTAGAAATTACCATGAACAGGGAAGAAACTCAAACCTCGTTTTGGAAGGAATCAAATCGGAATCAGTGTCTCACTTCAAGTATAGGGTCTTTTTTATGGCTTGTTCCGTGTGTCAGGGGAACACGCACGGAAGGTGATAGCGAGATATATATTGCTTAATGACCGGCTAAGATGATCTAATGCAGTACGGTAGCGACAACCATTGCTTCACAGCAATAGTTCAGTTCAACATCTGCGGTCTTGGTAGCGTGTTCAATGTGTTCGCTTTAAAATAGCGTAGTTTCTGTAGGAATACTAATCGTGTGTTTAATGAGTGATGTACCTATACAGTAAAACAGCGTGTATTCATTATGTTGTGCTATGCGATGCATTCTTCTTATACAGAATGCCGCTTTCGATTCATTCGCAAATAGGAGTACGGTACGTAAATTAGTAAAGAAGTTTCGCACCACCGGGTCCATTCTTAACAAGAAATCAAGCACTAGCCGAACCGTTTTAGCAGAGGAAAAGCTTGACGAAATAGGAGCTCTCTTGAAAAGAACTCCAACAAAATCCTTGTTGCGTCTCGCCGTACAAGCTAATGTGTCATTATCTTCTGCCCACAAAGCAACAAAACTGTTAAAAGCAAAATCGTACAAACCCACCTCTGCCCAATATTTAAGAGGACCTGACAGTTTCGCTAGAGTTCGGTATTGTAGCTGGTTGCGTCAGTCAGGTCACGATGGGTATGTGCAGAAAATCCCCAACAGCTGCATGTCCGTCCACTTCACGATGTAAAAATAAGCGTTTGGTGCGCAATAATTTCTCGCAGAATTATAGGACCTATATTTTCCCGCGAAACAATAAATGCTGATCGAAGAGACCTCATTCTCAGACCATTCTTTCAAGAGCTGACGGAAGAAGAAAGGAATAATGGTTACTTTATGCAAGATAATGCGACGACACACACGGCTAATCGGTCTATGGTCTATGACGTAATACGGGAAGTTTTGGAAGATCGTGTGGTTAATTACACCCCTAGATCTCCTGATTTAAATCCCTGTGATTATTACCTGTGGGGGATGCTGAAGGGAAAAGCGCATGTGAACAACCCTCACACACGAGAAGAACTACAAGAGAACATTACACAAGTTATTTCGAACATCACACGGGTTGATATTCGCCGAGTGTCTGCAAACCTATTTACGAGGTGTCAGGCGTGTTTGACAGCTGAGGGACAACACTTTGCCTTGAGTAGTGGGGAGGAAAAGTGTCATTGCGCCAGCCGTGCCGTGCTCTGAGCGGTGCTGCGGAACCAGCTAAAATAAAAAGACCCTGTACTTCGGAACCACAATCTTGAACGACAACACTGTCAACCACGAAATAGTCTGCAGAACACAGAAAGAATTAAACTTTTGCAATCAAGTCAGAACTCTGGGACTGCAAAGCACTACACAAAAGCAAAACCAAATCTGTACCACACCTAATTCGTACCTGTTCTCATATATGGTTTCGAGCAATGTGCTCCAATAAACAATGACTACTGCAGAATTGAGGCAACAGAAATGAGATGTGATTCGAACTACTCAAAAGGACAAAATCAGGAATGAAGTAAATATGAAGGTTCCTGTCACCAGTGTAATGAAGAATTGTAAACTTCACATTATGAGAATGAACAGGGAAAGACGTGCCAGAAAATACATGACCTGGCTGTTTAAAATATTCATTTACAGGACGAGGAGTGAGGGATTGGAAAACATTATCGAGGGAAATTTTCGATAAATTTCCAAGTTCTTTGAAAACGTTTAAGAAAAAGCTGGGTAATCTATTGATAACGAATCTGCCACCTGTGCGACACTCCTAAATTCAGATCATTGATGATGACTGAATGACAAAGACCAAAGGGGAGACCAAGAAAATGTTGGCTAGAGATAGTGAAATCAGATGTTGAGGAGAGAGGGTATGAGAAAATGTCTTAGAAATGTTTACGGCGGTGGTCGAGATTTCAGATACAGAACTCCATAAAAACTAAAGTTGAATCATAAACATAAATGGTGAAGTACAACAGGCTTACATTCAGAAAGGAGTACGACAGGGATGTAACTTGTCGCCAGTGTTGTTCATCATTTCCCACTTTCAGTTTCTCGGGGTGGTGTACAAGCGCTCGCCATTTTCTTCTTGCCAATCAAACCAAATGGGCTTCACGCTTTAGCTCGTTCCTCACCCGAGAACACCCTTCTTGTTCCCCTGGGTTTTACGAACAGGTCCGTCACTTCTGCAGTTCTTCTTCTGAATACTGTTCTGTTTGTAATGTCTCCCTCCTCAGTGCCACACTTTTTAAGATCCTGATGAACTTCTTTCAGCCATGGTACTTGGGCCTTTCTTCTTTCCTGGCGTTCCGGTCCCATTCTTCTCAGGTGTCCATAGACACCTTATCGAGGTTAAAATGTTCTCGCATGTTTCATACAGCTTTTGATTTGATCTCAAACGGAAGGTAAACTCTTTTGCTGTTGCTTTCTTGGGTCCCAGAATTTTCCTCAGAAATTTACCTTCTTTCTTCTCTATTTTGGTAATCCCCTTTCTGGCAATTATCTTTGCTGCACAGAGGCATTCAAGTCTCACCACGGCGTTACAGTGTCTGAGTTTATTTATTATTATTATTATTATTATTATTATTATTATTATTATTATTATTATTATTATTATTATTATTATTATTATTATTATTATTATTATTATTATTATTATTATTATTATTATTTAATATTTGACAGTGTTGATGAGAAAACGTGGTTTAAAATGAATGGGCAGAAGTGCTCTAGCATGGAGCCCATTTGGTTTGATTGATGAAAAGAAAATGGCGAGCACTTGTACACCACCCCGAGAAACTGAAAGTGGAAAATGATGATGATGATGATGATGATGATGATGATGATGATGATGATGATTGTACCGGGCGGTACACCTCCACACCGTTTATTTAAAAGTTGCGCCAGTTGAAACTCCTCTTCTGGAGGAAGTCTGAACTTTATCTACGGTCTTAATTTCCAAATTTCTCAGAAGATGTCACTACCTGGAAATTTTTGAGTTTGTGAACTGTGTCATTTTCGACGTACTTTTGTCTTGCTTGTATTAATAACTGTGAACTTTCTCTTCTAGAGGACACTACTGAAGATCAACAATAGTGCACCCTAGTGCGGAGTCAAAGAACTATTTTGTTGGAGAAAATTTAATTTCAGGAGTTTGTTCTTTGTTAAATTTCTTTCTGTCATTGTTTAAGTTGGCAATATTTACCCCTTTCTTCCCCTTGTTTTGAATGTATCCAATCACGAATTTTTTCAATTAATTTCTGACCAATCTGGTGTATCTATCCCCAACTTGTATCTGTTGCGGGGTCCTACCCAATAAAATCTTTGTGGGAGGGTGTTTTCTTTCCCCTAACGCCTAGAACTTTCTGCGAGAGTATTTAAACTGCTGATTTTAGGGTCTCCGGGCCACTTCTGTTCCATCTTTCAGTGTATTAAGTACATAGCAGGAGGCGGGAAGCGCCTCTTTCCTCGGCAGCGGTCAACAATAAGGTAATGGCCGATTAATAAATTTTTTTCTTTGCCAGCTCAGCAGTTTAACTTTCGGGGCAGGTTCTAAGCGTTCCCCTATGTAACCTTTTCCTAAAATGTAACTTCTCTTTTCTTCTATTCTCTTGTAAAGCGACATACTGGGATAGAGAGTGTTAACCCTCTCGAGCTCCCACTCACATTGTTTGAGGTGAACTTATTTTTCGCAACCTATTCTTCAGTAATGTAAGTTAGTAGTTTCTTAAGTCACCTCTGTAGTATGGGATTAGCCCTTGCATCAGTGGCCTTAGAGCCAAAATAGGTCTTAAAGACAAAGTGTATTAGGAGTGCAAGTTCGCCTCCTCTCAAATTGTGATTTTAGAGGTCATGTATTAACTTTCTTGTCATTTAACAGACCTCAGTAGATTGGGTATTTTGCTCCTGTGTATATGTCCTTTGAGGACGGCTTAAAGGTGGAGTTCGGAGTGGCCTATGATAGGCTTGTATTTTAAGGGGAAGTTGCCCTTTTTGAAAATTGTGTTTCTGCCTCAAGGAGGCTTTTGGATGTAATTGGAAGCCGGTGTTTCTGGCATGTTTGGGGGTTTTCGGCCCCTTTGTTGTATGGTGTTCATTGTAAGGTTGGGCTCATGGCTCAAGAATTATGTTTCTGACTTTTGAAGCCCCAAATGGGGTACCTATGTAAATGTAATTGTCAATCGTGTTTCGGCTACTAAGTACCTGTTCAATTTGTTGTTACCTAATTTTGAAAAGAAAATATAACCTTGTTAAATTTTAAAATTAATTTCACTTTAGTAGCTTGAGACCCCTTCACCACCCAGCACCTTCTTTCATGCATAACTACCACCAAAACACGGTAACAAGTGGTAGCAGAGCGTGGTTGAATGGGTCTCAATTTAGCCCCTTTTGACGGCTAAACTCTGTTTTGATCCGAACTCTAACCATTTTCTCAGTTGCTGGAAATTTTTTATTGAGGTTTTTCAAAAATTTTCTGTTATCATGCCCGGCCCTCGCGATGTTCTCCTCCTTAACTACTTGCGCAAAGAGGAGTTGATCTACGAATTAACTATTAGAAACGTGCAATCTGGAGGCACGGTTGCTATCGATACTAACAAGCTTAGAGACTCCCTTGATTTGTCAATTTCCATCCCCAATTTGGGAGAGAAAGAAATTGATGACTCTCTTTCCACGATCGTCGAGAACATTACTGGGCTAGCATCGGTCGTTAGTTTTTTTGATGAAAATGATCCGTCTCCTAATCAAATTAAGCGTGTGCAAGGCAGGCTATATCATTTTTCAAATAGAGTTAATGATCTGTTGTCTCTAAAGGTGAATGACGTTCAGAGGAAGGAAGCTAATACGCTCCTTGAAACTATTTCTGAATTGTCTAGTAAAGTCACTCAATTGTTAACTGGGGAAATTCCTCCCAAATCTGATCAACCCACCATAGTGAATGTAGGTAGCGAGGAAGAGTCTCCTAAGGGAGAAGTAAATAAGAAAACCCCCACTGCTCAAACTATCTCTGCCCCATTGGACAACGAGCCTGAACGCCGTGCATCGTTGAGTAACATCCGTTCTGAATTAACTTCCTTGCCCCTGAAACCTCTACCTACTATGTCACCCGGGTTTAGCAGCTTGCCTCATCCATTGGCAATGTTGCTAAGAGGTATCTCTAAGTTTTCTGTCAACACCACCAGTGAAGTTATTTCATTTTTAAGATTTTTAGTTGAATTTCAGGATCACGCCCTTGTGTTTTCTCTTTCCCCTTGTCAAATTTTACAAATAATCTATCCTTATGCTATTGGTGTTCTCTCAGATAAGATAGTAAGAGCTATTGCTGAACAGTCATCTATTGAAGATTTTCACGCACACTTGCTTGCAAATTTCATTCCTGCCCGCGCGAGGTCATCTCTGATTCAGAAATACTATTATCGGGTACAGCGCTTGGATGAAAACTTGGCTGATTTCATACAGGACATTAAGTTTTATACTAGGGTGTTTGCCCTTCATTTTCCTGAAGATCAGATTGTGCAGGCTATTGTAGAGGGAATTTCACCTCCCTATAGGTCATATTTGTGTTTCGCGGCGTGCCCGCAAACCTTCTCGGAACTTGAAGCGTTGGCCGTCTCGGCGGAAGGAGTTAGATACGCCGATTCTTTGCGTGTCGCGAAAGAACCCCCGCCTTCCTTTAGTAACACTCGGCCTCCACCTCGCCGACCAGTCAATCCCCGTAAATGTTATGCGTGCGGGGCGCCTGACCATCTGCGCAATAAGTGTCCTCTGATCAAGTCTAGTAGGGCAAATAATGAAGCTGGTTCATCACAAGGCTGTTTTAAATGTGGGGCTTTCTCACATATCGCCAAGAATTGTCCCAATTCGAATAGCACCCCCTCCTGCTCAACTTCTGGGGTAACTTCCAACAACAATCAAAAGTGACTAGTGGCTTCGGCTGAGTCAACTAATTCATCTTCCCGAGGCTCAGCCCCTGGTAAGCAGATCGAAAATTCTGGGAACGTTCAATCTGCTAATCCGTCCTTTGAATGCCCCAAAGAGTGTCTTAAGATTGCGGCGGATACCCCCGCACCTGTTCCTTTCCTTAAGATTGAGGTAAATAACGAACCTATAACAGCTCTATTAGATTCAGGCAGTGTTTGTTCCATTATTTCGGCTGAATGGTACTCGAAATTGAAGTCTGTTTGTAACCTACCTGTCTATGACTCTTCTCCTGTGAAATGTGTTTCTGCTAATACATCTCCATTAGAAATTCTAGGTTCCTTACTGGTCAAAATTCGTATTTTTAAATTTACATGGAAAATTAAATTGTTTGTGGCCAAGCAATTGTCTTGCCCCATTATATTGGGAGCTGACTTTATTTCTCACACTGGTCTTGTGCTCGATCTCCAGTCTAGGTCGTGCACATTCAAATTTGCTTCTAGTTGTAAAATTCCACTATTAAAGTGTAATTCTGTGTCATGTTCTTCTATTTCGCCTACCCAGGATGAGATGTTGTTAGACCTTAGACATCTACCTGAGGAGCAGGCTGATAGTATTCGCAAACTGTGTCAGTCGTTTCCCGAGGTATTCTCTGATACTCTTGGCGTTACTGACCTGATCGAATACAAAATTGAGGTCACGGATTCGATTCCTGTCCGTTTTCCACCGTATAGGCTATCTCCACCTAAAATGAAGGCTCTGAAAGAAATCATCGATCAGATGTTGAAGGATGGTATTATTAGGCCCTCTAAGTCAGCGTATTCTTCGCCTATTTTTCTAGTCCCGAAACCCCAAGGGGGCTTCAGGCCTGTAATTGACTACAGGGCTCTCAATCGGAAGGTGGTGTTACAATCTGTGCCCCTTCCCGACCTTCATTCTTGCTTTTCATGGTTTCGTAAGGCCAAGTTCTTTACTATCTTGGACTTGAATCAGGCCTATAATCAAATTCCCCTTGCTGAAGAGTCTAAACACCTTACAGCGTTTGCCACGGACTGGAATTTATACGAATACAACCGCGTGCCTTTCGGGCTCCCCACGGGGGCAGCTGTGCTCACTAGGCTACTAGATAGGGTCTTCTCCGACATCAAATTCGAGTACTTATATCACTACTTGGATGATGTCGTCGTGTTTTCGGAGACCTTCGAAGAACATCTAGATCATCTGCGAGAAGTTCTGAATCGCCTTCGTAAGGCTGGGTTAACTGTCAAGTTGTCCAAGGTCGCTTTTGCTAAGCCCTCTATGTCATTCCTAGGGCATATTGTGTCACCTGATGGTGTAGCAGTCGATCATTCTAGAACACAGGCCATCCGTGATTTTAAACCTCCCAAGGACATTAAAGGTATCGCCAGGTTCATTGGTATGGTGAATTTCTTCAGAAAGTTCATTCCTAACTTTGCTAATAGAGCGGCGCCATTGAACCTTCTTCGTAGGAAAAGCATCAAATTCGAGTGGGGACCTTCTCAACAAGCCGCTTTTGAAGATCTGAAATTAGATCTCTGTAATGCCCCTGTCCTTGCTATGCCTGATTTCTCAAAGAAATTCATCGTCCAAACGGACGCGTCGTCGTCGGCGGTAGCGGCAGTCCTTCTTCAAGAGACTGAACTAGGGAGGCGACCCATCGCCTATGCATCTAGGACTCTATCGGCTCAAGAAGCCAAGTATTCCATCTATGAGCTCGAAGGGTTGGCAGTCTTATTTGCCTTAGAAAAGTTCCGTCTCTACCTGGAACATGTCAAATTCGACCTGGAGACAGATAATCAAGCATTAAGCTGGGTCTTAGGTAGGCCGCGTCGTACTGGTCGTATAGCCCGTTGGGCCATCCGTATTTCTGCCTTCCAATTCAATGTCAGGCATATCCGAGGTACCGAAAATGTTGTCGCTGATGGACTCAGCCGTATGTTTTCAGACGACGTTGAGAACCATGAACAGGTCGACAGCCCATCACCTCCCGAGTCCATGCTATCTGAGGTTAATGCCATCCTAACAGATGTTCCCATGCTGTTTAGGGATATCGAGAAATACCAACGTGAAGATCCGACGCTGGCTCCGATAATGGAAACCCTTTCTTCTGGGGAACATGTTGTCCCTTATGTTCTGAGGAATGGAGTTCTATGTTGCCCTTCGAGGCATGATAAGATGATGAAAGTTGTTGTTCCAGCGGTTCTTGTACCTATGATCTTCAAGTATTATCATGAGACCCCATTAGGAGGGCATCTTGGTATCTTTAAAACTCGTGAAAAGATTCGTGATATGTTCATCTGGAAGGGTATGGACGGTGAAATCCGTGAATTAGTAAAGGCATGTAAATCCTGTTTGCTTAGTAAACCGACCATGTCCACTAAGGTAGGTCTTTTGTCTTCTCATCAAGCGTCGCGCCCCATGGAGCGCCTGTATATTGATTATGTGGGACCCTTCCCCCAGTCAAAGGGGAATGCCAACAAGTTCATCTTTGTATGTGTAGATGGTTTTACTAGATTTTCCTGGTTATTTCCGACTAAGCTGGCTACCGCTCAGTCCACCATTTCTTGTCTTAATACTATCTTTGCTTCTTTTGGTCCTTGTCAATACATAGTTTCCGATAATGCTAAGGCTTTTACATCTAATTTATTTCGTAAATTCTGTTTTGACTTATCCATCTCTCATGTAACTACTTCTGCTTATTACCCTCAACCATCTCTGGCTGAACGGGTTAACCGTAATCTCAGGTCCGCACTCATTGCCTATCATCATGAAGATCCTTCCAGGTGGGACACGTCCCTGCATTGGATAGCTTTTGCTTTGAATTCAGCGGTTCATGAATCTCACAAGTTCACTCCAGCTTCTTTAATGTTCAAGTTTGTTCCCAACTCGCCGCTCTCTAACCTCTGGTCTCTGAATGACATTCTACCCGAGATAATAGATCCGGACAACATTAAAGATCTTTGGAAGAAGGCTAAAGCCAATCTTAAATTGTCTCATGAAAAGGTTAGGGAAAGGTATGATCGTGGACGGAGACCCACCCCTTTGAAGGTAGGTGACCAGTTTATGGTCAAAAATTTTGTTCCCGCGGGCAAGCTTGCCCCCAGATTTCATGGGCCTTGTATCATTCTCGATTTTCTTACGCCGGTTACCTTATTGTTAAGTAATCCAGCCACCGAGAGGATATTTAGGGTTCACCTGTCCCAGGTGAAACCGGTGTAATTTTGTGTTAACTTGCTTCATATTATTTTGAAAGGATATGAAGGTTATATTTTTTTTTGAGTTTCACTTTTATGGCATTCTGCCCCTTCTATAATATTTTGGTTTTAGATGTAAGCCTTTTGTAAAACCCGCCCCGATCCGTTAAACTGCCATCCTGTTCTTGCCACGGCCATTACCACGCTCCCGTCTCCTGCTCCACCTTACACTGTGGCTTAATAAGATTAAATGCCACGGATATCTACACGCCGCTGGCCCCTCAACCTCTCCAAAATGCCTGTGCCTTCAAAAAGACGATGGTCCAACACAATTCTGCCGCCTAGCTTTAATGTTTCAGTGCCCCCGCAGCCGCGCAGCGCCGTGCAGCAACTGGGGAGGGGGATGGGCCCCCTCCTCTCCAGCGAGGACGACATGTGCACGGCGAGCCGGAGCTCTCCTCCCGGCCAAGGCTGATGTGCGGCGCACGACCTGCTACTGGCCCGCAGCCTGTATATGTTCACCGCGGGCGCGGCGTGTTTCAACACTCTGCTCCCCTCATAGTGCGGGCGAGCGGTATCTCAGGGTACTTAAGGGGTCCGAGCGGCCTCCTTTTGGACGCAAGCTGCAACGGCCGGTCCGGCCATCGAACTTCATCAACATCAACTACATGGACAGTTACTATAAGAGATAACTACATTTGGGAATTCAACCGCAATATCTGATGGACATTGCAAATTTTTCCTTCACTTTTAAGTAGTAAAAGCTTATCTTCAGAAATTCAACTTCTATAAACCTAAAGACTTCACTTCACCTCCAACAACAAAATTTTGGAACCGAATTAAGAAATTTCTCAAATACTTCTGCAAGTTATCTTAATATCAACATCATAACTTGGAACTTATTTTCAAACTAAAGTTTATGTTCTTCTGTGTTACCCCGTGGAGGAACTTTTGGGGGGGGGAGGTCTGTACCGGGCGGTACACCTCCACACCGTTTATTTAAAAGTTGCGCCAGTTGAAACTCCTCTTCTGGAGGAAGTCTGAACTTTATCTACGGTCTTAATTTCCAAATTTCTCAGAAGATGTCACTACCTGGAAATTTTTGAGTTTGTGAACTGTGTCATTTTCGACGTACTTTTGTCTTGCTTGTATTAAGAAGTGTGAACTTTCTCTTCTAGAGGACACTACTGAAGATCAACAATAGTGCACCCTAGTGCGGAGTCAAAGAACTATTTTGTTGGAGAAAATTTAATTTCAGGAGTTTGTTCTTTGTTAAATTTCTTTCTGTCATTGTTTAAGTTGGCAATATTTACCCCTTTCTTCCCCTTGTTTTGAATGTATCCAATCACGAAATTTTTCAATTAATTTCTGACCAATCTGGTGTATCTTTCCCCAACTTGTATCTGTTGCGGGGTCCTGCCCAATAAAATCTTTGTGGGAGGGTGTTTTCTTTCCCCTAACGCCTAGAACTTTCTGCGAGAGTATTTAAACTGCTGATTTTAGGGTCTCCGGGCCACTTCTGTTCCATCTTTCAGTGTATTAAGTACATAGCAGGAGGCGGGAAGCGCCTCTTTCCTCGGCAGCGGTCAACAATAAGGTAATGGCCGATTAATAAATTTTTTTCTTTGCCAGCTCAGCAGTTTAACTTTCGGGGCAGGTTCTAAGCGTTCCCCTATGTAACCTTTTCCTAAAATGTAACTTCTCTTTTCTTCTATTCTCTTGTAAAGCGACATACTGGGATAGAGAGTGTTAACCCTCTCGAGCTCCCACTCACATTGTTTGAGGTGAACTTATTTTTCGCAACCTATTCTTCAGTAATGTAAGTTAGTAGTTTCTTAAGTCACCTCTGTAGTATGGGATTAGCCCTTGCATCAGTGGCCTTAGAGCCAAAATAGGTCTTAAAGACAAAGTGTATTAGGAGTGCAAGTTCGCCTCCTCTCAAATTGTGATTTTAGAGGTCATGTATTAACTTTCTTGTCATTTAACAGACCTCAGTAGATTGGGTATTTTGCTCCTGTGTATATGTCCTTTGAGGACGGCTTAAAGGTGGAGTTCGGAGTGGCCTATGATAGGCTTGTATTTTAAAGGGAAGTTGCCCTTTTTGAAAATTGTGTTTCTGCCTCAAGGAGGCTTTTGGATGTAATTGGAAGCCGGTGTTTCTGGCATGTTTGGGGGTTTTCGGCCCCTTTGTTGTATGGTGTTCATTGTAAGGTTGGGCTCATGGCTCAAGAATTATGTTTCTGACTTTTGAAGCCCCAAATGGGGTACCTATGTAAATGTAATTGTCAATCGTGTTTCGGCTACTAAGTACCTGTTCAATTTGTTGTTACCTAATTTTGAAAAGAAAATATAACCTTGTTAAATTTTAAAATTAATTTCACTTTAGTATAGCTTGAGACCCCTTCACCACCCAGCACCTTCTTTCATGCATAACTACCACCAAAACACGGTAACAATTATGATTATGAGGATGATGGTGGTGATGATGATGATGATGATGCCTTTCTTAATGCACAGGTTGAACAACATTGGCGACAAGTTACTTCCCTGTCGTACTTCTTTCTGAATGTAAGCCTATTGTACTTCACCATTTATGTTTATGATTCATCTTTAGTTTTTATGGAGTTCTGTATCTGAAATCTCGACCACCATCGTAAGACTATTCTGTACATTCGAAAATTACAATGAACGAGAAACTGGGTAATAGAAGTCAACTTTGGACTGAATGAGTAGCTTACCTAACCATCCTCATTACTCAAGTACCTGGTTACTACTCGGACGCACCGGGTGACACTAGTCCTACTCCATAATCACACTGTACTGTGTTACGCATTTTGATCTAACCTTCTAACGTGACAATTCATGTTGGGTTTGACAACAAACCTAGTAAAGAACCACATGACGCATTACAATCTAAAAAAACGAATATTTGGGAGTGTTGATGAGAAAACACTGTTTAAAATGAATGGAGCCCATTTGGTTTGATTGACGAGAATGAAATATCGCTGGCCGGCGGACGAGAGAACCATGTCAATACTTCACTGTCCCGCTGCGCCAGGCGATCGTCACCACTGTCGCTTCTTACGAGGAGAAAGCCACTCTCTAACTCGGAAAAAGGCATCAGGCGTTGGTTTTAAACAACTCCGGAATATCGAATGTGATAGAGCAGCTTTAGTCCGCAGCTCCGCACAAGAGGATATTAATATTGCGGCCATTTATAGAAGTGCTGATCAGTGGAAACTGTATCGATGTATGCTCAATATTGTTATGTTTTATCGATATATTATTATTATTATTATTATTATTATTATTATTATTATTATTATTATTATTATTATTATTATTTCATCCGTTTACCCTCCAAGGTTGGTTTTTCCCCAGAATTCAATGAGGTATCCCACCTCTACCGCCTAAAGGGCAGTGTCCTGGAACATGTGACACTTGGTTGGGGGATACATCTGGGTAGTAGGACCAGTACGTCGCCCAGGTGGCCTCACCTGCTATGTTGAATAGGGGCCTTATGGGGGATGGGAAGATTGGAAGGGAGAGGCAAGGAAGAGGGAAGTAAGCGGCCGTGGTCTTAAGTTAGGTACCATCCCGGCATTTGATGGAGAAGAAGTGCGAAGCAACGTAAAACCACTTCGAGGACGGCTGAGGTAGGAATCGAACTCCTCTCTACTCATTTGACCTTCCGACGCTGAGTGAACCCTGTTACAGTCCTCGTATCATTCTTCAAATTTCGCGGCAGAGCCGGGAATCCAACCCGAGTCTACGGTGGCGGCAGCTAATCACACTGATCACACCACAGAGGCGGACTTTATCGGTTTAATTTCATTCATTATGACCAATTAGTACACACACATAGTTATATTTAGCCAGGCAGGAGCACACTCCACTACTTACAAGTCTCTCACAGCAGTACTACAGCTGCGCTGTCTTTACCTGGAATGGGCGATAATCCTCATTGACAGACTTCACCTTTCACTTTCGCTCGCACCCTCAAGTCGCCTCACACATAACAGCTACATGTAGTCAGGTTTGAACACAGGGCTCCGAACCACCATAACTCACAACGACTGTTCCTTGGCTAGACTCCAAAGAAAGTCCGCCACTCACTCAGGCAATTCAGGTGGCCGCTCCACACAGTGAACTACTCTACAATGACAATTAAACAGCAACAGCTCAACAGTGCTAACGATCACGACAATACTCCTCACAACAGCGACCATTAACACTGCACCAAACTCTACTCACACCAACTGTTCCACACACTTACTCCACGTCGGTAAACATACAGTGCTCCACTCAGTACTCCAAGGCAGTACACACTCAGTACTCCAACACGATGATGCTCTCACAATGACCCCGGTGGGACGCCCCTAGATTTTCCTTATTAGAACTATTTATCTGTTACTATATTAAATATAATACTGTACTTAAACCCAGTAGTGTTTATACCCATTCTACACATTATCATACCTTTTTCTCTTTTGTCCTAGATGTTATACAATGTTATATTCTAGGATAAAGATATATTCTAGTCTTCAATAGTTTAGTGCTCGTTTTATTTTCTCTTATTTTGTTTTGTCACACATTTCTTTTAAATACAGAAACTTAACTCTGTTCTTCTCGGTTCAATTCACTCTTTGTTTAATTATTTTACAATTGTACGGAATTATTTCTCTCTTCCTATTCTGTTTTATATCCACTGCCCAAATATGTAACCCTAAGAGAGTCCGTTTCCCTGCATGCACTCAAACAACGATTTTCGAATGTTTCTTTGACTCTTGTTCTTATAAATCCCCATTAACCATCACACTATACCTCTTACTTCTCTATCCGTAAGCCTTTTCTATTTTATTGATAGCTTTGGATAATTTGGCAAAATTCTAATAATGTTCTTTTAGTCTTACATCCTGCTATAATCATCTGCTTCTCAATATCTTTAATTCAAATCGTTACGTTCTTAAACATCTTCTTATCTTCCTGCTGAATCTCTGTATTCCAATAGTCTCCCTATTCCGTCAGCCAATAAGCATCATTTAAATGCTTTATCCGATATTTAAACATTTCCGTCCAGTGTCCCCTTCTTAACAAATATTTGATTATCTTTGTAGCTTATACTTGTATAGGCCCTACTTATAGCTTCAAATGGCATTCTAACTCCACTATTAACTGGACATTCTGGTAGACACATTATTATTCCGCAGAATTTAATACCTTACAAATAGATCTTTTCTATCTACTTCAATGTCCCATACTTCTGCTCTTGATAGTACAAGTGCCCTTAAACTTTTGTATGCAGCTTATATTCTGCATTTGACATCCTCTTCTCCAAACATCTCGTGCTAGATATAGCTGTCATTCCTTTCATTTTTGCTTGTATTATTATTTGTTCATTTCACATCCCGTTAGATGTTAGCATAATTCCTAAATATTCCATTTTATGGACTACTTCTAATTCTACAACTTCCAATCACCACCATGTTTTCCTTTAATTTATTTCCCCCTTTACATCACATTACTTTTGTGTTCTTTAATGTTAATTTACAAATTCCATTTGTTGTAGTATTCACTAGTTTTCGTAATACTGCTTTGCATCCCAACCGATGTTAGAGAGAGCAGAAGAATGTCTGCGAAAACCAGTGCAGGAATGTCTTTATTCAGGCATGGGATTGTCCTATTCTCCTTGCCTTCATTTCCCAAAATGTATTTAATAAAATGTATGAGGTATATTGGTGATAATTTATACCCCTGCATTAGTACAACATTTGAATGTATCTCTCCTACCATCAAGTCTTCTTTTACTTCAGTCGTGCGTATCACCTCTGCATACAGTTCTTCTATGACATTAACCATTTGATTTGACAGTCCTATTCTAGCCAACTTCGCAACGACTATCCGTCTGATGACCGAATCAAAAGTTGTCTCTATATCTATAGCTGTGTTATACGATAAACCAGCTTCTCTCTTTATCTATTATTCTTTTGATTATAAATGCATTTTTGTACTTCCCATTCTTTTCCTGAATCCTGACTGGTACGCCGAGAGTTTAGAGTAATGATCCGCCATTTTTTTTAGCTAATATCCGGTATAAATCTTACCAAGTGAGTCCAACAAAGAATGCCCCTATAATTGTTTGCATTAGATCTGTCCCCCTTCTTTTTTGTATATCGGACATATCGAATTAGCATCGCTGCTGTGCCAAAACCGCGAATATAACTGTTACGGGGTTACCCGTGGACTGCGGAGGTGAAAGAAGGTGCGGGCTGGAATGGGTCTAACTACAAGGCCGAAAGATGAATTAAAATTTCAATAAAGGTTATATTTTCAAAAATAGAAAAACTTAACAAATTTCACATAGAATTTCAACAAATAACAACAACTCAACAACTATCCACTAATCAGGTACAAGGTATAATTTTACAAATAAGAGCACGAGAGCACAGTTTTTGGGATCCTTACATGTTCTGGGCTTCGAGCCCCAATTTTACAATCCTTGAACTACTGGCCCAACTTTATCAAGGCACACTTTTTTTTTCAAAGGGCAGAAAACCCCTTCATACAAGGAGAATTAGCTCCAAAAAAAACTATCAGGCCTCCTAGAGGCACTTTTACCAAGTCAGAAAGAGCTGACCCGCTCTCAATTTTATCAAGCCTATTGAAGGCAATACCATACCTTACAATAAATTGCCATCAAGGCACAACATACAAGAATTACACAGGGGTATCTCGTACCCAGCCTACAGGGCCTTCATAGAAAAATAATAGGTTAATTTAAATGGCCCTAAATGCAAAAATGAATGGAGGCGTGAATTAGCACTCCCAATACACATTTTAAAACCTAAGAGGCACTAGGCCGATGACACAGGGGTTATTCCTAAACTAGGGAGGTGACTCGTATAAGAAAAATTTTAACACATTAAAGCAAGAGTAGAAAATCGGTTACGAAAACGTAGTCACCTCAAATCAAAATGAAGCGGAGCTCGAGAGGGTAAAGCACTCTCTGTCCCCGAATTACAGTTAAAGATATGTGAAGTCATACAAAAGCGACGGCAAATTACATGTTTCAAGATAGGTTACATAGTAAAGGTTTCGGACTTTCCCCGCGGTTTAGACTGCTGAGCTAGCGAGAAATAAAGATGTTAAGTGGCCATTACCTTGTTGAAGAGCTGCTGCCGGATGAAAGAGGCGCTTCCCGCCTCCTGCTACACTTCCATACACTAGACTAAATGTTGTTCGAGTGGCCGAGAGACAAGAAAATCAGTAGTTTTTATTCTCTCAGGGAAGATTCGAGACCTTTCATGAATAAAACAGCCACACCCACAGGCTTTTATTGGCTAGCTAAAAGTTACACATCAGAATTGAAGAAGAAAGACACGATTGGTCAAAAATTAATTACAGAAAAATTTGATTGGCTAACTTCAAAACTGGCGGAAAGAAAATCTTAATATTGCCAACCCACAAATGAAAGAACGAAATTTAGTTATAGGAAAACTTATGAGTACAAAATATCTTCAAGAAAAGTTCCTTCACTTCGCACCAAGGTGCATGAACATAGTTTTTTAGTAGAGACATCTATCAGAGAATGTCCACGCTTCTTGATCAATAGAAAACAAAACAAGTTGAACTCCACACAATACTGACAACTTCGTAATCGCAAATTTTACGGTAGTGACATCTTCTGAGAAAACTTATAAGTTGATACAGTTGTTAAAGTTCAGAGTTTCTCCTGTAGAGGAGTACTTAAAGGCGGAAAATTCAAATGTGCAGCGTAGAGGTGTACCAACCGGTACAATAACAATGCTCTTCCTATCCATTATTTCCCTTAAGACTGGTCACGCCTCCCAGCCACATACGGATATGCAGTCCATCGGAACAATTTCCTTAGTGTATCGTACTGTAAAAATGGATGTCTGCAAGACAATTACGCACCTCTACAGTATTTATGGTTCATTTGGATAATTGTGGCAGAAACCAATTAAAAATCCTCTCTCCCTCTTTTCTTTTAACTGTCTTCGTCCAGCCGACTTCATCGAGGTCTGGTTTCACTCTCTCTACCTGTTTACGTAGTTCGTCCGTTATAAACACCAATATCCCGCCCGGATAGCGCTCTCTACGAACGCTCCTCTGCTTTTTAACACCAAATGTGATATACATATACATAACTGATAGTTGTAATTCACATCCTACCGGTAGCCATGTTTCAATCGTTCTCGTAAGCTGCCTCTGTTGCTCAGCGGTAGAGTATCGGCCTCCGGATCCCAAGATAGCGGGTTCAAACCCGGCAGAGGTAGTCGGATTTTTGAAGGGCGGAAAAAAGTCCATTCGACACTCCGTGTCGTACAGTGTCGGCATGTAAAAGATCTCTGGTGACACATTTGGTGTTTACCCGACAAAATTCATTAAATCTCAGCCATAGACGCCCAAGAGAGTTTCGGTTTACTCGGTCTGCCATCTAGTGGACCCAGAGTAAAACGGAACGTCGAAATTGACGAGCAGACAGCCAGATGGCGTCAAATTGAAATGTCTGCACACGGTAGCTGAGGCCATACGATTATTATTATTTATTAATCGTTCTCGTAATCTCATCCGCCCCTTCCCATTCTTTCCCTCGCCGGGTTGAGTGGCTCAGACGGTGAAGGCGCTGGCCTTCTAACCCCAACTTGGCAGGTTCGATCCTGGCTCAGTCCGGTGGTATTTGAAGGTGCTAAAATACGACAGCCTCGTGTCGGTAGATTTACTGGCACGTAAAAGAACTCCTGCGGGACTAAATTCCGGCACCTCGGCGTCTCCGAAGATCGTAAAAGTAGTTAGTGGGACGTAAAGCAAATAACATTATTATTCTTTCCCTGACCTCTCACTTCCCACTTTGCTCATTATACACTCCAAATTTATTAATTCTATCTGCCAGCCTAGTTATTTTCTCGTGGGTATTTGTGCTAAACTCACGGCCTTACTATGCGTGATCCGGGGTTTCTCTAATTGTATGATAGATCCACTTGGAGAAATTATTTCCTCCTTCATACCTTTGTCTTTATCCGTACTCTTCATCCCCTTTTTAGCCCAAATGTATTTCAAACTGAATGCTGCCTTACGTTCATTTTCATCTTTCTTTCCTGTGATGTCCTTCGTGGAAACCATCCCTTCTTCTTGTACAGGTAGAAGTCTCGAATTCCTCACCGATACTTCGCTCCCTCTACTTCTGCCTGACACAAGTAAGTGGAAGAAATGCCACACTGAACTGTGGTCGCCAATTCACACTACCAATTTGCGTGACCCTGGATACAATTTCAGTCGCCTCTTATACTGCCCGCACCCACAGGGAAGTGCTCAGCCTGTATTTGTTCACTGCACACTAACGTCCGAGTTGTCACCAATCCAGGAGACTCGGTCTTGTGCGCAGTTGTAAGTTGCTATTTCGTCCATGTTCTGGCATTGTTGAGTATGTTTGACACGTGTTATGTGCATTTTTTGGACTCAGGAGTTCGGCAAAACTACATTATATTCTCTCTTCTATTTAATATACAGAGTGGAAGGGAATGTAGTAGCGCGAACACACGAAATAGGCATACGCCCATTTTCACACCAGGCAAATGCCGGGGCTGTACCATAATTAAGGCCACGGCCGCTTCCTTCCAACTCCTAGGACTTTCCTATCCCATCGTCGCCATAAGACCTATCTGTGTCAGTGCGACGTAAAGCAAATAGAAAAAAAAATACTATCCGTGAAACTTTTAGTGGCACTTCGTTTTACGGTGGTGACGAGTAAGGACGGAGCTACAACGGTTCCGGTAATAAATGAAATCTGAATTGAATCGATAGCATGATCGATCGATATGAATTTCCTAAACCGTCTAGGAGTTGTAGGTTGTTCCTGTGATGCAGTTTGATTTTCCTCACTAATGTTGAGCTTAACCTATATTTTGACATTGCTGTATAAATAACAACAGTATTTAAAGTGTTGCAGTTCTACCGCCAGATGTCTCACGGCGATGCATAATCTATTCATAGTTTTTTGTGTCAGAGTTTGCAAATACGAATCTCGTGACGATAACCGAAGTCTACCGATAACAGCACTAGGGAGCCGAAGTATCACCAAAAGTTTCGCGGACAGTATGTTGTAAATCACAATACTTTTAGGCCTATATAAGATAATGACCATGAACGTAAAACCGTCAAGTCTATACGGTCTCTCCGGAAACCATAAAAGTAGTTAGTAGGACGTAGAAACAATACGCTGTGATACCGGTTCGAGTCCCGTTGGTCGACAGGGTACGAGTGGTTGTGATTATAATTTCTAATTACTAGCCTGGATTCAATTCCAAACCTCTCTCGTATGGAGTGAGGGCATATGACGTTATTGATGGTGATTCGTTCGTCGGATGGAGACGTTAAACTTTGAGCAGACCTCTTGGTGTTATTCAGCAGAAGTAGGCTATGTGCCGGCACCGCGTTTCAACCTTTCCCTCCCTGCTATGATAAATATCATGACATTCGTTTCATCTCATTAACACATCTGTCCGGCTCCATGGCTAAATGGTTAGCGTGCTGGCCTTTGGCCACAGGGCTCCCGGGTTCGATTCCCGGCAGGGAATTTGCTTAACCTTAATTGGAAATTTCGCTGGCACGGGGGCTGGGTGTATGTGTCGTCTTCATCATCATTTCATCCTCATCACGAAGCGCAGGTCGCCTACGGGAGTCGAATAAAAAGGCCTGTATCTGGCGAGCCGAACTTGTCCTCGGACACTCCCGGCACTAAAAGGCATACGCCGTTTCATTTTTTTTTCATTAACACATCTGACGTCAGAAAGGGGATCTGATGGTAAAAAATCGCTACGAAGATTCATCTCAACCGTAGAGAAAAGGAACAAAGGTTGAACACATATTATTATTATTATTATTATTATTATTATTATTATTATTATTATTATTATTATTATTATTATTATTATTATTATTATTATTATTATACAATTTGCTCTACGTCTCACCAACACAGACAGGTTTTAAGAGGATGATGGTAACTTACAGGAATGGACTAGGAATGGGAAGGAAACCACAGTGGTCTTAATCAAACTACAGCCTCGTGAGGGAACCACGGAAAATTATCTTCAGGGCTGCCAACAGTAGGCTTCGAACACGTGCACGGCCCGAATGCATGCTGAAAGGTCATTATTATAATTACTAAGCATTATTATTATTATTATTATTATTATTATTATTATTATTATTATTATTATTATTATTATTATTATTATTATTATTATTATTATTATTCCGAGGTTTCTGTGGAACAGCAGAGGTGAAAGAAGGTGCTGGGATGAATAGGTCTCAACTTACGAAATTAAAGTTAATTTAAAATTTAACAAAGGTTATATTTTGTTTTCAAGATCAAGAAATAACAAGAATGGCAGGTACAGAGTAGCAAAGCCACTAATTCGAAAGTGCACAGTTACAGTGTTACAAGATTTGGGCTCCGAGAGCCAGACACACAATTCTTGAGCTATAAGCCCAACATTACGATATACAAGATTCAACAAAGGGGCAGAAGACCCCAATAATGCCCAGGAGCTCTTGCTCCTAATTACACAGTAAAGCCTCCTCGAGGCACACAAAAATCAAAATTTTCAAGAAATAGCAACTCGCTCTCAAAATTTAAGCCTATCAAAGGCCACACCAAACTCCACGTTCAAGCTGTCCTCCAAGGACATATACACAGGGGTAAAAATACCCAACCTACTGAGGCCTATTAAGAAAATAAACAGGTCAATTACCTGGCCTCTAAAATACCAACTTGAGAGGAGGCGTTCTTGCCCTCCTAATACACTTTATATAAAACCTACTTGGCACTAGGCCGTTACTGCAAGGGCTAATCCCATACTAAAGAGGTGACTTTTAGAAGGAAACAATTTACATTACGTTAAGGAAGAAACGGTTGTGAAAATAAGTTCACCTCAATGCAATACGAGTGGGAGCTCGAGAGGGTTAAGCACTCTCTATCCCAATATGTAGTTTAAAAGATAGAATTGATACAAGGAGTCTTTACATTTTAGGGGAAAAGTTACATGGTAGAAAGGCTTCGGACCTGCCCCGAGAGTTAAACTGCTGAGCTAGCAAGAAAAGAAGTTATTAAACGGCCATTACCTGGTGGCTGAACTGCTGCCCGAAGAAAGAGGCGCTTCCCGCCCCCTGCTACGTACTTTAGACACTGATAGATGTTACTGAAGTGGCCCAGAGACCCTAAAATCAGCAGTTTATAAACCCTCGCGGAAAGTTCGAGACGTTTCATGAATGAAAAGCCACACCCCCCTCACTTTATTGGCTAGGGTTAAGCAACATATCCAAGTTGAAGAAGATACACCTGATTGGTCATAAATTAATTAAAGAAATTCGGGATTGGCTAAATTCAAACCTGGCGGAACGAAAGGATTAACATTGCCAACACAAACAATGACTGAAGGAAATTTAACAAAGAGCAAACTTATACATACAAAATTTCTTCAAAAAAAATGTTCCTTCACTTCGCACTAGGGTGCACAATAGTAGTTCTTAAGTAGTGCCATCTAGAAGAGAATGTTCACACTTCTTGCTACAGAGAAAACAAAAATGAATCGAAACTGACACAGTTCAGAACTTCAAAATTTTACAAGTAGTGACATCTTCTGAGAAACTTGAAAATTAACACAGTAGATAAAGTTCAGACTTCCTCCAGTAGAGGAGTTTCAACTGGCGCAAGGTTTGAATAAGCAGCGTGGATGGAGTACCATTCAGCCGAAATAATAGAACACGCACTGCCTGAATCTAATAAAGCTGTTACAGGTTCATTATTTATTTCAATTTTGAGAAAAGGTGCGGGGGTATCCGCCGCTATCCTAAGACATTCTTCAGGGCCTTCAAAGGATGAATTCGAAAACTGAGTTTTCCTTGGGAATTCGGCAGTTTTCCTTGGGGCTGAGCCTCGGAAGGTCGACCCAGCCGAAGCTACTAGTCACTTGTTATTATTGGCATTGGTGGAGGTTGCACCAGAAGTGGAGCAGGAGGAGGTGCTGTTCGAATTTGGGCAATTCTTGGCTATATGGGAAAACGCGCCGCATTTAAAACAGCCTTGAGATGACCCTGCTCCATTCCTTGTCCCACTAGACTTGATCAATGGACATGTATTGCGAAGATGGTCAGGCGACCCGCAAGCGTAACATTTGCGGGGTGTGACGGGTCGGCGAGGTGGAGGCCGAAAACTACTAGAGGATGGAGGGGGTTCTCTCGTGACACGCAAGGTATCGGCGTATCTAACTCCTTCGGCTGAGACAGCCATCGCCTCTAACTCGGCAAAAGCTTGCGGACGCGACGCGAAACACAAGTATGATCGGTATGATGGAGAAATACCTTCCACTATGGCCTGAACAATTTGATCTTCGGGAAAATGAAGGGCAAATACCCTAGTATAGATTTTGATGTCTTGTATGAAGTCTTCCAGGTTTTCATCAAGTCGCTGCACTCTATAATAATACTTCTGAATTAGAGATGACCTAGCTCGAGCTGGAATAGATTCGGCAATTGCCCTAACTATTTTGTCCGATAGAACACCAATAGAATACGGGTAAATAATCTGAAGGATTTGACACGGAGAAAGAGAAAAAACAAGGGCATGATCTTGGAACTCAACTAAAAATCTTAGGAATGAAATAACGTCGCTTGTGGAATTAACGGAAAACTTAGAAATACCCCTGAGCAACATTGCTAATGGATGCGGCAAACTACTGAACCCAGGTGATATAGTAGGGGGTGTAGAAACTGTTTCAGAGGGCGCATTTTTTAACACAAAGGGTGGAATGGACGTGCGACGACCGGACTCCGTTTCTAATGGGGCAGATGTTCGTTGGGTAGCCGCCGCAGTACTACTTCCTTCCTCTTTAGAGGAATCCTCCCCACTTACAATATTTACTACCATAGGCTGGTCGACTTTAGGAATAGCAGATCCAGATAACAAATGGCTAACTTTACTAGACATTTTAGACAAGTATTCGGCAAGGACGCTAGCTTCCTTACCCTGAACGTCATTTAACTTCAGAGACAATAGATCACACACCCTATTATAAAAGTGGTACAACCTGGCCTGTACTCTTTTCAGTTGATTAGGAGATGGATCACTTACTTCAAAAAACTAACTACAGATGCTAGCTCGGTAGTATTATCATTGATCGTGGAGAGAGCGTCGTCAATCTCTTTCTCTCCAAAAGTCGGGATGGTAATAGGCAAATCAAGGGAATCTTTTAGCTTATTAGTGTCTATCGCAACCGTGCCTCCAGATTGAACATTTCTAATGGTTAATTCATAGATTAATTCCTCCTTGCGCAAGTAGCCGGGGTGGAGGACTTCGCGAGAGCCGGACATGATGAAATAAATTAACAGTTTTGAAAAATTAGAAAGAAAAGTCCAGCGTCAAAGAAAATTGTTAGAGTTCGAAAGCAAAGCAATGTTTAGCCGTCAAAAGGGGCTAAATTGAGACCCATCCAAAGACGCGCTGCTACCACTTGTTCCGAGGTTTTTGTGGAACAGCAGAGGTGAAAGAAGGTGCTGGGATGAATAGGTCTCAACTTACGAAATTAAAGTTAATTTAAAATTTAACAAAGGTTATATTTTGTTTTCAAGATCAAGAAATAACAAGTATGACAGGTACTCAGTAGCATATCAACAAATTAGGAATGTACAATTGCAATTTGTTAATGGATTTGGGCTTCGAGCCCCCAGACACGCAATCCTTGAGCAATGAGCCCAACTTTACATATGAACAAAGTTCAACAAAGGGGCAGAAAACCCCAATCATACCAAGGAGCACTAGCTCCCAATTACCCAGTTAAGCCTGCTCGAGGCACACAGAAACCAAATTTAAGAAAGAGCAACCTGCTCACAAGGTTCAAGCCTATTCAAAGGCCACACCAAACTCAACCTTCAAGCTGCCCTCCAGGCACACAAGAACAGGGGTAAAAATACCCAACCTACTGAGGCCTATTCAGTAAAGAAACAGGACAATTACGTGGCCCCAAAATACCAACTTGAGTGGAGGCGTAACTTGCACTCCTAATACACCTTTTTAAAACCTATTTGGCAATAGGCCGCTTATGCAAGGGCTAATCCCATACTACGGAGGTGACACGATAGGAAAACTTTATTACATTACGAAGAGAAGGGAAACTGTTATGAAAACGTAGTCACCTCAAAACAATATGAGTGGGAGCTCGAGAGGGTTAGGCACTCTCTATCCCAATTGGTAGTTAAAGAGACAATTTATACCAAGTGTCTTTTACATTTTAAGGGAAAGTTACATGATAAAAGTTTCGAACCTACCCCGAGGGTTAAACTGCTGAGCTAGCGAGCAAACAAGTTATTAAAAGGCCATTACCTGATGGATGAACTGCTGCCCGAAGAAAGAGGCGCTTCCCGCCCCCTGCTACATAATCACACCAGGATAGATGTTACTGAAGTGGCCCGGAGACCAGAAAATCAGCATTTTAAATACCCTCGTGGAACATTCGAGACCTTTCAAGAATGAGAACCCACACCCCTCCCCCTCAATTTTATAGGGTAGCATAAAGCAACATCTCCATATCGGAGAAGACATACGTTATTGGTCAAAATTTAATTAGAGAAATTCAGGATTGGCTCAATTCAAACCAAGCGGAAAGAGAAGGGTTATACTGCCAACCCAAAAAATAACTGAAAGAAATTTAACAACGAACAAACTTATGACTACAAAATTTCTTCAAAAAAAGTTCCTTCACTTCGCACTAGGGTGCACAATTGTAGTTCTTAAGTAGTGCCATCTAGAAGAGAATGTTCACACTTCTTACTACAGAGCAAACAAATATAAATCGAAAAAGACACAGTTCAGAACTTTTCAAAATTTACAATAGCGACATCTTCTGAGAAACGTTAGAATTAACATGGTTGTTAAAGTTCAGGCTTCCTCCAGTAGAGGAGTTTCAACTGGCGCAATATTTGAATTAGTGGCGTGGAGGTGTACCGCCAGGTACAATTATTATTATTATTATTATTATTATTATTATTATTATTATTATTATTATTATTATTATTATTATTATTATTATTATTATTATTACATTACCCATTTTGTATGAGATGAATGAAATCTTGCGGCGAGGATAGGAATTGTGCCGGCTGCCGAGGCCTCTCGCACTCCTCTGGGGCAATGATTAATGACTGACAGATGAAATGAAATGATATTGGAGAGTGTTGCTGGAATGAAAAATGACAGGGAAAACCGGAGTGTCCGCCTCTGTGGTGTAGTGGTTAGCGTGATTAGCTGCCACCCCCGGAGGTCCGGGTTCGATTCCCGGCTCTGCCACGAAATTTGAAAAGTGGTACGAGGGCTGGAACGGGGTCCACTCAGCCTCGAGAGGCAACTGAGTAGAGGTGGGTTCGATTCCCACCTCAGCCATCCTGGAAGTGGTTTTCCGTGGTTTCCCACTTCTCCTCCAGGCGAATGCCGCGATGGTACCTAACTTAAGGCCACGGCCGCTTCCTTCCCTCATCCTTGCCTATCCCTTCCAAGCTTCCCATCCCCCTACAAGACCCCTGTTCACCATAGCAGGTGAGGCCGCCTGGGCGAGGTACTGGTCATACTCCCCAGTTGTCTCCCCTGACCAAGAGTCTGAAGCTCCAGGACACTGCCCTTGAGGCGGTAGAGGTGGGATCCCTCGCTGAGTCCGAGGGAAAAGCCGAACCTGGAGGGTAAACAGATGATGATGATGATGATGATGATGAAAACCGGAGTAGCCGGAGAAAAACCTGTCCCGCCTCCGCATTGTTCAGCACAAATCTCACATGTAATAACCGGGATTTGAACCACGGAACCCAGCGGTGAGAGGCCGACGCACTGCCGCCTAAGCCACGGAGGCTACCCGTTTTGTATAAATGGGCTTAATTTTCCGTATGTGTAGGTATATGGATTATTATTTTTTTTTTTTGCTAGGGGCTTTACGTCGCACCGACACAGATAGGTCTTATGGCGACGAATTATTATTATTATTATTATTATTATTATTATTATTATTATTATTATTATTATTATTATTATTGTTATTATTATTAAAAAATGTGTTCCATTCAGCGTACCAAAAGGAAATCCCTAAGCTCATTCCCTAGAAACAAGTAATAATAATAATAATAATCGTATGGCCTCAGCTACCGTGTGCAGACATTTCAATTTGACGCCACTAGATGGCAGACAGAGTAAACCGGATCTCTCTTGGACGTCTGTGGCTGAGTTGTTAATGAATTTTGTCGGGTAAACACCAAATGTGTCACCAGAGATCTTTTACATGCCGACATCGTACGACATGGAGTGTCGAATGGACTTTTTTCCGCCCTTCAAAAATCCGACTACCTCTGCCAGGTTTGAACCCGCTATCTTGGGATACGGAGGCCGACACTCTACCACTGATCCACAGAGGCAACTTGGAAACAAGTGACCACATTCTACTTGAAGAAGCGAATATCTGCCAGTAATTTCACTCGGTATTACATTTAGAGTTGTGTCTGTAAGATCGGAACATTTAAATTGGAAGCTCAGCTTATCCTCAATTTAGACCAAGATCCATTTCTCATTATTTTTGTTACCAGGATAATCTCCTCTCTGTATGAATATTCCGCCGCAGACCAGAGTGGACGTGACGATCACAGCGTCCACCAAAACAGACGTCTTCATTCATCAGACATATCTTCCATAATATTGTCAATCCGCCACTTCGGCGGCCTTCCTCGTGGTCGTCGTTCATCTGGGTCAAGCTGGAGGGCAGTTGTAATTACTGGTCGTCGTTACTTCCAGCTCCATGTGAAAAATAATGTCCGTGATTTCTGTGAAGCAATTGTAATTATAATTGAGTAAAATATTTCTCAAACCAAACCAAATGAAAGCAAAGCAAAGCAAAGCAAAACAATCCCCGAACAGGCCCTTGGAGGAGTGCAAAGTAAAGGCTTTCACTAACCATAACCTCACCCGGCCACCTTTGTCCCCAAGAAGTAACTCTGTACTCGGGGTCATGTGCACCTCGGGAAGTGGAAATCTCGTTTCTTACATTTTTCGATTTCTTGACGGGGAATGGAACCACCTCGGTCAGGCAGCTCCTAAAGTATTGCTCGGGTAGGCCTAACTGTATAGTACTCGTCATGTAAACCTATTAAATATGAGCCAAATATCGCCGCCCTATTTTCTTCCTTGTTAACAGTTCATCACTTCTGCCAACTTGAGTAGTTTACATATAAAAATCACACGAGCCATAACCAACAACAAACTAACCTCAATGTATCAATAACGGAGGTTCCCTTGCCCAAGTAAATGATCATAAGTGATAAATCAAGGTATTTATAATTGTCCGACTCATTGGCTGAATGGGCTGCGTTCAGGCCTTCGGTTCAGAGGATCACGGGTTATTCTTCTGGCCCGGGGACTGGGTGCATGTGATTGTCCCAACACCTTCCTCTTCATATTCGCACAACACACTACCAACCACCATAGAAACCCGCAGTAGTGGTTACATCCCTCCATATAGGGTTGGCGTCAGGAAGGGCATCCGACTGTAAAACAGGGCGAAATCCACATGTGCGGCACATAGGGATTTGGTTCTGTTTTACGACCGGATGCCCTTCCTGACGCTAACACTACGTCGAGGGATGTATTTACCATTGCACGTTTCTGTGGTGGTCGGTAGTTTGGAGTGTTGTCAGAATATGAAGAGGAGAGTTTTGGAACAAACACAAAAACGTAGTCGTCCAGCCAGAAGAATTTATCAGACGCAATGAAATCCCTGATCCGACCGATAATCTAATCGGGAATTCTCTGAACCCAAAGGAAGTAGTGTGACTCCTCACCAGGGTGGGATGCCGCGACCAGTCAGATTTAGAATAGAATTAGTATAGATTTAATGTAGCCTAGTTAAGTAGTTAGTTTAGTTAGATGTAAAAGCAGCGTCTTGCATATGTGTGAGATGCTACATGTTAGATTTAGAAGGAAATTAGCTATACATTTAGTGGAGTTAAGTAGTTAGTCCTGTCAGAAACTAGTTTTTCTTTCTTTATTACCTGATGCGGATGGTGTATACTATGGTGGGGCAATGAAGATATAGTCTAATGTATAATGAAAGTAGTGTGACCATTCATCCAATGAGTCGGACAATAATAATAATAATAATAATAATAATAATAATAATAATAATAATAATAATAATAATAATAATAATGATGATGATGATGATGTGAAAACGGTAACTCTGCAATGACACTGATGATGATGATGCAGGGACTTCTTCTTCTTCTTCTTCTTCTTCTTCTTCTTCTTCCGCCGGACTGAGTGGCTCAGACGGTTGAAGCACTGGCCTTCTGACCCCAACTTGGCATGTTCGATCCTGGCTCAGTCCGGTGGTATTTGAAGATGTTCAGCCTCGTGTTGGTAGATTTACTGACACGTAAAAGATCTCCTGCGGAAGAAACTTTCGGCAGCTCGGCGTCTACAAAAACCGTCAAAAGTTGTTTAGTGGGACGTAAAAACAATATCATTGTTATTATTATTTCTTCTCCTTGGCCTTTATCCCAGTTTATTGCAGTCGGCTTTTCATATTGATTTGGCCAAGTTTTAGGGCCGGATGCCCTTTCTGATGCCACCCTATGTGGAGGGGTGTATTCACTGTTGCGTGTTTGTGTGGTGGTTGATTGGAATATTAAGACAAACAGAAACACCCAGTCCTCGAGCCCTTTGTGGGTGGGGGCAGTAGAGTAACCTTCACAATGCCCCCTGCCTGTAGTAAAAGGCAGACTAAATGGGAAAATGAGGGTACTGAACTTGGGAATGAGATTGGCAACCACGGTTCCCTTAGCTGAGCCTGGCATTGGTTCCACTTAGTTGTATCAGGCTTCTCACTTTCAACTTTCCTATCGGGCTCGATAGCTGCAGTTGCTTAAGTGCGGCCAGTATCCAGTATTCAGGAGATAGGTTCGAATTCTACTGTCGGCAGCCCTAAAGATGGTTTGCCGTGGTTTCCCATTTTCACACCAGGCAAATGCTGGGGCTGTACCATAATCAAGGCCATGGCCGCTTCCTTCCCACTCCTAGCCCTTCCCTGTCCCATCGTCGCCATAAGACCTATCTGAGTCGGTGCGACGTAAAGCAACTAGCAACCTTCCTATCTGACCTTCCTTGGTCAAGTCTTGTTCTTTTCCGACCCCGACGGCGTTAGATTCGTGAGACCTAGGAGTCTTTAATTTTTACGCCCTTCGTGCTTCTTCGCCAACCCCGCGGTGTAGGGGTACCGCGCCTGCCTCTTACACGGAGGACCCTGGTTCGATTCCCGGCCAGGTCAGTGATATCTACCCGGATCTGAGGGCTGGTTCAAGATCCACTCAGCCTACGTGATTACACTCGAGGAGCTATCTGACGGTGAGATGGCGGCCCCGGTCTAGAAAGTCAAGAATAACGGCCGAGAGGATGCGTCGTGCTGACCACAAGAGACCTCATAATCTGCAGGCCTTCGGGGCTGTTGCGCCATGGGGTGTGGTTTGGTTCGTGATTCTTCCTTTTCTTTTAGCGATCTTCTTCTTGTAGTGCTTTCTCCATTACTGAAGGTTGGCGACAATCATAGCGAAGTCTGTACGATGTTCGGCTGTCCTCATCAGAATCTTGTTCTGTCCAATCTGTAAGTTCCGCAACCACGAGAGTTTCCTTCGACCGCGACTTCTGCGTCCATTAATTTTACTCTACATGATCAATTTGAACAGGTGGTGCTTGGCCGAGGCGGTAAAGGCGTACTCGGTTCGCCCGGAAGGACGTGGGTTCGAATCCCCGCCAGGAAGTCGTAAAATTTAAGGAATGATATTTCCACTTCCGAAGGTGCATATGGCTCTGAGGTTCACTCATCTTACACCAAAAATGACTACCAGGTTAATTCCTGGGGTCAAAGGCGGTCGGGCGTAGAGCTAAATCATTAAGTGCTGAGGTTACTCCCAGGGCTTTCGTGGCCTCTACGTAGATGACTTTTCATTCCTCATTCTTTTCTTTTTGTTCTTTTTCTTGATTGTACACATCAACATTCGTTCCCTCCTCATACGCCTGACGTGAGTACAACAGCACTGGAGACGTGGTGAGTCTGGGAGATCTGTAACATCCTTCGGAACATCCACATCTCGTAGGTATTTATTCTCCTAATGGTGTTACATTTCAGAGTCCTTGTTTCAGCGCCGTGCAGAAGCAGTCGATAGTCATAGCATCTGACGAAGTTGTAACGTGTCTCCAGAAGCTGAGGCTTCTGTCACACAGTAGATTCCTCGCTTTCAGAAAGCTAGTACGAGCCATTTCTATTCGCACGCGGATCTCTAAATCCGGGCCCATGTCCTCAGTAATCCACCTTTGTTCAACTTGTTTTACCGATATGCCCTATCTTCATTTTTTGAAGTGTCGGGCCTCTTCCTTTTTTCATTTCTGATTAGTGTTATTAAAGGATGGTTGCCCAGTTCTACTTCGTCTTAAAGGAAAGGATTACCCAATGGCAGTTAAAATCCTCGTCATGGCTGGGAATCAAAACCGGGTTCTTCTGAATGGAAGGCCAACACACTGACCATTCGGCTAAGTAGCCAGACATTTGAGCTTGTCATAACTGAATGAATGCATCATGACGGCCTGAATTTCACCTTTAAAAAGCTTAGTGGGTTGGTCACCTCTCTCACTATCCATCCTTATATCCTGAGAGATGTTTATGACATCCCTCTACCAGAGGATGATATATCAGTTCAAGCACTCGTGTCGAGGCATTTTTTTCAAATTGATTGTAGTTCTCCCGGCTCCTGTGTTCCGCAAGGCTCCACATCGTTGATTCTAATTATGCAAAGATTTCTCGCGTAATTTCCCTTCCCGCTACCTCAAGCCCGCCCCCTCCCTGTTGCCATGGAGACACCCTTCTTCTTCGTCTTCCCCCGCGCCATTTTGTTCGTGCACGGAGTTTATAGGAGAGGGGCGAGCCACTCTTATTTATATAACCTCCGGGCACGATACTCCGCACTAATTCACACTATTTAGAACTCAGACAAGTGGTAGTGGCTTCCTATAAATATACAGGTTACCTACAGTACCAGCAGAAAGTGGCGACTCTCGCTTACAATGAGGACCAACTTCCAAGGAGTTCTGCTCCTTTCAGCTTGCGGTAGAGGTCCGTCTACACGTAACGTTTTATCGCCATCCTTGCAACTGCTCAGTCTTTGAGAGGATCACCAAGGATTTTTTTTTTTTTAATATGTAGGCAGTTGCCCGTCTCTGTGGTGTAGTGGTTAGCGTGATTAGCTGCCACCCCCGGAGGTCTCGTTCGATTCCCGGCTCTGCCACGAAATTTGAAAAGTGGTACGAGGGCTGGAACTGGGTCCATTCAGTCTCGGGGGGTCAACTGAGTAGAGGTAGGTTCGATTCCCACCTCAGCCATCCTGGAAGTGGTTTTCCGTGTTTTCCCACTTCTCCTCCAGGCAAATGCCGGGATGGTACCTAACTTAAGGCCACTGCCGCTTCCTTCCTTCTTCCTTGCCTGTCCCATCCAATCATCCCATCCCTCCACAAGGCCCCTGTTCGGCATAGCAGGTGAGGCCGCCTGGGCGAGGTACTGGTCATCCTCCCCAGTTGTATCCCCCGAACCAGAGTCTGAAGCTCCAAGACACTGCCCTTGAGGCGGTAGAGGTGGGATCCCTCGCTGAGTCCGAGGGAAAAACCGACCCTGGAGGGAAAACAGATTAAGAAGCATAATAATAAGAAGAAGAAGATCTAGGCAGTTCTTGATCGCTCACAAAAGAAAGTAAATCTAAGAAGCAGAACTCGGATTTATAAATATCTGCTGCAGAGGTCCCGTATTGACACCCTGCCAACCCAATTTTTTAACGCCAAGAAAATCGAATCTAAAAGCAATTTAACAGCCTATAATAATAATAATGTCCGCCTCTGTGGTGTAGTGGTTAGCGTGATTAACTGCCAACCCCCGAGGCCCGGGTTCGATTCTCGGCTCTGCTACGAAATTTCAAATTGATACGAGGGCTGGAACGGGGTTCACTCAGTCTCGGGAGGTCAACTGAGTAGAGGTAGGTTCGATTCCCACCTCAGCCATCTTCGAAGTGGTTTTCCGTGGTTTCCTACTTCTCCAGGCAAATGCCGGGATGGTACCTAGGCCTATCCAATTTTCCCATCCCCACCACAAGGCCCCTGTTCAGCATAGCAGGTGATGCCGCCTGAGCGAGGTACTGGTCGTCCTCCCCTGTTGTATCCCTCCGACCCAAAGTATCACTGTTCAGGATACTATCCTTGAGGCGGTAGAGGTGTGATCCCTCGCTAAGTCTGAGGGACAAACCAAACCAAACCAACGGATTAAAAAGAAAGAAAGAAAGAAAGAAAGAAAGAAAGAAAGAAAAGAAAGAAGAAAGACATGCTACCTATTCTAAAATTCATGACATATTTTTAGGTAAACTTTAGCTAGTTTTTAGAGTATATTTGTTGCGTATTTTGTATTTCTTTAGTAAAAAATGTCTGAACCCTAGTTATCAGGTACGATGAAAAGGATAACCAGGGAGAAGAATATTAGGGGACATCCGGGTTTGAACCGGGGACCTCTCGATCTGCAGTCGAATGCTCTACCACTGAGCTATGCCCCCGAAGTGCGCACCAAACGAGTCGATCGCTAAGAAGTGTGCGCGGCTACAACCGAAAATCTGTATAATGTTACAAATATGTGTGAACAGTACAGTGAGCCCAGCCAGGAAATTATCTTCTTATCCTGCAAGCCAGTGTGAAGGTGGTCACACTGCGCGTATTGAGTGACAGTAGTTAACTCTGATTCATGGTGGTAAAAATCAGAATCCCATGAAAAGTGATTCGTTGAGAGTCTACATTCTCCGTTGAAAATCCGAGTAATGAAGGAAGGGTCCGCCTTTGTGGTGTAGTGGTTAGTGTGATTAGCTGCCACCCCCGGAGGTCCGGGTTCGATTCGCGGCTCTGCCACGAAATTTGAAAAGTGGTACGAGGGCTGGAACGGGGTCCACTCAGCCTCGGGAGGTCAACTGAGTAGAGGTGGGTTCGATTCCCACCTCAGCCATCCTGGAAGTGGTTTTCCGTGGTTTCCCACTTCTCCTCCAGGCAATTGCCGGGATGGTACCTAACTTAAGGCCACGGTCGCTTCCTTCCCTTTTCCTTGCCTATCCTTTCCAATCTTTCCATCCCCCACCAAGGCCCCTTTTCAGCATAGCAGGTGAGACCGCCTGGGCGAGGTACTGGTCATTCTTCCTAGTTGTATCCCCCGACCCAATGTCTCACGCTCCAGGACACTGCCCTTGAGGCGGTAGAGGTGGGATGACATCTTTAAACGCAGGTGAGTGGAAGCAATAGACTACACAAGAAAAACTAGGTCTACTCATCCGCTAGCGTGGTTTGACAGACAAGACGAATGTGACTAGTCTTCCGTCTTGAATGAACACAAAGTTCTCGTCCAACATTCCCTGTGTGGCGGGGTGGTAGAATGCATCCACGGAACTGAAACGGGCCAGGGGCTCTTAACTCGGGAGCGTGTGTTGGTGACCCAGCATGGCTTTTACTTGTGCCAGGCTCCTTACTGTCATCTATCCTACCCAACCTCCGTTGGTCAACTCTTGTTCTTTTCTGACTCCGACGGTATTAGGCATCGAGGCCTAGGGAGTCTTTCATTTTCACGCCCTGTGTAGCCCTTGTCTTTCTTTGGCCGTAACCTTCTGTTTTGGTTCATTTTACATGGAAGATAACCAAATATTGTTACAACAGAAGTCAATTAAATTTAAAAATGCTTTCTTTTTTCGAAATGTCGGACCTCTTCCATTTTTCCCTCTGATCAGTGTTATTAGAGGATGGTTGCCCAGTTGTACTTCCTCTTAAAACAGTAATCACCACCACCACCACTCATATCACGTTGGCGACTATGAGACCCACCGACAGGTCACGCCAACTCTTTACTTCTGGACGGTGAGAGCATTGTATGACTAATAATTGAGCCCTACCGCACATCCTTCACAGAGTATGCTTTCTGATTCGTCTGTACAGAACGCTTATGATGCGGGATGTCTAAGAGCTACATAGGAGGTAGGATAGTTAAGAAATTATTCTTCTTCCCCTTCTTTATCTGTTTACCCTCCAGGGTCGGGTTTTCCCTCGGACTCAGCGAGGGATCCCATCTCTATCGCCTCAAGGGCAGTGTTCTGGAGCTTCAGACTCTAGGTCGGGGGATACAACTGGGGAGGATAACCAGTACCATGCCCACGCGGCCTCACTTGTTATGCTGAACAGGGCCCTTGCGGGGGGATGGGAAGATTGGAAGGAAGAGGGAAGAAGCGGCCGTGGCCTTAAGTTAGGTACCATCCCGGCATTCGCCTGGAGGAGACGTGGGAAACCACGGAAAACCACTTCCAGGAAGGGTGAGCTGGGAATCGAACCCACCTCTACTCGTTGACCTCCCGAGGCTGAGTGGACCCTGTTCCAGTCCTCGTACCACTTTTCAAATTTCGTGGTAGAGGCGGGAATCGAACCCGGGCCTCCTAGGGTGACAGCTAATTACACTAACCACTACACCACAGAGGTGGACAAGAAATTATTCAATATCAATCAAGTGGCTGCGCTGTTTGGATCACGTGGATTCAGCTTGCATTCGGGAGATAGTGGGTTCGAACCCCATTGTCGACAGCCCTGAAGATAGTTTTCCGTGGTTTCCCATTTCCACATCAGGCCACGATCGCATTCTTCCCACTCCTAGCCCTTTCCTATCCAATCGCCGCCATAAGACGTATCTGTGTCGGTGCAACGTAAAGCAATGTAAAACAAAAGAAAAAAAGAAGAATAAGGATTCCGCCTCTGTAGTGAGAGTAAGCATGATTAGCTGCCACTCCCGGACACCCGGGTTTGATTCCCAGCTGTGCAATAAAATTTGAAAAAGTGTTACGAGGACTGGAACGGGATCCATCGAGCCTCCAGAAGTCAACTGAGTATTGGGAGGAAGGGGGGGTTGACTCCCACCTCATACATCCTCGAGGTGGTTTCCCATTTCTCCTCCAGGCAAATGCCGGGATGGTACCTAACTTAAGGCCACAGCCGCTTCCTTCGCTCTTCCTTGCCTATCCCTTTCAACATTCCCGTCCCCCCACAAAGTCCCTGTTCAGCACACCAGGTGAGGCCGCCTGGGTGAGGTACTAGTCATACGTCGCAGTTGTATCCCCGACGAAATGTCTCACGCTCCAGGACACTGCCCTTTAGGCGGTAGAGGCGGGGTCCCTCAGTGAGCCCGAGGGAAAAACAACCCTGGACAGTAAATGAATTAAATAGTAATAAAATAATAATTCACCCATATAAATAATGAGTGTCGAGCTCGATGGCTGCAGTCGCTTAAGTGCGGCCAGTATTCAGTATTCGGGAGATAGTGGGTTCGAACCCCACTGTCGGCAGCCCTGAAGATGGTGGATTCCCATGTTCACACCAGCCAAATGCTGGGGCTGCACCATGATTAAGGCCACGGCCAGTTCCTTCCCACTCCAAGCCCTTTCCTATCACACCGTCGCCACAAGACCTATGTGTGTCGTTGCGACGTAAAACAACGTGTAAAAATATGAATAAAGAGTGCGAGAAACTTGGGCTCAGTTACAATAACAATATTGTTGGATTTACATCCCACTAACTACTTTTACGGTTTTCGAAGACGCCGAGGTGCCAGAATTTAGTCCCACAGTAGTTCTTTTACTTGCCAATACATTTACCGACACGAGGCTGACGTATATGAGCACCTTCATATACAATTGGACTTAGCCAGGCTTGAAACTGCAAAGTTAGTGTCTGAAGGCCAGTGCCTCAACCATCTGAGCCACTCAACCGGGCACTTAGTTACATCTGTCCACTTATTTTGTTTTGTGTTTATTCCATTGCGGTTTGTTTCCATCAATATCTTAAGAATGGTTTCGCTAACAGATAGACCTTTCAGTATCTTCACAACAATACCTTCGATCGAAACAAACAATTTCAATGAGGTTGCCGGTGGGTCACAGAGTGCGCGCTAACGCCGTGCATCACTTGTGGACGATGAGACCTGCCGGGCGGTCTCGGCACACAACGCATCCTAACGCCTCAAGGCCGTACCATCTTCAGGGCTTCCAACAGTGGGGTTTGAACCCATGATCTCCCGAATGCAAGCTCACAGCCGCACGCCCCTAACGGTACTCCAAGTCGCTTGGTGTAATTGAAACGGTGGTGATGGTGGTGATTATTGTTTGAAGAGCAACCATCCTCTATATAACACAAATCGGAGAGAAAAACTGGAAGGGATCCGAAAAATGAAGGTATCGGCCGAAAAAGACAAGGGCCTGGATACCTAATACCGTCGGGGTCAAAAAAGAACAAGAGTTTACCAAGGGTGGTCGGATAGGATAGATGAAAATGAGGAGCCAGGCACAAGTAAGTGGAAACAATGCCAGGACTCAGCTACGGGCCCGAGGGTCAACATCCCACGCTCTGACTCGTACCACCGAATTAACCATCTACAAAACACTTATAAAAACGGTGCTTGCATATGCCTCGGAAACTTAACTACCTACTAATACTACTGTATTACCAAAACATTTTCATTCTTTATTATTATTCTTCCCCTGAAAGGGGAGGTGGGCCTCTTAGACGGTAACGCCGTCTCTCAGGCCGGGAGATTTGTAACGGTGAAGGAGATGCACTGAGAAGGTGAGGGGGTTGGCTTCCGTGGCCTGTACTAGGAACTGTCCCGGCATTCGCCTTAGTGCAAAATGGAAAACCACGGAAAACCATTCTCAGGACAGCTGACGGTTGGAGCCTGCCGTGAGGTCCAGCCCTGTCCCGTCTCCCGAATACAAGAGGCGTAGAGCCACGGTAGGGCCGTGGCCAATGAAACTTGGCCATTAACAGCAAAGGACGTCGGAATGCTGGATGCTTTTAGAAGAAAGATACCTTTTTTCCTTAAGTTTTCATTCTCCACCCTGAAGAGGTGGGGCGGGTCACCTAGAGGGTTACGCCCTCTGTCTGGCCAAGAGACGCGAGTGGGTCGAGGAGATGTGATGGAGAAGGGAGGTGGGTAGACGAAGTGAGAAATGATAGGAGATGTGTGAGAAGAGGGAAGGTTAGATGAGAGTTCCAGGGTGGAGATGAAAGGTTAGGAGGTTGAGAGTGGCGGTGAGATTACAAAGGGAAGTGGTGAAGTGGTTAGAAGTCGAATGATATCTAGCGTCGGAAAGGGTTGGGGGGAGAAAGTAGTTGGAGGAAGGGGTGGACAGACAGGTTGACGAGGTTGAAAAGGAAGAGGGGCTGGCCGGGGTCGACGATGGGTATTTGTGGAGGGATGCCGAATTGGTTGGGGTGGGGAACGAGAAGGCTCCACTTTGTAGTGATATTGGTAGATATTGGCGCCGGTGTTAAGAATGTGTTGTACGTCATCTGCAGTTGGAAGATGTAGTCGCACCATATACGTAGGGCCGTCGGCGTTCCGAATCCTGAACGCCCGACGGGCGGGAACGCCTGTGGCTTGAAGTTCCCGGAAGGTGTCCCGTTCAGAGGTGATAGGGTCTATGCCGCGGATGACGCAGCTAGACATAACGTAAAGTTGGTGGTGGCTGCGTTGGCGATGAGGATGTTGAGGCGGCTGCTGCGGCGTCGTCTTTCGAAGATGTTGGTGGCGATGGCCGCGTTGCTGCGGGCGAGTCCAAGGTGTTGTCAGGGAGTTGCTGGGGACAAGGTTGTACGGGGGTTGAAGAAATAGGAAGGATTGAGGTCATTATGGGCGAAAGATGGCATGTCATAACAGAAGTGATGGGAACATAGGAAGGAGAATGAGCTGATGTCGTAGTGGTCGTGGAGGTGGTAGTGGTAGTTGTGGGGTGAGTGAATAAGGGTGACGATGACTGCTGGTGCGATGTCCTGGGTTGATGCGCGGTTGCGACTGGCAGGATAGTTGGATCTGCGGTGAGCTGATCTCATAGATTGAGGAGTTGGGTCCACTAAGTAGTAGCGTTGGTGAATAGTTACTCCGCTGTTGAGGCGGCGCTTCATGTCGGCTAACGTGGGTAGATATAGAAGAATCCGCGATGATGGTGATGAATTGGAGCCGTCTAACAGCCGGTAGGCGTCGTGAACTGGGACGCCGGCGGAGCGGAGGTGGCTGTAGATGTCGTCTTCAGATATGGTGGGATCAACATCGTTAATGATGCAAGTAAACATGGTGTCGAGGAGGCTGACTTCCAACTCGGTGTCAGCCTATTTGCTTAATTGATGTCGGCGAGGTAGCGAAATAAAGATGGAAGCCACCCGGCCGAGCAAAAATATTTGGAGATTCTGCGACGGAGATTAGATGTCCGCTTTAGAGAAGTGAAGATACTTCGAAGAATCATCGGACCAATCCGTGAAAGAAGAACGTGGAGGAGAAGGTACAATCATGGATTGTACACCATTTATAAAGATCCACCTATTAGAAGAATCGTGAAATTAGCCAGGCTGAGGTGGGCCGAGTATTTTGCACGAATGAGTGACATGGAACTACCTAAACAGATATTAGATGGAAATCCAGGAAGACAGAGAGGACGAGGTGGATGGATGGAGTCATTGAAGATCTTCGGGAAATGGGCTACAGAAACGGGAAAGCATTAGCGCTGGATCGAGATAAATGGCGGAAGAGTGTTGAAGAGACCAAGGTTTACAATGCACTGTAGAACCATAGCAGACGAAGAAGAAGAAGCTTGACTCAGAAAGGATCGACTTTCATACTCGGTTGTAGTATAAAATACTGCTTCACAGAAAGGTTTGCCGGTTTGCCGACCATGCCAGCGTCAGACTATTTCGTTTCATACCCGATGATGCTCACTGGTTAGTTCCGTTGGCACGGGGGCTGGGTGTATGTGTCGTCTGCATCATCATTTCATCCTCAGCACGACGCGCAGATCGCCTACGGGTGTCACCTGCACCTCGCGAGCCGAACATGTCCTCGGACACTCCCGGCACTAAAAACCATACGCCATTTCATTTTTCGGTGATGCAGCGCTCTGATACATACAACTAGGAGCTGTCCTCATGTTCGCTCAAGTGCCGATGTCAAGGTGTGAAGCGGGCCAAAGCAATAGAAGTAAATGATAAGTTACGGCCCTACAAATGGCATAAGAATTATAAAGACTGTTTCACATTCTTATGTGTGGGCCAAGTACTTTCAGTTATTATAATTAAAAGTTAGGTCTTTAGGTAGAATGTAATCCTCAGGCTTAAGGAACGCAATCTGTCACACGAGTGGTTGTGTATCCTAATCCTGGGGTAATCAATGTTAAATAAAAACTTTATTCGTTCCCCCGCGGTACGAAACATTAAGCTGTGATAAATGACGGTAGCTTCTCCTTATAGGTCATTATGTTGGCTCGTCTCGTGAAAAATAACAGATCTCGGGCTTAGCTAGGTGAGGAAGGCAGTCTTCTTGCGCTCGCAATAATTATTTAACTTGACAGTGTCAAATGTCATTCTCTTGTGCTTCGTACGACCGAGAGCTGGCAGGCCATAAACAACGAAAAATGGAAATTAGGTTAATCACACCTAATTACTTCGTATGTGAAGGTAAATCACACAATATAGCCATTTATTTCTGCAGTTCGGGCTTAGTCATATTGGTGTAAACGAGAATATTAGTTACGCTTAGGGTTACCATAGTACAGCATTTACGCCGTATTATTCACATATATTTTTGAAAATCCCCTTATTTGTCCACATTTTCCATACTGAAGTCTTATTTGTTAATTTTTCTATCCGTGTTGGTAACTGTTGCGCGAATACTTATTTTTTTACGTTGCACTGACACAGATAGTTCTTATGGCGACGATGGGATAGTAAAGACTTAGCAGTGGGAAGAACCGGTCCCAGTATTTGACTGGTGTGAAAATGGGAAACCACGGAAAACTATCTTCAGGGCTGCCGATAGTGGGCTAGAACCCCGGATGCAAGCTCACAGCTGCTCGCCCATAACCGCACAGCCAACTCGTCCGGTAATTGCGCGACTAAAGAACGCAGACGTTGACATACGGAACTGGTGAAATTCGCCTTTGAATCGTAATTTCAATGATTCGATGCTCTTAGTTTGGAGATGTGACGTGATATCGCCGAATCAAACGAAGAAGAATTGAAGCAGTGAGAGTCAAAAGTTGATAAGTCCAGATTATAAATTTTTGAATAGAAGCATTTTATTTCAAAATAACCTAAATAAAGGTTTATTTTTGTTTGTTTGGGCCAGCCGCGTTTTGACATCAGAGATACTCCTAAAAAGGCCGAATTAACTACTGGTTCCTTTTTATACCGTCACGACGCAAGGATGGGAAAGGGCTGGAATAGGAAGAACGGCGCCAGGGTCTTAATTAAAGTACAGCCCCAGGATTTGCCGGGCGTGAAAATGGGAAACCACGGAAAATCATTTTCAGGGCTCTCGATGATGTGATTCGAACCCACCGTCTCCCGATTCCAAGCTCACAACTACGCGACTCTGACCGTACGGCCAACTCGCTCGGTCACTTCTGTTTTGTCTTTTAGGCGATTCCTGGTTTGCTAGCACTCTCCACGAGGTTTCTGCCAGCTTCTCTGCTCTTCACTTTTTCTCCAACACTCGAGACGTGGAGTTTGACAGTGAATGATCGAGAAGATTCCTAGATACTTGGAGTGAAAGTTGTTCTTCTTGGTCAGTAGGAGTTATGACCCACCGTAGACAATCACAACACAATCGGCTGTGAGCTCGTAACCATGACATATTTCCAAGTCAGCGATGATCAAAGATAATCGAAAACGGTAAAAATGTACCAAATATAAAAGATTGGAATTGGGATTTGTCCGCCTCTGTGGTGTAGTGGTTAGTGTGATTAGCTGCCACCCCCGGAGGCCCGGGTTCTCTTCCCGGCTCTGCCACGAAATTTGAAAAGTGGTACGACGGCTGGAACGGGGTCCACTCAGCCTCGGGAGGTCAAATGAGTAGAGGTGGGTTCGATTTCCACCTCAGCCATCCTGGAAGTGGTTTTCCGTGGTTTCCCACTTCTCCTCCAGGCAAATGCCGGGATGGTACCTAACTTAAGCCCACGGCCGCTTCCTTCCCTCTTCCTTGTCTATCTCTTCCAATCTTCCCATACTCCCACAAGGCCCCTGTTCCGCATAGCAGGTGAGGCGACCTGGAGAGGTACTGGCCATTCTCCCCAGTTGTATCCCCGACCCAATGTCTCACGCTCCAGGACACTGCCCTTGAGGCGGTAAAGGTGGGATCCCTCGCTGAGTCCGAGGGAAAACCAACGCTGGAGTGTAAACAGGTTAAGAAGAAAAAGAAGGAAATGGGATTTTCTATTATTTTTGTTATGCACACTTTTTAGATAGAACTAATCTTTCCGAGTATGCGGGTGGTGTTGGTGATTATTGTTTTAAGAGGAAGTGCAATTGAGAACTCTACTAACACTAATCAGGCGGAAAAATTGAAGGGATCCGATACTTCGAAATATGAAGGTATCGGCCAAAGAAAGACAAGGGTAACGAAGAGCGTAAACATTAAAGACTCCCTAGATCTAGCAAACCTAATATCGTCGGGGTCGGAAAAGAACAAGAGTTGACCATGTGAGGTCGGATTGAATTGAAGTGAATTGAATTGAATTTATAATCTACATGTCACTGAGGCTGAAAAGCCCCTTTATGCAGCGTCTTCATATAATAATATACAGTTTACGAACACACTAACTAATTTTTATAATATTAAAATGATAAATTAAACATTAAATTAAAAAATTAAAATCCAGATAGCAAGTCCTGTAAAATTAAAACATGCATTACATAAGAAGTAAATAAAATATTCAGCCTATTAATTATGTTATACTACAACGGTCTTACGAATAAAAAGTCCTTATACAGTTGTTTAACACTTGTATAGTTATACATTGAATAAACCCTGTATAAGCTTTGCATATTTTTCTTACTAATAAACGTGGTATACGCATTGTATAACTATACTGCACGTTTACACTCGTTCCAAGCCGTAGGAATCTCTTCCTGCAGTTCACTGACGTATTTCGCACGTTCACCGCCTTTATGTTCGATTTTGCTGGTTATCCACGAGCAAAACTTTCTGAAAAGTCGCGCGGTAGCACGAATAAATTTAGCATATCGAAAAGGCCGTGAAAACTAACCCCATTCCGCGCCCATGTCCGTCGAGATCTTCCTACCAGGAGGCCTAATCATCAGGCATCATGACCAGGAGCGGATGCGCGACGCGGAGAAGCTCTCTACCGTACTCTGTTCCAGGTCATCCGACTACCAGGGAGGGACGGCGTACCAGAAATGAACGCCGGCGTCCTCAGGAGGAGGGCCGAAACGGAGACTAGGGAGGCCATCACCCAGACGCCGAGGAGGCTGAGGCGTAAGGCGGTTAATACCGACCTACTCCAAGCCACCCAGCCGGAGACCAACGATGCCACTACCCAGGTGTTGCGCGCCGCACCGCGGAGTCGCGACTGTGCGACCCAGGCCGAGCAGTTCGGCTCCGCCAGGTGGACGCAGACCGAGGTCCCGAGCCCGCCAGCAGTGATGTGGTCGAAGTGGACGCAGACCAAGGCCTACCAAGAAGGGCCTATCACGCGGGCGCAGTCCAGTAAGGTGCCCAAGATGGCGGACGGCAGCACAGCAGTGGAGAAAGACGCCCCCTGGAGTTCGGAGGCTGTTACCCAGGCCCGACCCGCCAGCGTGTCTGTCGAGCTGCAGACATCGACGTGCACCCCACAGGACAGGGAACGCAGTCGGGCGCAGAAGAGACCCCCACCCCCGGGATAATATGACACCCCCGGACGAGGAAGAAGAAGACAACGCCGGCCCACCAGGAGAGGGCCATCCAGCCGCAGTTCAGGACTGCTCCCAGGATAGTAGTCGGCTGAGGAGCCAATAAGGAGAGGACCTCAGCAGGAAGCGGCAATCAGGTGAGACCGAAACGTCCCCCTCGGCAGCTCTTGCAGTGTTTCCGCTGCCTGAGGTGGAGCCACCGGCAGGAGGGGTGCGGGCTGTTAGTGAGGTGCAACCGTTGTGGGGGTGATCACCACTACACGGCCTGCGCAGCACTTAAAGAGGCGCCGGTGTGCGCCAACTGTGCGAGGGGCCACCCGGCCTCCCATCGCAGTTGCCCTGTCTACCGGACCATGGCGTGGGCAGAGAGGAAGGAGGCCCAGCGTCATGACCCACCACCATCCAGGAGGCCTCAGCCTAGGCGGGCTTGGCCTCATTCTCCGGGATTGGAGACTGGGTACGAGGGACCCCAAGGAGGCGTCGCTGTGCGGCGGGCCCTAGTGGCACTTGACGCATGGCTCCGCAGCCGGCAAGGCCCGCGCTAGTCACGGCAGTGCCCAGACGGACTGATCCCCTGGCAGATGGAACGGCGAGACTACGGTTCATGGCTGGTTCATGATACCTCTTCTCAACTAACACAACCACTGGACCTTTTCAGCCCACATCCTTGCATGTGCTATCACAAGATGTCAGGTTTTACATGCAGGCTCTTTCTGCCTATGTGGTTTTCCCCTGACCCTCCAATACCACACCTTAACACCACCTTACCAACACAAACTTTGCCTGGTAATGCGTCTAACGTACAAACACGCTTACCATGGTAGCGAGTAACTCGGAAACCGGCAGATACTCCTTGTATCCCTTCCCACTCTTCCCTGCTATCTCTTTCTTCTTAGAAATAATAGCATGTCGGAGGCCATGTAGATTGAGTCGATGGTCCGGAGGGCTTCGCCCCCCCCCCCCCACCCGCCCTTCCGAAAAACAAAAACCTCCACGTATGCACTAGCCATGCGTCTTGGTGGGTGTGCTATTTACCAACTGATGAACCCAACTTAGCACACTGGGGCGAAACGCTGGCAACCAGGAATGAGTTAGGTGGAAAATGTATAATGTCCAATAACGGGCCATTTATATTGGTATTATAAGTGGTATGTTCCGCGATATCGGTGGAGAGATGGCGTGGAATGACATCATTAGACGAATAAGATTGACGGGCGGTTTTTTAAGAATTCGAACAATTTAGCAAGGCAGATGTTGAATAAATTCCGAAATTCTTTGCAATTATTTAAGAAAAGACTAGGAATATAAGAGATAAGGAATCTGCCAGCTAGGCGACTGCCCTAACTGCAGATCAGTGATGATTAATCATTGATTGATCATTGAGAGGACACGTCCACGGTTGGGCTACCAGCTAATGGAGTAGGGCTGATAATTATCAGCTATTCTCAGTGTTGTAATACATTCTTCGGTACACAAATCACCCTCATTATTAACCTGGTAATTACCATAATTATTGTAACACTACTCTTTTGACTAAAAACAGCCAGAACAAATGGTGCTGCATTCCTCGCGATCTTATCCTTTGAAGACATGTTAAGTCTGTCGTGTATTCGATTGCTGTTGATGATGAACCAACTGTCTCTGTACTCATTGTGTAAGGCTATCAGACAGCACTAACCAGGCATTTTTGATCAACCTCAACACTCAGTCCGAAGACAAGCGGACTGTTCTCAGGCAGGAAGAGGTCACTTTGAACACTTCATCAGATAGGTGAACAGTGTTCCAGCTGACATTATAGACGCATTCAGTGTTACAGTTGACTGTAATTTTTGGATCCATGTTCTCTCTTTATGAAGAATCCATCCCTAAAGTATTGCCATTACCAACCGAGTTGGACACGTGTTTTATGCTAGGTACGTAGCTGTTAGCTTGCATTTGGCAACCCTGAAGATGGCTCTACGTCGTTTCCCATTTTTACACCAGGCTTTACTTTGATTAAGGCCACAGTCGCTTTCTTCCCACTCCTAGCCCTACTTCAGCAAAAGACCTGTCTGCGACGGTGCGTCGTAAAACGGAAAACAACACAAAAGTTTTACCGTTGATTTTGATACATCCTATAGGTTACGTATGCCTTTGCTAGCAGGACCCGCACTATGTCTTCTGGTGTGGGCTAGAGCAATTTTGTTACTTTCATTGATCTGTCTCTGTCTTATCCTTGGCTTTGACAATATGAAAGTGACTGAGGTATGAGCGATGCTAGTAATGCCATTCCTTGTGCAGCCAGTCCCTGCTATGAATGGTGTGAAAACGTTGCTCATAGGGTCGGTTGGTGCATGCATTTCAGTGGGCTTGGCAGACTGATATGTAATAGCAACTTCTGGCTCTGTGAGGAAAGCAACTGGAAACTACCTCACTCCTCATTTCCCTAGTACGCCTCTTCAAGTGATACCCAGGCCATCTATGACAGCTGATGGCGGAACTGTTGAGGATCCAACCAGCCTTAGGGCTGAAGACTGAACATACACATACATAGGCTATGGACAGAACAATGTAGTAAATCTTCAACAACATAATTTTCTAACTGTATCATGTATATCAAGGCTCTGTGTCAGATATGAATACCATGTGAACAGGGTGAACTTCTACATTACGTCTATGATCTATGGTTTTGTTACAGCCCGTTCTAACTAACACCAAACAGGAGTTCTACTTACATCTCACCCAGGGAGAAATCTGCATTATCATTGCTTCCTTTTTCTTTAAGTTCATCAGAGTAGTCAGGAGACACTATTAACATACCCCAGCATGACAGGTGTTTTATGATTAACCGCGCGAACCAATGTATGGGAGGCCAGGACAAAGTAGTGAGTGATAGAGGAGTAACATCGGTTTAGAAAACTGTGGTCCAGCTGGCCCGGCTGGCAGTACCTTATGGGGGAACTCTGTTGTATGGTAGCTAGAAGGGAGACGGTAGGTGTCACGAGACGGACCGTTCCTCCCATTACACTACGCATTGTTCGGCACGTTAATATCAGTCTATATATTCCTTGGTGTCGGTGATTTCATTCTAAGCAGTGAATTTCGGTGCATTGCTGTTCGTCTGCGGTCTGCACATTGTTTCTTTAATTATTTAATTACTTTCGAGGCTTGCGAATGTTTTGAAAGTCATGAACTTGTGCGTATCGTTCGTGAGTGAAGTGAATTCTAGTGTATATGCCGTGTTTGTGCTGTTAGAATGCCGTGTTGTGCGGTGGCAAGCTGTACGAGCGGAGGTGCGTTGACTAATCAGAAGTATGAGGTAGTCATACAGGCACAAGGAGACAGTGCCAGGCCCTGTTCAGGACCAAACTACTACTACTACTACTATCCGGCTCCATAGCTAAATGGTTAGCATGCTGGCCTTTGGTCACAGGTGTCCCGGGTTCGATTCCCGGCAGGGTCGGGAATTTTAATCATAATTGGTTAATTCTGCTGGCACGGGGGCTGGGTGTATGTGTCGTTTTCATCATTATTTCATTCTCATCATGATGCGCAGGTCACCTATGAGCATCAAATCAAAAGACCTGGATCTGGCAAGCCGAACTTGTCCTCAGACACTCCAGGTACTAAAAGCCATACACCATTTCATACTACTGCTACTATGAGAAGAGTGGGACGTACTGTCCATATTTGTCAACTTAATATAGAAGGCAGTATCTGATCCAAGAGTGAAGCGCTGTCTAAACTGCTACTTTCTTATGAAGTTGACTTAATAGTTATCCAAGAAACTTATGCTGCAAATGATCAGCAGTTGAGGACTAGAGGAAAGATTCCGGGATATGATCTTCTGGGAGCTACCTATCATCAAGCATATGGTAATGCCACCTACATGCGCTCCACCATAGATAATGCTTACCTTGTCTCTTCTGATATAAGCAAGGATATTCACACCATTGTTACTCGGATAGGTGACACTCTAGTCTCAAATATCTATAAACCACCCAATGTCAAGTGGCCTAATTAAGTTTTAGATGTGCATTCACACCCAGCTGTCTATGTAAGAGACTTCAACAGTCATCATCAGGAATGGAATTATAGAACCAACAATGACAGTGGAGAGGTGCTAATGTGTTTGGTAGAAAGTAATTCACTTTTCCACGTTTTTGACGCCAAGGATTGAGGTACTTTTAGATCTGCAGTGTGAAGATTAGAGTATTGCCATGACCTGCTATGCTTAGGTGGAACTGTTAGGAGTGGGGAGATCGTGCTGTTAGATATTTCCCGCCATTTCATCAGTAACGCTTACAATGTTGGAGCAACAGGTGCTCCACTGCACAACGCATAATTATAAAATTTCTTGCTCGTGAAGGAGTTACAGCAGCGGAAATTTGCCAGAGATTGACTGCACAGTTCGGTGATCAAATATTGTCAAGGACGCGTGTGTTTGCCTGTAATAAAGAGTTCATGGAAGGACGAGAACATGTGGAAAATCAGCAACACATTCACCGCCCTTAGGCCAGCATTACAGACGAAAACATTTATGTGGTTAAAGACATTATTGACGACGATCAATGGGTGAGAATATCAGAAATTGCAGAACAAGTCGGAATCAGTTATGGGAGCTGTCAAGCAATCATCACAAATGGCCCCATACTACAGTTCTGTTTCCAAGCTACAGAAAATGTGCACTGGACTACACCTGATCATCCTCCTTACAGCCCGGACTTATTGCCTTGTGATTTCCATTTGTTCGCACCACTTGAAGAAGCTCTAGGAGGGCAACAATTTGAAGATGATAATAGTGTGAAAGACTTTGTGCGCAACTGACTGGTGACATGACCCTGATCTTTCTACGATGAGGGAATCAAAAAGCTGCCCATATGCTGGGACAAATGCATTTCCAAAGCAGAAAACTATGTTGAAAAATAAATTGTAATTGCCTTGTGTTTTTCAATAAATGAATTTAAATAAAAAATAAAATTCAGTTTATATTTGATCCCCCCTCATAATTTGTCTAATCCTCATACATTTCTGTTTCTAATAATCTGAAAACATTGTCAAGTTCCTAACTAAGAAGAATAGTTTTAGTATCACTTTCTTCTGCTCCTTCATCTCCCTTTCCACTTTCTCTGTAATTTTCATTGTGCCATCATTCTTCATAGAGTTTTATGTTACCTGTTTCTCTTTCATCAGTTGAGATGTTTCCTTGTTTTATGAGTTGTCTCTTATCTTCAACATCATCATCTATAGAACTTAAAAGCCTAGCTCATGATTCTTGTCAAGTTACTTCTTTAACTGCCTTTCTCTTCCTTTTATACTCTTTTTCACTTTGTGGGATTCGATCTTGTATCATTCTCAAATAGGATAATTGTTTTTGTTTAAATGCTTCTCACACCTTTTCATAAGTTCATAATAACTAGTAAGTTAGTGTTTTGGTGATGGAAGAATCAGCCACTGAGGATTCCTCAACGTTGCCCAGGGTACACCCGATTGTCTTTACAATCTTTGTGGAGGCATCTTCTGCATTGAATGTAACCTGAAAAGGACACACATTAAACCATTGTGATCAAGCGAAATATCTAGGAATAAAGTTGGACCATGCCCTAACTTATAAACAGCACTGTATAGGTACCAAACAGAAGGTATGAAGCAGGAATAATCTCATTCGCAAACTCACACATACAACAAGGGGAGCACAACATAACGTCCTCCATACATCTGCTTGCCTTGTGTTTCTCTGCTGCAGAGTATGTTGCTCCAGTCTGGAGGAATTCTGCTCATACAAACCAACTGGATGTTGCCCTCCACGAGACAGGTCGCATTGTACCAGGCTGCTTACGACCAACTCTTTCCACTTATGGGAGCAGCACCTCCAGATGTTAGAAAACAAGTTGCAACAGAGATTGAGAAGAATAAGAAGCAAGAAACAGATCCAAGACATGTAATGTTTGGACTTCACGCCCTCCCATCAAAATTGAAATTGAGGGAGACTACAAATAACAACATCAATCCCATCATCAGCCGAATCTCGGTGAAAGGAACTCTGGAAAAGGAAGTCGCGTGTAGGATTGTGGTAAGTGAAAGAGAAGCCAGCTGCTGGACATCATCTTCAATATCAACATTGGAAGACGCTTAACAGATTAAGATCTGGAGTGACACGATGAAAAACCAAGGGGTACGGTGATCTAGATTTGTGTGAGTGTGGTGAAAAGCAAGATCATGGATAACTGCTCATCTGTAGAAATCTGCCTAAACCATGTAGTATGAAGGATTTGGTGGAAGCCAATGAATGTGCCATCTCGACAGTTGAATACTGAAAAAACAAAGTGTAAATAGAATAGTTGTAAATTAAATGAAATGGCATATGGCTTTTAGTGCCGGGAGTGTCCGAGGACATGTTCGGCTTGCCAGGTGCAGGTCTTTTGATTTGACGCCCATAGGTGACCTGTGCATCATGATGAGGATGAAATGATGATGAAGACGACACATACACCTAGCCCCTGTGGCAGCAAAATTAACCAATGATGGTTAAAATTCTCGACCCTGCCGGGAATCGAACCCGGGACCCCTGTGACCAAAGGCCAGCACGCTAACCATTTAGCCATAGAGTCGGACAAGTTTATTTCAGACTCAGATAAAGAAATAAATAAACATCTTTCCATTTGCATTTGAGAATGGTGACCCCATCTTAATAATAGCCTAAAATGTTGGCAAATACGGTTCAAACTCGGAAAATGCTAGGATGTCTTCGGCAAGCAAAGCGCAGTTCTCCAGATGCCTGGGAAAAATGAATGACCAGCATTCACATTTTATTCGAATAAGGACAGTTAACATTCTAACCCTGATGGACAAAATGGAGGAGCTAGTGGAGTTTATGAAAGAGAAGGACATAGCTATCCTAGGTCTCAGTGAAACAGAATGGAAAGGAAGGGGAAAGAAAACTAAAAGAAGGATACAGACTGTCTTACAGTGGAGGACAGAAGGCAAGAAATGGAGTAGAGATGATTATAAGAAAGGATGTCCTAGAATATGTGGAGGAGGTGAAGAAGATGAATGACAGGATGATCATAGAAAAAATAAAATTCGGCAAAAGATTTGTTTCAAGTATATGCTCCACAAATGGGGAATGAAGAAGAATCCTTAGAAGAATTCCTTGAGGACGTGGAAAAATATATAGAGGATAAGGAAATAATAATAATGTGAGACTTAAATGCTCAAGTGGGAAGAGACAGACAAAGAAGAGAGGAGATCCTGGGATCATACAGTTATGGAAGTAAGAACCCAGAAGGGGATGTTTTAATGGACTTCTGTCAGCGGAACTAATTAATTATAGGAAATGTGTGGTTCAAGAAAAAAAAATAGTCAGAAGATAACAAGGTATGGATTGGGAGATAGAAGAACGAAAACTCTGATCGACTATATACTAGTGGAAAAAGGACATTGGAAAGAGCTAATGGATGTTACAGCCATGCCAGAAGAAGCCTTTGGGTGTGATCATAGGGCAGTGGTAGCAAAATTAAGAGTGGGAAATATCATTAAACTGCCAGAGAAAAGAGAAAGAAAGATTAAGGTCTGGAGATTAAAAGGAAAGGAGGTTGGAGAAGAGTTTAAGAAAGATTTTAGAGTACAGATACCAAGGACAGATATCAGTGATGTGGAACAAGAATGGAAAATTTTAAGAGGGCATTTGTAAGTAGCGCAGAGAAAACATGTGGAAGAACATCAGGAAAAGTAAGGGAAAAGATGACAAAATGTTGGAATGATAGAGTGAAGGAAAAGGTAAAAGAGAAGAAGAAAACTTGGAAGGAATGGAAAACGAAAAAGACTGAAGAAAGTAAAACAAAATATATAGAAGCAAAAAGAGATTGCAAGAAAGTAAATGCAGAGCAAAAGTAGAAAAGCTGGGAAGAATTCACCCAGGAAATCAGGGAGGATTTAAATTGTGGGGAAAAAATTATTATTTGGAGTTGTAAAAAATAGAAGGAATGAGAAGGTGATCACTGGATTCGTAGAAAGCAAAGAAGGAGAAAAATTCACTAAACCAGAAGAGATAACAGATAGATGGAAAGAATATTTCAGTGAGCTACTAAAGGTGAGACATTAGATAAGTGGAGAAATTACACAAACAAACAAAATTGAGGAGGAAAAAATAAAAGAAGAATCAGACATTACTATAGCTGAAGTGGAATAGGCAGTTAGTAAAATGAAGCTGGGAAAAGCTGTGGGAATAGATGAAGTGTCAATAGAAATGATCAAAGCATCAGGACCAGTGAGAAGAAAGTTCCTGAAGACTGGAAAAAGGGAATAATATTACCAATATTCAAGAAAGAAGATAGGAAGGTATGTGGTAACTACTGAGGAATCACAATCATCTCACATATTGCCAAAGTAATGGAAAGAATACTAGAAAAAAGAAT